>NC_041380.1:364807303-364921601 GCF_002162155.2 Triticum dicoccoides | reverse complement strand
TGTAGCTAAATCGGAGCGGCATCGCAAGCAAGAGCAAGAGCGAGAGCAGCAGCGCGAGCAAGAGCAATAGCAAGAGCAGACCAGGCAGGGGACCGAGAGTAAGAGCAGAGCAGCAGCGTGAGCGAGAGCTAAAGCAGCAGCAACTCCTACTGATGTGGACGTCGCCGTCGAGGGAGCGACACCGTGGAGGAAGTGGCCGGCGACGCCGCCGTGGATGGAGCCGCGCCGTGTCGGCTCGGGACCGAGCGCCGGCAGCACCGTGAGATCGAATCAAGAAGAAAATGCGGCGATTAGTGTACAACCTCTTTGGTGGCGCCGATTAGGCCACAACTTCATCCGAGGAAACGGTGATGATGATGCTCTTCCGGTGGTGCAGGTGAAGACGGCGGTGTGGGAATGGAGATGGCGCGAAAGATGAGGGGAACATCGGGGCAGCTCCTTGGAGGTGGAGGACGAGGTGGCTGAACCGGCGGGATGATGAGATCGACGACGGATCCTCATCTGGTACGGTGGATGAGGGACGTCGAGGTGTTCCTGTGGATCACGTCATCGGGGAAGAGGCTTTGGTTGGGTGGTGGACGGAGCAGGGTGTGGGGTTTCATCGCGGGTTTTCACGGCCTCGGTGTATGAATGGGTGGGTGGATGGGATGGTAGTGGGGAAACATGGCTTAGAGACGCGCTTGTCCGAAATGTGGGGTAAGTTACAAAAGTACCCCCACCGATTTGAGGCGGTTCTTTCGGTTCAGGGGTACCACGGGCATTTCGCGTGTCGGGATTTCACAGGAGGTGGGAGTTTTTTCGCGCGTTGTAATTTTGGAATAGCAAGGCGCGGGTTGAGATGGAGGAAGTTGTCGGAGCACAACGAGACAAAGATATATCTTAAATATTTTGGGCTAACAAGGCGCGGGTTGAAGAGGCGGAAGTTTCGCAGCACGATAGACAGAGACGCTAGCTTGAATTTTCGGCATAACAAGGCGCGACTTGAAATTTTGGAAGAACAAGCTTAACGTGTACCCAAAAAAAGACAATTTGCACCTCAACACGCACAACACACACACAAACACCATTTAGACTAGAGTAAGGTACACGTGCATTGCACGCATGAGATTTGGCAACCAAATTATGAATAAATACCATATTATAGCATGCAAACTTTGAGTCATATATGCATGATGTAGATGTTCGTTTAATTCTTATAGTTCATTTCATTCAAAATCATCTAGTTTTTATAAGAAAGCTAATCTATTTTAAGATTCATGGAATTGTGCGTCGTAAGACATAAAGTAAAAACAAATAATGGCAAATCATGTAGAAAAACATTTGGGCAATTCTGATACGGAAGATTCTAGAACAAATAAGAAGTGCTTGTGTTTTGATGTTTGTGCATTATGCTTAAGTTCAACCATGGAGTCTTCTAGATTATACATGTGGCGAAATTTGGTGGAATCTAGATGATATCCAATGGCCAGTAGTGCTCAAATTTACCATCTTTGGACCATCAGATTCGCCTCATCCAATGACCATCTTTCAAAGTTAAAGTTACCCGCACACAATAAAAAAATATAAAATATATATAGGGGTATAGATATAGATATGTGATGCGAAAGCCGCCCATCATCTCCAATTAGAATAGTGTGTCCATGCATGGATGCGACGTGGCCAAATGATGTCTGCCATCGGTATCTCAAATTCAAATTAGTCTAACCTTGTTCAATGTGTATACATTACAACATGCTCGTTTCCAAACCACACCGCGCAGATCTCCGTTATATTCATGCATGCATGGGTTTCAAACATCAGGATCTCTTATTCAAATATTTGAATTCGACTTTACATTGATTATGACCTCACCTATTCTTTTACACCCACATAGTAGTCTTCTCTTTATAATTGTACCACTAACTTTCTCTCATGCATGCATGCACACACACTACCAATCGGCATTATCCATCACACACATGCAATCTTTTTCTTCAGGTCGGTCTCCCATGAAGGCACACACCCACACACATCCCCCTCTTCATCATATCGGGCATTCTTTATCTCTCACGCGTGCATGCGCAACGATCGATGTTCCTCTATGTATGTGTGTATATAGCTAGGTCTTTCATAGTTTTCCACACAAACCGATCAACGATATATCCAGTGAGGTCTCACCCTCTTTCCCACGTCCACATGGATCAATCAATACCTCTCTATATAGGATTAACATATATAGTTAATACACCCACATTAATTATATATCCAACGTCCCCCTCTCATCATCCATGCCTTCCGCTTCATCTCTCAGACGTGTGCACAATGGCGAAGACAGGGGCAGTAAGGGCCCTGCCCCCCCCCCTAACATCACTATATATCGAGGCTAATATGAATGTGATCATTAGACAATTGCTGCTAAAAATGGTTTAAGTTCATGAATTGACCCTCCTCGTAAAGGATTAGCAATGCTTGGCCCCCTATCTCATTTATTTTTCATGGCTCCGCCACTGCGTGCAACAGCACACGTATTCGCCCCCTCTCTCTAAATATCGATCTCGCACTTGTGCATTCCTTCATATATAGTCTCCCTCCACTCGGCCCCTCGCACCATCTTCTAGCCCCCACCGGATTTTGCCACATGTACAATCTAGCAGACTCCATGGTTGAACTTAAGCATAATGCACAAACCTCAAAACAACAGTGGTTCTCTTTTGTTCTAGAATCTTCCGTATCATAACTGCCCAAACTTTTTTTCTAGTTGAATTGCCATTATTTGTTTTTACTTTATGCTTTACAACGCACAATTCCATGAATCATAAAATAGATTAAGGGCTTCTTTGATTCAAAGGATTCTCAAAGGAATTTTGGAGGATTCTAATCATTAGGAATTTTTCCTATCTTGGTTGTTTGATTCGTAGGATTGTAAACCATAGGAATTTTTCCATATGATTCATTTGCACTAGATTTCATAGGAAACATCCCATCCACTCAAACCTCTTTGAAAGAATTCTGCGTTTTTTCTATGCACAATCAAACACTCGTACAATCCTGTAGGATTCAAGACGACATTCCACTATAATCCCATGTTTTTCCTATTCGCGCGTTCTTAGCTTTTTTTATAAAAACTAATTGATTTTGAATGAGATGAACTATAAGAATCAAATGAAGGTCTACATCAGGCATATATGACTCGGAGCTTACATGCTATAGTGTGGTATTTATTCATAATTTGGTTGCAAAATCTGATGTGTGCAATGCACGTGTACCTTACTAGTACTTTGAGTATGTGCAAAACACGTAAATTAGAATACCAATGGCACGCTACACAGTGTCTCTCTTACAGTTCATGAAGCCACGTGGCACATGTGGAGGCGTTGTCGCGACCTCCTTGCATGGATTGATCACAGTGACGTGCTGCTGGTTCCAGAAGAATGTACTCGTTCTCCCTGAGCCATACTGGCGGTACATGCATGAAGCGAACATGTGCACGCACGCCACGCACGCACTCATTCCCTCGCACACATGCGCGGGTACACGGGCGGATGCAATTTTGTACCAAGATCCACCCCATGTGATAATTTGACGTGTGTAAAACCGTTCACTTCATTGATGGTCAATTAATACAGCGCATGCAAATTGAGTGGACGTGAGGGCGGAAGAAAGACATTATTACTCCACTGCGCGCATGCGAGTAGTTAAATCATGGGTTGCTAGTAGTACTTCCATTGGTCTCCTTTGTATTTTGTGCCAATTTTTTACAGTAACATAATATTTACGCATTTGAGCAGTGTAGTACTTGAAATTTATGTTCTGCTAAACTCATCAGGAGCCGTTTCGGGCCTCGAAACCAAAACCATCAATTAATCTTTACCTTGTTCCCATCACATTCGAAAGCCTGCTCACACCTACTAATACGTACCAAACCTGAACGTGTTCCCACTATGCAGGTATTAGTACTAGTGCTAGTACTTAGGTTATAAAAAGGGGAACTACCTAACCGAAAATTACTCTACCTTTCCTCCTCATAAGTGCTTCTTCTTTGTCAGTCGTTGCCATGGCCGGTGAGCAGAGCTCTAGGTCGAGAACTACTCGTAATAAGGGAGCGGCAACCAAGGTTGTGGAGAAAAAAGAGAGGGCTCTCCGCCACGCAGAGACCTCGAAAGATCTCTCACGGGCAGGCGATGGCTCCCAGGAGCGGCCTAGCCGTAGAGGCGAACATGCCGAGCCGGCGGAGCTGGAGTCATTATCCCTCGACGGCATGCCCGATCAGCTCAATAAGCACCTCAATAAGCAGAAGGAGTTCATCCAAGGATTGATGGAGTTGTTGAAGGAGAGCCTCGACGACATGCCCGCTGAGCTCAATCAGCAGGGGGAGTTGACCGCCGGCTTGGTGATGCTGCCGAAGAAGAGCATTGCCTCGGAGAAGAAGACGACCGGCGAAATCCTGTGACTTCAGGAGGACAAGGCGAAGCTCTGCCACGAGATCGACCTGTTGAAGGAGAAGAACGCCGGCTGGAAGAAGCTGCATGAGAATAGTAGTTCCTCGATGAAGATGCTGCAGGCCCTCGTCATGGAACAGAAGGAGGAGTTGGCGAAGCTCCGCATCGAGCACCCGGCTGCTGTCAAGGTACGTAATACGGCTGTGGAACAGATGATGAAGGCTCGCGTCGAGAAATCCCGCGTCATGGACAGAATGAAGAAGATGGCGGAGGAGACACGCAAGGAGATGGAGGTTGTGGAAGCGATGAAGAAGCAGTTACGACTCCGCGACGAATTAGATCATTTGGGGTGATAATCTTCCTTCTTCTTTTGCTCCTGTGTTTCATTTTTTGCTTCGGGTGTTTCGTCGCACGTGTCACGTTCTCTGCGAGGCATGAATAGAACAATGGTTTTTTTGAGGGAATGAATAGAACAATGCTAACAATGAGATGACTAGCAAATTAGATCATTTTTTATCGCCATATGGCACTGGGCTGCCGTGTTTCGTGCTCCTCCATCGCAGTACTACTCTAGTGGAAAGCTTGAGTATACCGCACGGTTCTTTGCTCCTCCTCGATCAGGTCGTCGGCGCATTTATACGAGCAGTCAAATCACAAGGCCCCGCCTTCCAGCAGTAATGAGCCGTTAAATCACAAAGGCCCTCGCCTCTCGTGAAACCGACCAAGCTAGACTGCCCCACCCTCTAGCCTTTTAAAAAATGTATACTTTTGTACATCAGTAGTATCGATGGATTGCGCCATGGAGCAAAACTTGAAATTAAAAAAAGGTGGTACATATAGAGAGCGCTCGTCGCCAAATTATGCATATAGTACTATTAAAAAAGGCTAGTCACAATAATGGTGTCCAGCACAACCCACCCCTCAAATAAAACTAAGAGGGTGCTTGGATACGTTTTAGTCCCATGACTAAAAGTAGTGGGACTAAAACATGCTAGCCTCACCCATACTTGGATCCAAATACTAAAAAGGCTAAAATCAAGTTAATGAGCATTTATTATCCTCCAAACCCTCCAATTCAGAACTCGCATGTGTTAAAGGAGAGGAGTTAAATGAGTAGCGAGAGGACTAATCCACATTTTAGTAGGGGTGCCCCTGACTAAAAAAATTAGTCTCAAGACTAGTTTTAGCCCCTCTTTAGTCAGGGGTGCTTGGAACTTTAGCCTCTTAAAGAGACTATTTTTAGTCAGACTAAAATAAGTCCCTTGGATCCAAGCACCCTCTAAGCATCCTGGAATTCTTTGACAAAACTAAGCACCCTGGAATTCTTTGACAACTAAACTGTTGGCTATATGATGTTGGACATATATATTGTACGTATATAATGTGAAGAAATGAGTGGTAGTACTATACCAACTAAACGATGAAATGTAAGAAATACTAGTATGTATGTACTGAAGAGTTAAAGTAACAAGAAAAAACATAACATAGTTCTGTTGGGGGCTCAGCACAACACACCCCTCAAATTAAATTAAGCACACTTGAAATTAAACTTTGCAACTATTCCGGTAGACACTGCATTAGAACCACCATGAGCAACGACACTGCCATCTTACTCGGAGTCCTCGTCCACGTCCTCGACTTCGTCCTTGTCCCTCTTCCTCTTGGCCGATACTTCTTTGCTTGAACCGCACACTTGGCTATTGCTCTTCATCCAACCCTTGTAGATATTGAAGCAAAGGTAGCCATTGTGACGCCCAGATAATTAAGCTACAGTAACCCTCTGTTAATGATGCCACGTCACCTTGGTTACTGTCGATAAACTCGTGTTAGATTAAAACCGATTCAAATTCAAGTTTGAATTAAAGTCAAACAATAAAAAATTTCAAATGTTAAAACTAAAATGTCCGGGTCGTGCCAAATAATGCATAGGTAATTATGGTGGAGAAACCACACTTTTATAAAATGTTTAAATAATCTGAAATGAATAGACAATAGCTAAAACAATTAAATAAGTGCCTTCTGAATTTTATAAAATACTAAACTATTTTGTTCAGAGGTAAAACTTTGTTTTTGACAGTAGTGAGAATTGTAACTCTATTTTAGGTGTGGATTTTACTTTTTGTAAAACTATAAACTATTAAAGAAATAAAAGAGAACAAAAAACAAAAGTAAGAATAAAACAAAACAAAACAAAAAAACAAAAACCCCTTCCCCTGGGCCGAATGGCCCAACCGGGCATCTAGGCCACCAGGCCAGCCCACCCCATCCTCCCTTATCCCCTCTGGCGACCGAACCCTAACCAGCGAGACCCCACTCCTCCCACTTGCCCCACTCTCCCTCGTCTCCCCCCCACCTCTTGATCCTGTTTTGTATCGGGAAGGAGGGAACGAACCCGGCGCACCCCGGCCCAGCCGCCGACCTCGTCGGACCATCACGCCATCGCCTCACCGCCCCACCCCACTGTCGCTTGGAGCCTCCCCTCACCGCGCCATCCCCGACCTCGCGCCGTCGCCGTTTGCCAAACCAGGCGCCCCATCGATGTTGCCCCTCACCGGATCGACCTCGCCGTGGCCTCCTCGTCTCCTCCCCAAGCCACCGCATGAGCCTCGCCGCCCCTCTCCTCTTCAACGCCGGTGAGGCCCCGGGTCTCTCGCCTCTCCTCCTCTCCCCACCGCGCCCACCGCGCCGCGATGCGCGCGCCCAGCCCCGCATGTCGCATCCACCGCGCCCGTGGTCGCGCGGCCTGCCCACTCCCCACGCCGGCCGGCCACCATGGCCGCCCTGACCACTGGCCACGCCCCGTCCTGCAACCCCCCTGCGTCAGCGACGCCGCCACGCCTGCGGCCAACTCCGGTGCTCCGGCCCCTGCGCCCTGCTCCCCTCGCCTTAGTCCCGCACCTCCGTCGCCTCCCCTGGCCGGTGTCGTGGGCACCGGCGACCGCGCCGTTGGTCTTGCCGGAGGCCAGCGCCCGGGCTCCTTATCGGGCGCTCGTGGCCGTGCCCCTGCCCTCGCACCGCCCTGTGCCCACTAAGGCCCCTAGGGCCAATGACAAGTGGGGCCCACCCCAGAACAGTAAAAAAGGGGATTAAAAATAAATAATAATAAGTAATAAAAAAATATAATTAATTAATTAATCAATTAGTTAACTAAGTTAATTAATTGTGATTAAATTAACCTAATCATTTAACTAATTTAGTTAATCCTGATTAGTTAGTCTTTATCAATGACAAACGGGACCCACCTGTCAGCTTGACTAGTCAAAGGTCAAAGCTGACCGCTGATGTCATGCTGACGTCATCAATGCGTTTAGGATTAAATTAATTCTGTTAATTCTAGAAAATGATTAAATCCTTTTCAAATTAATATAAAATAAACCGTAGCTCGGATGGAAAAACTTTGTACATGGAAGTTGCTTAGAACAACGAGACGAACCCGGATACGCAGCCCATTCGTCTGACACGCATCCCTAGCATAGCAAACACGCAACTTTCCCCCTCCGGCTCCTTTGCCCGAAAACGCGAAACACCGGGGATATTTTCCGGATGTTTCCCCCCTTCACCGGTACCACCTCATACCGTGTTAGGGCACACCTAGCATCACTCTTTGTCATATCACGCATCGTCATGCATTTGTTTGCATTATATTTATTGTTTCTTCCCCCTCTTCTCTCGCTAGACATCGAGACCGACGCCGCTGCTACCCAGTACGACTACGGTGTTGACGACCCCTCTCTCTTGCCAGAGCAACCAGGCAAGCCCCCCCTTTGATCACCAGATATCGCCTATTCTTCTCTCTACTGCTTGCATTAGAGTAGTGTAGAATGTTACTGCTTTCCATTAATCCTATCCTGATGCATAGCCTGTCCTTACTACTATGGTTGTTACCTTTACCTGCAATCCTAATACTTAGTATAGGATGCTAGTTTATCATCAGTGGCCCTACATTCTTGTCCGTCTGCCATGCTATACTATCGGGTCGTGATCACTCGGGAGGTGATCACGGGTATATACTATATACTTTATACATGATACATGTGATGACTAAAGTCGGGTTGGCTCGAGGAGTACCCGCGGTTGACTCATGAATTGAGGGCTGGAAGGACATACTTTCCCGATGGCCCTATGTGTGGATCTTTGTGGTGAAGCGACAGGGCAGGTTGAGACCACCTAGGAGTGAGGTGGGCCTGGCCCTGGTCGGCGTTCGTGGTTATTTCAAAATAACACGCTTAACGAGATCTTGGTATTTGATCTAAGTCTGGCTACTGGCCTATACGCACTAACCATCTACGCGGGGACAGTTATGGGCACTCAACGTCGTGGTATCAGCCGAAGCCTTCGTGATGTCAGCGACTGAGCGGCGCGCGCCCGGTTGGACTGGAACGCCTACTCTTGTATAAGGGAGGCTAGGTCTGCTCACCGGCCGCGTACACAACATGCGGGTGTGCAATGGGCGATGGGCCCAGACCCCTGCGCCATAGGATTAGACCGGCGTGCTGACCTCTCTGTTGTGCCTAGGTAGGGCTGCGACATGTTGATCTTCCAAGGTCGGGCATGACCCAGGAAAGTGTGTCCGGCCAAATGGGATCGAGCGTGTTGGGTTATGTGGTGCACCCCTGCAGGGAAGTTAATCTATTCGAATAGCCGTGATCTTCGGTAACAGGACGACTTGGAGTTGTACCTTGACCTTATGACAACTAGAATCGGATACTTAATAAAACACACTCTTCCAAGTGCCAGGTACAACC
This sequence comes from Triticum dicoccoides, assembly GCF_002162155.2. Taxonomy (NCBI): domain Eukaryota; kingdom Viridiplantae; phylum Streptophyta; class Magnoliopsida; order Poales; family Poaceae; genus Triticum; species Triticum dicoccoides. Next base: position 364,912,438 of record NC_041380.1, on the reverse strand, counting down.
GGTGATCGCTCTCTCACAGGGCGACGAGGGGAGGATCATCGGTTAGGATTATGCTACACGATGCTACTTGCTGAACTTACCTTCTCCTGTTGCAAGATGGAGGTTAACAGAAGCGTAATCTTCGACAGGACTAGTTATCCCTATTCCGGCTTTCTGCAGTTCTGTCCACATATGATACCCTTATTCCATTTGATACCATTGCATACATATGTAGTGTAGCTCCTTGCTTGCGAGTACTTTGGATGAGTACTCACGGTTGCTTTGCTCCCTCTTTTCCCCCCTTTCTATACTCGATTGTTGCGACCAGGCGTTGGAGCCCAGGAGCCAGACGCCACCGTCGATGATGACTACTACTACTCGGGAGGTGCCTACTACTATGTGCAGCCCGCTGACGACGACCAGGAGTAGTTTAGGAGGATCCCAGGCAGGAGGCCTGCGCCTCTTTCGATCTGTATCCCAGTTTGTGATAGCCTTCTTAAGGCAAACTTGTTTAACTTATGTCTGTACTCAGATATTGTTGCTTCCACTGACTCGTCTATGATCGAGCTCTTGTATTCGAGCCCTCGAGGACCCTGGCTTGTAATATGATGCTTGTATGACTTATTTTTATTTGTAGAGTTGTGTTGTGATATCTTCCCGTGAGTCCCTGATCTTGATCGTACACGTTTGCGTGTATGATTAGTGTACGGTCAAATTGGGGGCGTCACAGCCATCCATTGTAGCGTAGTGGATGTGGTCTATATCTAGTACATTCCACTGCCATGCATGACGATGAAACGTGTATGGAGGTTTCTCCAGTTTACCGTACGAAGGATGAACCATGGCTCCTTCCAGGGTCAGCATTGAAGGCTGACGAGAGGACACCGGCCGATTCTTCTGGAGGTCGAAGGGGTTACCTACAACGAGACCTATCCGACGCAGGACATCCCTGTCATTCTTAAAGTCTACAGTAACGAATTTCACTGTTTTGTCCTTGAGGAAGTTCTTAAAATCCTGGCACTCAACGCCGGCATGGCATATGTGGTAGACCAAGCAAACGTTATGTATGCAAACCTGGATCACGGCGGGCTTCTTCCTCTCTTCGTCCTTTAGATCATTATCTGGTCACGGGACTGTGGTGTACTCAACATCTAGCCCGGTGACCCACTCATCATCTGAGTTTTCGAACATGCGTCTGAAGCGAGAAAGGCATCCTTTCACCGTCGCGGAAGAACGGGTGTAGATGACGTCGAACTCATCGCCGTGATGGTTCTAACCTTGTACTCACCGCCGATCATGGAGATTTGGGATGCCATGGAATTGGGAGGAGGGTTAGGATTAGTGGAACTGCCGTAATGTGAATGGACGGGACGACTAGGAGCGAACCGTCGTAGTATTGAAGGACGTGCGGGGACGAGTACGAGCGAACTGCCAGCATGCGAACGGCAGGGTAGTGGCTTTCCATTCTCCCATGATACGGGCTTCCGAGAGCCCTTGGATCTGAGATCGAACGGTTGCATGGCGTGATTCTAGACCTATGGGTGAATATCCTATCTTGGAGGGTTATTCTGCAATTTTTCAGCAACTTAGCATGCGACCGTTTGATCTCAGATCCAAGGGCTGCCAGCAGCCCGTATCATGGTCGCGCCTACCACAACCATCGGGTCGCTCGCGCGGTCACGCCCTTGGAGATTTAACACGGTGCGTTAGGCTATCTGATGTTGGCATGTCATATATAGTCATCACTTAGTCACTCATACTAGAACAAGGTTGGCTATAAGTGTTTTTTACTCCTCTCTATCTCTTTCTTCGTAATGGAGGTGGTCAGGAATCGGGAGACTCACGCCGGTCGTAGCGCCACAGTTAAAATGATAATGGCAAGTCAAATCACGGGGCCCCACCTGTCTAGCAGCAACTCGCTGTCAAATCACACAGCCCTACGTTTGCAGCAGCCTACTCCCTCGTCTTCTCGCGTCTCTGTCGAACCGACTAGGCGGAACTGCCCCGCCGCCTACTGCGTAGGAAAAGCCCCGCCCTCGACTTTTAAATAGTATACAGTATACTAATTTTGTACCCATGGATTGCACCCGCGCCATGGAGCAAAGCGTCTAGAAAACGGTGCTACACATGTACGGAGTATACGACACGCACGTCGCGTTCGCGTCGCACCCCAGACGGTCGATCGGTCTGGCACGCTGCTCTTCGAATGGAACGCGCGTCATATTGCGTTTGCACACACATGTGGGACGGCAATTGAGAACCGACCATAGGCACACTCCCCGGCCCCGCAAGTCGGGTGACTTAATAGAAGAGGGAGATGAGCGATAGTACTAGAGAAGTGTTGTACTACGTTGGTGCCTGGACGATCCCTGCAAGACACAGAAGATCAATTCGTCCATGCATGTGACCAGACTACAGCAGACACGCCTGGATTGGCTATCGTCTACATATCGTGCAGGCTGTGTTGTACATGGCTGTAGTTGTGGTGAGAAATCTAAGAAAAGGTTTCTTGTCATCTCGCAAAATTAGGTGTCATGTGCTTCGGATCACTGCGAGGGTTAAACAACGACAACTGAGTTGGGCTAGTCATTGGGGGCACATGCACGAACAGTGACTACTCGGCTGCCATCTAGGTCAAGCCGGCTATGTTAATTAGGACATTTATCGACGGACCCCTTTTCTACGAGTTTATCTTTAATTTGAGCTTTGTTCCTCGTCTAGTTTGTCCGTCGGGATTCATGTTGTCTCCTTTGGGCAGTGAGGTTATGATTTCTTGTCATGTGGCATTTTTTCGTGTTATATGTTATAATCCGGTGCTTCAGATCAAAATGACGACAACTACGCCTCCGGGCCACGTGCATGAGGAGGTGGTTTTGCAATGGAGAAGATCATAAGAGGGAGAGGCGAGATGGTGGTTTTGGAATGGAGATGATGGAGAGGAGAGGAGGTGGTTTTGCAATGGAGAAGATCAGAAGAGGGAGAGGCGAGATGGTGGTTTTGGAATGGAGATGATGGAGAAGAGAGGAGGTGGTTTTGCAATGGAGAAGAGGGACAGGAGCGTGCGACAGCGATTTAGGATTGGACGAGAGGGCCGGCGCGCTGTGACTGGATCAAAATCAAAATCAATTTACCCTTCAATTAAGAAAGCGACCCCACATTAACTAGTCTTCCTTTTATTCTGGGTCATAATTGACCATGATTTTCGCACATAAAATATATGTTATACGTTGACCAAATGATACAATTTTTGGTGACATGCATTCACATTTTGCTTGTCAAATACAATACGTGGTCAAACTTTGACCCAAAATACGCAAAACAACAAAAAAATACTTCGAAGACCAGCGCCGCTCTTCCGCTCTTCTCCTCTTAAACCACCGTCGCTCCTCTCCTATTCCAATCTAAATGCAGCGCCGCTCCTCTCCTCTTCCATTTCAAAACCACCGCCCCTCCTCTCCTGTTCCAGTCCAAAACCAGCGTCGCTCCTCTCCCATTCTAATCCAAAACCAGCGCTGCTCATCTCCTCTTCCATTCATAAACCACCTCCGGCGAGTGAAGGTGCTGTGGAGAAGTAGATCGATGGAGGAGTACAACCGATACGTGAGGATCGCAGACGGCGACCATGTGAAGCTAGCTAGGATGTTGGAGATACAGTCTTGGTTTGACAACAAGGACCAACTAGCGGCGACGGCGACATCCATGGCCAAATATCTGCAACAGAGCAAAAAGGCGGCGATACTCCCGGAGGGAGTCGCGCTGGAGTACATAGATGTAACACCCCGGATGTAACTTACCCAATTTGTACTCCAACTCTTGTCGTTTCCGGCCTTAAGTTATTTTATTTTCTCGGGTTCGGGTTTTTGTCTCTGTGTGTTGTTATCATTGTCATGCATCTCATATCATGTCATCATGTGCATTGCATTTGCATACGTGTTCATCTCTTGCATTCGAGCATTTTCCCCGTTGTCCGTTTTGCATTCCGGTGCTTCGTTCTCCTCCGGTGGTCATTTCTACCTTTCTTTCATGTGTGGGGATTAAACATTTCCGGATTGGACCGAGACTTGCCAAGTGGCCTTGGTTTACTACCGGTAGACCGCCTGTCAAGTTTCGTACCATTTGGACTTTGTTTGATGCTCAAACGGTTAACCGAGGGACCGAAAAGGCCTCGTGTGTGTTGCAGCCCAACACCCTTTCAATTTGGCCCAAAACCCACCTAAACCTTCTCCATCATCTAGAGCTTTCGATCACGATCGCGTGGCCGAAAATCGCACCTCATTTGGACTCTCCTAGCTCCCTCTACCTATAAATATGTGTTCCCCTCCCGAAATTCGCGGATGAACCCTAACCATCTTCCTCCCCGCGCCACCGGACAACGTCCGCGCCGAGTCGGACATGTCCGACTAGCCGCCGCCGCCATGTGTCATGTCCCCGTTGGCTCGGCCGCAACCCCATCGCTGGCCCGCCGAAGCCCGGGGCGGGCCCTCGTCGCCGCCTCCTGGGCCGCGTCCCCGCGCCCGCGCCGCCCGAGGAGCTGCCGCGCGACGCCCGCGCCGGCCGGTCGCTCCGCCGCGCCACCGTCGATGAACCTCGTCGCCGTCGACGTGCCGGGCCACCTCCGTCCATCTCCCGCCGCCCAACCTCGCCGCGGTCGCCGCCCCTCGCTGGCCCGCTGCTCCTCCGGCCCCGCCGCGCCCGGATCCGGCGGGATCCGGCCGGATCCGCCTCCTCTGACCTTCCCGGCGCCGCCCCGCGCCCTCCTCCCGTGAAGCTTCGGCGAGTGCCTCGGTTTCTGTGCCAAACCCTAGATCTGTTTTTCAGAGGGTATATTTTTCCTAAGTCCCCGAAATTCCCAGTTTCAAATGCTCATGTTCATCATGCCGTAACTCCGCATCTGTAGCTCTGTTTTGGGCATATAGCATATCAAAATGTTCGCCTCAGAGAGTACATCATTTCATTCCATTGCATCATTTTCATTTGAGTTCATCTTGATGCCCGAAATGCTGTTAGAAGAGTGCTACTTGAGATAATTGTCAGATCTGCTGCTCCATTTAGATATTTGTCATTTTTGCCATGATTATTGTGTGCATGATATGCCCATGAGCTCTACATATGTTTTGTTAAGGGTTTTGCCATCTTTCCAGAGGTGCAACCCATGTATTTTTGTGATGTGTGTGGTGACTAGCACAAGCTTGCAAAGTGAGGCACTTGGTAATTCTGATTTCAGGGACTTAGCATTTCCACTAAGTCCTTGACCTGTTTATCTCATATGGCCATATGTTCATGTTGTTTCCTAGTGATCCGTGCCTCTTTTGAGGATGATCAGTAAGGATGTTTTGTTAATCTTGTAGTGCTCTATCCATCCATGTCTTTGTTTGCAATTATGGAGCACCCTATCTTGAGTCAATCGAGCTCTACTTTTGCTACTTCGTGAATCTGGGCAGATTGTCTACTTGTTAGCGATTTTGCCGAGGATGTTGTAGTTGATCCGTGCATGCTATGCTATTGTTCTTGCCATGTCTAGCTTGCATTTTGTGTATTCTTGATGGGTGTATGCTTATCTAGTCATGACTTGCTCCGTAGTGAGTCCATCGAGCTCGTAAACATGCCTACTTGATATCTGTTTCAGCATGCTCCAGTTTTCACTAAGTCTGAGAACTGATTATGTTTTTGCCATGTTCACATGCTTGCAATTGTATTTTCTGATCCCTTTTGGCTCAAGGTCACTAAGGGACTTTTGTTAAGCTCTTTGAGTAACTCCATGCCATGCTTTACTTTGCCATGTTCAGGTCCTGTAGCATATAGTTTTGTTGCTCCAAAGTGTGCTACCTGATCTGAAATTCCAGACGAGTGTTAATTTCACTAAGTCTGAGATCTGTTTTCCATATGCATTTTTGACATGCTTGTTTGAACCTGTTAATGGATGAATCGGCCGTAGCTCAGTGCTAGACTTTTGTTAAGCATCATGAATGCATCCCTGTCATGTATTTTGTTGTCATGTTTGAATGCTGTAGCATGTTCATCTCATTGCATTTAGATGGCTACTTGTTGTAAATCGCAGAACGTGGCCATATTTGAATTGCTTGCCATTTCCAAACCGTAACTCCGATTCCGGCGTTCTCTATATCGTTTTCAAGCGATTTCATCTCATCTTTCCAGTGGCACACTTGGATTTCCAAGTTGAGGCCAGGTTCATGCATCCCTTGTCAAATCTTGCATATGCATCCCGCATTGCATCCCGCATAGCATATCATCTTTGCATCATATCGTTTGAGCTTTGCACGTGGTTGATTGTGCCCTTGTTGCTTATTTGTCTTGTTTGGGTAGAGCTGGGAGACGAGTTCGCTAATGAGGAGCCTGTTGAGTTTGCTTTCGAGGATCCAGTCAACTCTGACAACTTTGCAGGCAAGATGATCATACCATCGAAATCACTACTATCTTTGCTATGCTAGATGCTCGCTCTTTTGCTATGCCAATGCTATGATGCCTACCACTTGCTTTCAAGCCTCCCAAATTGTCATGTCAAACCTCTAACCCACCATGTCCTAGCAAACCGTTGATTGGCTATGTTACCGCTTTGCTCAGCCCCTCTTATAGCGTTGCTAGTTGCAGGTGAAGATTGGAGACCGTTCCTTGTTGGAACCTTATTTACTTGTTGGGATATCATTATATTATCTTGTTATCTTAATGCATCTATATACTTGGTAAAGGGTGGAAGGCTCGGCCTCTCGCCTAGTGTTTTGTTCCACTCTTGCCGCCCTAGTTTCCGTCATATCGGTGTTATGTTCCCGGATTTTGCCTTCCTTACGCGGTTGGGTTATAATGGGAACCCCTTGATAGTTCGCCTTGATTAAAGCTTTTCCAGCAATGCCCAACCTTGGTTTTACCATTTGCCACCTAGCCTCTTTTTCCCTTGGGTTTCCGGAGCCCGAGGGTCATCTTATTTTAGCCCCCCCTGGGCCAGTGCTCCTCTGAGTGTTGGTCCAAACTAGAGTCCTGTGCAGCGCCCCCTCGGGGAAACTCGAGGTTTGGTTTTAGTTGTATGGAGCGCTCATCTGAGTGTGCCCTGAGAACGAGATATGTGCAGCTCCTATCGGGATTTGTCGGCACATTCGGGCGGTGTTGCTGGATTAGTTTTAACCTGTCGAAGTGTCTTGAAGAACCAAGATACCGAGTCTGATCAAAACATCTTGGGAGGAGGTCTATTCCTTCATTGACCGTGAGAGCTTGTCATGGGCTAAGTTGAGACTCCCCTGCAGGGATTTGAACTTTCGAAAGCCGTGCCCGCGGTTATGGGCAGATGGGAATTTGTTAATGTCCGGTTGTAGATAACTTGAACCTTAACTTAATTAAAATGAATCAACTGAGTGTGTTACCGTGATGGCCTCTTCTCGGTGGAGTCCGGGAAGTGGACACGGTGTTGGAGTAATGCTTGCCGCAGGTTGCCCTCTTTAGTTATGCGTTCGCGCTTTGCCTTCTCTTCTCGCTCTCTTTTGCGAACAGGTTAGCCACCATATATGCTAGTCGCTTGCTGCAGCTCCACATAATTACCTTGCCTTTCCTATTAAGCTTAAATAGTCTTGATCGCGAGGGTGCGAGATTGTTGAGTCCCTGTGGCTCACAGATTACTTCCAAACCAGATGCAGGGCCTGATGATTCCGCTCCAGGTGGCGCGCTCGAGCTCAAGTGGGAGTTCGACGAGGACTCTCAACATTACTACGTGTCTTTCCCTGATGATCAGTAGCAGTTCCCAGTTGGGGTGATCGGGACCGTGTCGCATGTTGGGTTATCTTTTATTTTGGCGTCGTAGACGGGCCATGAGTGTTTGGATGATGTAATGTTATTTATGTACTTGATTGACGTGGCGAGTGTAAGCCAACTATGTTATCTCCCCTTTTATTATCTATATATTACATGGGATGTTGTGAAGATTGCCTAACTTGCGACATGTGCCTTCAATGCGATTATGTCTCTAAGTCGTGCCTCGACACGTGGGAGCTATAGTCGCATCGAGGGTGTTACAATAGAGCTGCTCCTCTGGGCCATGGAGCAAACAGATTCACCGAATCCGATCGTGAGGGAGCGGTGGTGGGAGTATCGATCCCAGATGGAGCATCCATCATAGATTGAAGGATCGAGCATCTACAGGGTGCCGTTTGTGAGGGTGTCCTGCCAGAGCGAGCCGGTGGAGTCTTCATCGACCGAACACAACTGCAAGAGGGGAAAACTAGTTGGCCCGACGATGCTTCCCCGCCATCGTCTCCCTCGCCGTTCACATCGTCTCACGGGGCGGCTTTCTGCCGCCGAGGAATAGGAGTGGGCTGCCCCCCCAGCCCAATAGTCGGGCAGGTTGTGAATTGTCAGGAGGAACTTAGGGTTTTCAGTATTTGCAGGTTGTGAATTGTGTTTTGTGTTGTGTATTTTGAGAGTACTTTCAGATATGAATGTCTTTTGAATTTCAGATTTGCAGTATTGAGCATATGAAGTATTTTATGAATTCTAGAGATCTATTTTTAGCACTTAAAAAATGTAGTTTCATAGGAGTATAAAAGTGCAGACAATGTGATTCTCAGAGAAGAAACTGCAAGTTTCAGTTTCAGATAAGAAACTGCAAGTTCAGTTTCAGATAAGAAACTGCAACTTTCAGAGGCAGAGCATTTATATTAACACGGCCTTTTTAAACAGGGTTAACATCATGTTGGAAGTTTTATTCATGGTCGAAAATGGAACTACCAGCTAGTTAACATCATGATGATCAACATTCATGCATAGCACATCTTCATATGATGCACGGTCAAAATGCCCACACAATGTCGAGTGTGCGAAACACAGAGAAAACGAGGGACGAAGTTTTGGCAAGTGTTGGACGTGGTTTTGGGCTGCCCCGTCTAGGCTTTCATTTTTAACATGCGCAGCCCACGACCTCGGATGGGAGGTCCATAGGCCTGTTTGTATTTTCTTAGGTCCATCATGTATCGACCGGCCTATGGACCTCCCATCCGAGGTTATTTTTGGCAGCCCAATTTATGTATTTTTTTGAAGAAAACGCAGAGGTCTGTTCTATTTTTCTATATAAGAATAGGAACGCCAGGTCCAACTTATATTTCCCTTCTAACTATATTATATATATTTAAATTATTTATATGTTATTATATATTATTTTTATTGTTATCATATATTTAATAGATACTTACACATGTAAGAAAACAATATCCCACATCTTATTAACTTATAAAAATAATTTCTTAACAAATAAAATCCTGGATTGTTTTGGCACGAAAATCCTAGTGATTGTGTACAAAAGCTTGGTAAGATTTAAGGACGAATGTAATAATATCACTTATTATTTAAATATATTTATAACAAAATGCTCAGCCCCTTTTTATTTTTTGATAACATTACTGGCCCAACCCAACATTATAATTAGAATCAGCCCAGCAAAATCGTATATTTCGAGAAAGTGCAAATGGCCTGTAATTTTTTAGGAAATAAAATAAATGGGCCGCATGGACGCTACATTATTTGTTCACCCAGCCTAGCTAATGGCTATAATTCAAAAAAAAAGATCAAATTGACTGTAAATTCTATCCCGCAAAAAAAGACTGTAAATTCTGAAAAAATGGGTTGAATATGTGCCACATTTTTGGAGGCCGAAATGTGGGCCAATAGGTCGAAGCCAACGCAAGCCGTTATCAATTTAGTCAACAAATGATTCTGACATGTTAGCCGTTGGATTTACATCCAACAACCGGCAACCATCTTCAATCTCTCGTCTTCTTCCTCCAGCGCCGCCGGGACCACCTCCCGCCTCCTACTGCTAGCAGCTCTGCTTAGCACGCTTCACTATGAAGCGCTACTCCACCGTTGGCCAGGCCATCCCTCCACCCCTTCACACCTCCTGTTCTTCTCCACCGACTGCCGAACCACACCGCACTAGAACCAGTTAACCCTCGTACACCTCTCCGTCTGCGACTCTACTCCCGCGTCTTCCCATCTCCGGCTCGTTCCTGTCCGGGGCCTCACCGTCGTCCACCACCTTGGATGCACTTGGCGCGGCGTGGTCAACGTGGTCAACGAACGACACCATCGGAAGTAGACTGTGCGTGGAGAGGCTGACAGCTGGGTCCATGGCCACACACAAGGAAATGCCTCCTTATTACGCGCAAAATAATGATTCCTCCACCTGACATCTGGGACCCACCGGAAGGGCCTCTGTATTTCGTGAAAATAACATGCCCCCGACTGACATGTCGGACCCACCAGCTATCTTCGCACGCAAGGAAGTGCCTCCTTATTACGCACACAAAAATGAATATTCCCCCTACCAGCTGGAACTCAGCATAGTGGGAGGCTGACTTGTGGGCCTACCAAATTGACGGGGATGGAGGGCTTTGTCAACTTAGTCAATATGAACGATTCTAGCTCCTGTTACCGTACGATGTTTATCCAACAGTCGTAGTGCTTCTTCAACCTCTGGTCTTCTTGCTTCAGCCGCCCAAACCAGCGCCGGTCGTGCCGTGTGCTCCTGTCTCCCGTGGCCGGCTGTGATGCCGCGGAGGCCTCACCGCCCCTACTACTCCCACCACTAGTCAGGCCATCCCTCTACTCACCCATACCCCCTGTTATTCTGCGGCGATAGCAGCCTCATACCGCAGTCGAACCAGTGAACCCTCGTACTCCTCTTCGCGTGGGCATCCACTGTTGCGTCTTCCCCGGCTCTGAGCCGTCCCCTTCCTAGTCCTCACCATCGTCCACCGCCGTGGTGCTCTCGACGCGGCATGGTCAACGTGGTCAAGGAACGACTTCCATCGAACATGGACTATACATGGAGAGGCTGACAGCTGGGTCCACGGCCGCAGCAAGGAAGTGCCTCCTTATTACGCGCAAAACAATGATTCCTCCACCTGACAGCGGGAACCCACCGAACGGGCCACCGTATTTCGTGAAAAAACGTTTCCCCCTAACTGCTGGGACTCACCAGCTACATCTTCGCACGCAAGGAAGTGTGTCCGCGCAAAAAAATGATTCGCCCCCTGACTGCTGGGACCCACCAGCTACATCTGCGCACGCAAGGAAGTGCGTCCGGGCAAAAAAACTATTCGCCCCCCTGACTGCTGGGACCCACCAGCTACATCTTCGCACACAAGGAAGTGCCTGACGGTCAGGACCCACCTGATCGAGGCATACGTAGCGTTGTCATTCTGGTCGCGAACGTGTACGTACATATATACTGGTGGATGTAGAGGCTCGGACGTGTCGTAGTAGAGGTGTGCACGTAGCATGTACACGTACGTACAGCGGCCAGGGTGCAAGAAAGAAAATACGACCACGTATGTGTACATACGGGCGGGGTCTCGAACGCCTACTCGCGCATACGTACGGCCAGGGCTCGTGTACATGGCTGGGTCAGAACGGAGAAACAGCGTCGTCATCGTGTTCATGGGGAGGCAACGGAATGCGTCGTGTTCATGGGGAGGCAACGAAATGCGTCGTGTTCATGGGGAGGCAACGGAATGCGTCGAAGCCAACCGGCTGGGTCGGAACGGAATGCGTGGTCATGTTCATCGGGAGGGCTTGGACGGAACAGGCGATGGAAACGAGGCCTAGCGTACCACACAACGGAGGAAACAGACCTCCTACATTCGGAACGGGGTCCTGTTGATCGGGAGGGGTCTGGCGTACCGCAAGACGAAGGAAACGAACCTCCTACGGTCGAAACGGGGGTCCTGTTTATCGGGAGGAGTGTGGTGTACCACAAAACGGATGAAACAGACCTCCTACGGTGGAAACGGGGGTCCTGTTGATCGGGAGGGGTGTGGCGTACCGCAAAACGGACGAAACGGACTTGTGTTGGAGCGCTACGGTCGAAACAGGGGTCCTGTTCATCAGGAGGGGTGTGACGTACCGCAAAATGGGACTCCACGGGATACTATTCATCTCCACCGTCGACCTCCTCCAGCCTACACGGGCTACCGTCGACCTCCTCCAGCCTCCACCATGCGCTACTCCACCGGCTACTATTCAACCACCCCTCCACGGGCACCCCTCCATCGTCTACTGTTCATCCAGCCCTCCACACCACGGGATCCTATTCAACCACCCCTCCACGGGCACCCCTCCACCGTCTACTGTTCATCCAGCCCTCCACCACACCACGGGGGCCTGTTCATCCAGAGGCAACGCCACCGCCCACTGTTCATCCAACCCCCTCCCCCCGCAATGCTCACTGTTCATCCCAGAGGCAGCATTGATCGGCTTCAGTTAGCATTAGTAGCGAAGGAATTGCTCGATCGGATTCAGTTAACACCCATTAATCGATCGCTCGGGTTCAGTAACGCGTAGCCTGCAGTGCAATCGCTCGGGTTCAGTTAGAGCCCAATGCCTCGCTCGGGTTTAGTTAGAGCCAACACCTCGCACACACGCGCGTACGTGTACGAGAGAAACGCGCACCGCTCGGCCCGCGACCTCCCACCGTAACCGGGAACTCCCCTAAATTTTCCTCCCCCTTGCTTCTACCATGTTTTTTTCCGTCATGGACGGCCCAAAGAATGTCATGCAGCTCCGTCTCCGGCCCGCCTAGGACGAAAAGCCCATTTTCTGTCATGATTTTTTGTCATAGAAGAAGGAGCCCACCACATCTATGATGATACCAGGTTTTGTCACAATTATCATCATAGAAGTGTTATATGTATGACAGAATTTTTTTTCGTTCATCCCAAAATGTCACGGATGTGTCTTTTTTTGTAGTGATAACACATAGTAGGTGACTAGTGACTTGAAAAATAGGATCAAGAACTCACATATATTCATGAAAACATAATAGGTTCAGATCTAAAATCATGGCACTCGGGCCCTAGTTACAAGCATTAAGCATAGCAAAGTCATGGCAACATCAACCTTAGAACATAATGGATACTAGGGATCAAACCCTAACAAAACTAACTCGATTACATGATAAATCTCGTCCAACCCATCACCGTCCAGCAAGCCTACGATGGAATTACTCACGCACGACGGTGAGCATCATGAATTTGGTGATGGAGGAAGGTTGATGATGACGATTGATGACCCACAAGTATAGGGGATCTATCGTAGTCCTTTCGATAAGTAAGAGTGTTGAACCCAACAAGGAGCAGAAGGAAATGATAAGCGGTTTTCAGCAAGGTATTCTCTGCAAGTACTGAAACAAGTGGTAACAGATAGTATTGCGATAGGAGGAATTGTAACGAGCAACGAGTAACAAAAGTAAATAAAGTGCAGCAAGGTGGCCCAATCCTTTTGTAGCAAAGGACAAGCCGGAACAAACTCTTATAATAGGAAAAGCGCTCCCGAGGACACATGGGAATATCGTCAAGCTAGTTTTCATCACATTCATATGATTCGCGTTCAATACTTTGATAATTTGATATGTGGGTGGACCAGTGCTTGGGCGCTGTTCTTACTTGAACAAGCATCCCACTTATGGTTAACCTCTATTGCAAGCATCCGCAACTACAATAAGAGTATTAAGGTAAACCTAACCATAGCATGAAACATATGGATTCAAATCAGCCCCTTACGAAGCAACGCATAAACTAGGGTTTAAGCTTCTGTCACTCTAGCAACCCATCATCTACTTATTACTTCCCAATGCCTTCCTCTAGGCCCAAATAATGGTGAAGTGTTATGTAGTCGACGTTCACATAACACCACTAGAGGCTAGACAACATACATCTTATCAAAATATCAAATGAATACCAAATTCACATGACTACTCATAGCATGACTTCTCCCTTGTCCTCAGGAACGAACGTAATTACTCACAAAGCATATTCATGTTCATAATCAGAGGGGTAATAATATGCATATAGGATCTAAACATATGATCTTCCACCAATTAAACCAACTAGCATCAACTACAAGGAGTAATCAACACTACTAGCAACCTACTAGCATCAATCCCGGACTTTGAGACAAGAATTGGATACAAGAGATGAACTAGCGTTTGGAGATGAGATGGTGCTGGTGAAGATGTTGATGAAGATTACCCTTTCCCGATGAGAGGAGCGTTGGTGATGACGATGGTGATGATTTCCCCCTCTGGGAGGGAAGTTTCCCCGGCAGAACAGCTCTGCCGGAGCTCTAGATTGGATCCGCCAAGGTTTCGCCTCGTGGCGGCAGAGTTTCGTCCCGAAAAGTTCCTTCTTTATTTTTTTCTCATCGAAAGACCTCACATAGGAGAAGATGGGCGTTGGAGAGCCACCAGGGGGCCCATGAGGTAGGGGGCGCACCCTAGGGGGGCGCCCCCACCCTCGTGAGCAGGGTGTGGGCCCCCTGGACTTCATCTTTGGCATGGATTTTTCTTTATTTCTTTTAAGACGTTCCGTGGAGTTTCAGGACTTTTGGAGTTGTGGAGAATAGGTCTCTAATATTTGCTCCTTTTCCAGACCAGAATTCCAGCTGCCGGCATTCTCCCTTCTTATGTAAACCTTGTAAAATAAGAGAGAATAGCCATAAGTATTGTGACATAAAGTGAAATAATAGTCCATAATGCGATAAATATCGATATAAAAGCATGATGCAAAATGGACGTATCAACTTCCCCAAGCTTAGACCTCGCTTGTCCTTAAGCGAAAAGCCGATAACAATAAATATGTCCTCATGTTTAGAGGTAGAGGCGTCGATGGAAATAAAATACAGCAATGAAGGCATCATGATTATTCTCATAACAGCAACATATATAGATTTTGTCATATGATTACTTATGTTCAAGTGATGATCTATTCAGAATGCAAAAGTATAAATCTTAAACCTTATTAGGCTCCGACAAACTATAATCTCAGTCATTGAAGCAATTGCAATTTATCATAACATCGGAAAGAGTCTATGTCAGAGCTAAAAAGCAAGTCCACATACTCAACTATCATTTAGTCCTCCATAATTTCTAACACTCACGCGATATTTGTGGTTACGGAGTTTTAATCGGACACAGAGAAAGATAGGGGCTTATAGTTTTTGCCCCACAACCTTTTACCTCAAGGGCAATGTCAACAATAATGGTTCATGCTCCCCTACATCCAATTAGATATATATATCATGTTCTTTCCAACATGCTGAGCTTGCCAAAGGATAAAATGAAAAAAGAAAATGTGAAGATCACCATGACTCTTGCATAAGGTAGAAGATAATAATAAAGGATAGGCCCTTCACAGAGGGAAGCAAAGGTTGCCATGTGCTTTTATGGTTGGATATATAAAATCTCAATGTGAAAGAATGTCACTTTATATTGCCCCTTGTGATATGAACCTTTATTATGCAGTTCGTCGCTTTTATTACTTCCACATCACAAGATCGTATAAAGCTTATTTCTCCCACACCAATCAATCATATATATTTAGAGCAATTTTTATTGCTTTGCACCGATGACAACTTACTTGAAGGATCTTACTCAATCCATAGGTAGATATGGTGGACTCTCATGGCAAAACTGGTTTAAGGGTATTTGGAAGCACAAGTAGTATTTCTACTTGGTGCTGAGAATTTGGCTAGCATGAGGGGGAAAGGCAAGCTCAACAAGTTAGAGGATCCATGACAACATACTTTGTCTCAGATATAAGAAATACATAACTCATTACGTTGTCTTCCTTGTCCAACATCAACTCTTTAGCATGTCATATTTTAATGAGTGCTCCCAATCATAAAAGATGTCAATGATAATATATCTATATGTGAAAACCTCTCTTTCCTTATTACTTCCTATTAATTGCAACAATGACCAAAGCTATGTCTGCCAACTCCCAACAACTTTTAATCATCATACTCTTTCTATGTGAAGTCATTACTCTCAATAAGATCAATATGAACTTTTTGTTTCTTTTTATTCTTTTTTCTCTTTCTTTTATTCACCCAAGATCATGGCAAAATAATCAAGCCCTTGACTCAACACTAATCTTTATTATATATAGCTCACGGACTCGATTACATAGAGGGATCATAAAGCAAAACTCAAAACTAGATCATGCCATAAACTTTATTCTACTAGATCAAGATACTACTAATAGGATCGAACTAAGAAAAACGGTAAAAATAGGAGTTGTGATTGTGATATGATATCGGGGCATCTCCCCCAAGCTTGGCAGTTGCCAAGGGGAGTGCCCATACCCATGTGATTATATCTCCTTTGTCGGTGAAGAAGGTGGTGGTGATGTTGGCTTAGTTGATGGCTTAGTCTTCTCCCTCTCCTTGGGTTCATAGTCCTCTTCTTCCTCTGTGGTCCATCCATTATGTTCCACATCTCCATAGACCTTTGGATTTGCTAAGTAATCATCCACATAGCTTTCTCCTTCCAAATCCTGGGAAGACATGTTGATTTAATCTGCAATGGGACAGCTCGAAACAAAGAGTCAAAACCTTCGGGAGAATATATAATGAATTTTTACCGACCAAAATACCTAACGTGTAAGAAAACAGAGTCCGGAAGGCACACGAGGTGCTCACGAGGTAGGGGGCGCGCCCAGGGGGTAGGGCGCGCCCACCACCCTTGTGGGGCCCTCGTGTCCTTCCCGGACTGCTACTTATTTTTCTATTTTTCTAAATATTCCAAAACGGAGAAATATTGCCTTAAAAATTGTTTTGGAGTTGGTTTACTTACCGTACCACATACCTATTCCTTTTCGGAGTCTGGAACATTCCGGAAAGTGTCTCTTATGTATTCCTCCGGGGTTATGGTTTCAACAATATTGGTTTCAACATTTATGGGATTACCTGAGATATAATGTTTAATTCTTTGACCGTTTACCACCTTCGGATTTGTGCCCTCGAAGTTGTTGATTTTTATGGCACCGGAACGATAGACCTCTTCGATAACATAGGGGCCTTCCCATTTAGAGAGAAGTTTTCCTGCAAAAAATCTTAAACGAGAGTTGTATAGCAATACATAATCACCTACATTAAACTCACGCTTTTGTATCCTTTTGTCATGCCATCTTTTAACTTTTTCTTTAAACAACTTGACATTTTCATAAGCTTGGGTTCTCCATTCATCAAGTGAGTTAATATCAAATAACCTCTTTTCACCGGCAAGTTTAAAATCATAGTTAAGCTCTTTAATAGCCCAATATGCCTTATGTTCTAGTTCGAGAGGTAAGTGACATGCTTTTCCATAGACCATTTTATACGGAGACATACCCATAGGATTTTTGTATGCAGTTCTATAAGCCCATAACGCATCATCAAGTTTCTTAGACCAATTCTTTCTAGACCTATTAACGGTCTTTTGCAAAATTAATTTGAGCTCTCTATTGCTCAACTCTACTTGACCACTAGACTGTGGGTGATAAGGAGATGCAATTCTATGATTAACATCATATTTAGCAAGCATTTTACGGAAAGCACCATGAATAAAGTGTGAACCACCATCAGTCATTAAATATCTAGGGGCACCAAACCTCGGGAAAATAACTTCTTTAAGCATTTTAATAGAAGTGTTATGATCAGCACTACTAGTTGGAATAGCTTCTACCCACTTAGTAACGTAATCAACAACAACTAGAATATGTGTGTATCCATTAGAGGCAGGAAAAGGTCCCATATAATCAAAGCCCCAAACATCAAACGGTTCAATAACAAGTGAATAATTCATAGGCATTTCTTGACGTCTACTAATATTACCAATTCTTTGACATTCATCACAAGACAAGACAAACTTACGGGCATCCTTGAAGAGAGTAGGCCAATAGAAACCAGATTGCAATACCTTATGTGCAGTTCTATCTCCAGCGTGGTGTCCTCCATAAGACTCGGAGTGACACTTGCGTAGGATCTGTTCCTGTTCATGCTCAGGTACACAATGTCTAATAACACCATCTACTCCTTCTTTATAAAGATGTGGGTCATCCCAAAAGTAATGTCTCAAATCATAGAAGAACTTTTTCTTTTGTTGGTATGTGAAGCTAGGTGGTATAAATTTAGCAACAATATAATTAGCATAATCAGCATACCATGGAGTACTACGAGAAGTACTTATAACATTTAATTGTTCATCAGGAAAGTTATCATTAATAGGTAGTGGGTCATCAAGAATATTTTCTAACCTAGACAAGTTGTCTGCAACGGGATTCTCAGCTCCCTTTCTATCAACAATATGCAAATCAAATTCTTGTAGCAAGAGAACCCATCTAATAAGTCTAGGTTTATCATCTTTCTTTTCCATAAGATATTTAATAGCAGCATGATCTGTTTGAATGTTACTTTAGAATCAACAATATAAGATCTGAACTTATCACAAGCAAATACAACTGCTAAAAGCTCTTTTTTAGTAGTATCATAATTTCTTTGAGCATTGTCTAGAGTCTTACTAGCATAATGAATAACATTTAATTTCTTATCAACTCTTTTCCCTAGAACAGCACCTACAGCATAATCACTAGCATCACACATAATTTCAAAGGGTAAATTCCAGTCAGGTGGTTGAACAATAGGTGCAATGACTAATGCTTTCTTAAGTATTTCAAATGCTTCTACACAATCATCATCAAAGACAAATGGTATATCTTTTTGCAATAATTAGTCAGCGGCCGAGAAATTTTTGAGAAGTCCTTAATGAACCTCCTATAAAATCCAGCGTGACCAAGGAAACTTCTTATACCTTTGATGTCCTTGGGACATGGCATCTTTTCAATAGCATCAACCTTGGCTTTATCAACTTCAATACCTCTTTCAGAAACTTTGTGCCCCAAGACAATACCTTCATTAACCATAAAGTGGCACTTTTTCCAATTCAAGACCAGATTAGTTTCTTCACATCTCTGCAAAACTCGATCAAGATTGCTCAAGCAATCATCAAAAGAGGAACCATAGACGGAAAAGTCGTCCATGAAAACCTCACAAATCTTTTCACAAAAGTCAGAGAATATATCCATCATGCATCTTTGAAAGGTAGCAGGTGCATTACATAAACCAAAAGGCATACGTCTATAAGCAAAAGTACCAAAAGGGCATGTAAAAGTAGTCTTTGATTGATCTCTAGCCGACACAGGTATTTGAGAGAAACCAGAATAACCATCTAGAAAGCAATAGTGTGTATGTTTGCATAATCTTTCTAGCATTTGATCAATAAAAGGTAAGGGGTAATGATCTTTCTTAGTAGCTTTATTTAATTTGCGGAAATCAATTACCATCCTATAACCTGTGATAATTCTTTGTGGAATCAATTCATCTTTATCATTAGGAACAACAGTAATACCTCCCTTCTTAGGGACACAATAGACATGACTTACCGACTCACTATCAGCAACGGGATAGATTATACCTGCCTCCAGAAGCTTTAGTATTTCTTTTCTTACCACTCCTTTCATTTTAGGATTCAGACGTCGTTGAGGATCACGAACTGGTTTAGCATCTGCTTCCAAATTTATTTTATGTTGACATAGAGTGGGACTAATGCCCTTAAGATCATCGAGAGTATATCCAATAGCATCACGATGCTTCTTCAGAGTTTTCAATAATCTTTGTTCTTCATGCTCTGAAAGGTTAGCACTAATAATAACAGGATATATCTTCTTTTCATCAAGATAAGCATATTTAAGATTATCAGGCAACGGTTTAAGCTCAAACACGGGATCACCCTTGGGTGGAGGAGGATCCCCTAAAATTTCAACAGGCAAATTGTGTTGCAGAATAGGTTCCTGTTTAAAGAATACTTCATCTATTTCCCTTCTTTCATTCATGAACATATCATTTTCATGGTCTAGCAAATAGTGTTCTAAAGGATCACTAGGAGGTACGGCAATAGAAGCAAGACCAATAATCTCATCCTTACTAGGTAATTCTTCCTTTACTAAATTTAGAGAAATTAAACTCATGAACCATATCATCCAAGCCAATAGTAACAACATTCTTTTTGCAATCTATCCTACACTAATAGTGTTCAAGAAGGGTCTACCAAATATAATGGGACAAAAGCTATCTTGTGGAGAAGTAAGAACAAGAAAATCAGCAGGATATTTAGTTTCCCACACAAGACTTCAACATCTCTAACAATTCCAATTGGTGAAATAGTATCTCTTTTGGAAAGTTTAATTGTGACATCAATACCTTCTAACTCAGCAGGTGCAATTTCATTCTTAATTTCTTCGTATAAAGTATGCGGTATAACACTAGCACTCGCACCCATATCACATAAGCCATGATAACAATGATCTCCTATTTTAACCGAAATAACAGGCACGCCTACCACAAGTCTATGTTTATCTTTAGCACAAGGTTTAGCAATTTTAGCAGTTTCACCTTCGAACTGAATAACATGCCCATCAATATTATCAGACAAGAGATCTTTAACAATAGCAATATTAGGTTCTACTTTAACTTGCTCAGGAGGTGTATAAGTTCTAATATTGCTTTTACGAACAACAGTTGAAGCTTTAGCATGATCCTTTATTCTAACAGGGGAAGGTGGTTTCTCAACATAAGAAGTAGGAACAATAGGATCATTATAAGTGACAGTCTTTTCTTCAACTTTAATAGGTGCAGTTACTTTTACTTCTATGGGAGGATGATATTTAAACAACTTCTCCTTAGGGAGATCAACATAAGTAGCAAAAGATTCACAGAAAGAAGCTACTATCTCAGAGTCAAGTCCATACTTAGTGCTAAACTTACGGAAAATATCGGTATCCATAAAAGATTTAACACAATCAAACTTAGGTATCATACCTGACTCCTTACCTTCGTCGAGGTCCCAATCTTCAGAGTTGCATTTAATTCTATCCAATAAATTCCATCTGAATTCAATAGTCTTTATCATAAAAGAGCCAGCACAAGAAGTATCGAGCATGGTTTGATTATTATGAGAAAGCCGAGCATAAAAACTTTGCATAATTATTTCTCTCGGGAGCTCATGATTGGGGCATGAATATAACATTGATTTAAGCCTTCCCCAAGCTTGAGCAATGATTTCTCCTTCGCGAGGCCAGAAATTATATATATAATTGCGATCACGATGAACAAGATGCATAGGGTAATACTTTTGATGAAATTCCAGCTTCAATCTTTTATAGTCCCATGATCTCATATCATCACATAGCCTATACCATATCAATGCGTCTCCCTTCAAAGATAAAGGGAAGACCTTCTTCTTAGCAACATCATCGGGTATACCTGCAAGCTTAAATAACCCACAAACTTCATCCACATATATTAAGTGCTCAACAGGATGCTTTGTTCCATCTCCTGTAAAAGGGTTATCTAGCAGTTTTTCTATCATACCCGAAGGATACTCATAAGGAATTTCATTTTCAATAGGTTAAGTAGGTTGAGGAGCAACTCTTTGCTCTACTGGACGGGGTGAAGATACCCCGAACAAGCCCCTCAGAGAATTACTTTCCATAGTAACAAGTGACAGTAAATTTCAGCACACTATATAATTTTTTTCCTTACCAAATTCCACCTACCAAAGGCGCTACACTCCCTGGCAACGGCACCAGAAAAGAGTCTTGATGACCCACAAGTATAGGGGATCTATCATAGTCCTTTCGATAAGTAAGAGTGTCGAACCCAACGAGGAGCAGAAGGAAATGATAAGTGGTTTTCAGCAAGGTATTCTCTGCAAGTACTGAAACAAGTGGTAACAGATAGTTTTGCGATAGGAGAAATTGTAATGAGAAACAAGTAACAAAAATAAATAAAGTGCAGCAAGGTGGCCCAATACTTTTGTAGCAAAGGACAAGCCGGGATAAACTCTTATAATAGGAAAAGCGCTCCCGAGGACACATGGGAATATCGTCAAGCTAGTTTTCATCACGTTCATATGATTCGCGTTCAATACTTTGATAATTTGATATGTGGGTGGACCGGTGCTTGGGCGCTGTTCTTACTTGAACAAGCATCCCACTTATGATTAACCTCTATTGCAAGCATCCGCAACTACAACAAAAGTATTAAGGTAAACCTAACCACAGCATGAAACATATGGATCCAAATCAGCCCCTTACGAAGCAACACATAAACTAGGGTTTAAGCTTCTGTCACTCTAGCAACCCATCCTCTACTTATTACTTCCCAATGCATTCCTCTAGGCCCAAATAATGGTGAAGTGTTATGTAGTCGACGTTCACACAACACCACTAGAGGCTAGACAACATACATCTTATCAAAATATCAAACGAATACCAAATTCACATGACTACTCATAGCACGACTTCTCCCTTGTCCTCAGGAACGAACGTAATTACTCACTAAGCATATTCATGTTCATAATCAGAGGGGTAATAATATGCATATAGGATCTGAACATATGACCTTCCACCAATTAAACCAACTAGCATCAACTACAAGGAGTAATCAACAATACTAGCAACCTACTAGCACCAATCCCGGACTTTGAGACAAGAATTGGATACAAGAGATAAACTAGGGTTTGGAGATGAGATGGTGTTGGTGAAGATGTTGATGAAGATTGCCCTCTCCCGATGAGAGGAGCGTTGGTGATGACGATGGTGATGATTTCCCCCTTCGGGAGGGACGTTTCCCCGACAGAACAGCTCTGCCGGAGCTCTAGATTGGATCCGCCAAGGTTTCGCCTCATGGCGGCGGAGTTTCGTCCTGAAAAGTTCCTTCTTTATTTTTTTCTCATCGAAAGACCTCATATAGGAGAAGATGGGCGTCGGAGAGCCACCAGGGGGCCCACAAGGTAGGGGGGCGCGCCCCCCACCCTCGTGAGCAGGGTGTGGGCCTCCTGGCCTTCATCTTTGGCATGGATTTTCCTTTATTTCTTTTAAGACGTTCCGTGGAGTTTCAGGACTTTTGGAATTGCGCAGAATTGGTCTCTAATATTTGCTCCTTTTCCAGACCAGAATTCCAGCTGTCGGCATTCTCCCTCCTTATGTAAACCTTGTAAAATAAGAGAGAATAGCCATAAGTATTGTGACATAAAGTGAAATAACATTCCATAATGCGATAAATATCGATATAAAATCATGATGCAAAATGGACGTATCAACGATGGCGACGGATTCCCCTCTCCGGAGCCCCGAACGGACTCCAGATCAGCCCTCCCGATGAAGATTAGGGCTTGGCGGCGGCTCCATATTGTAAAACGCAATGAATCATTCTCTTTATTTTTTTCTCCTCGAACATGAATATATAGAGTTGGAGTTGACGTCGATGGAGCCTCAGGGGGGCCACGAGGCAGGGGGCGCGCCCGCGCGCCCTGTACCCTCGTGGACAGGGTGTGGGCCCCCTTACGATGATTCTTTCACTAGTATTTTTTTATAAATTCCAAAACGTGTCTCCATAAATTTTCAGGTCATTCTGAGAACTTCTATTTCTACACAAAAACAACGCCATGGCAATTCTGCTGAAAACAGCGTCAGTCCGGGTTAGTTCCATTCAAATCATACAAGTTAGAGTCCAAAACAAGGGCAAAAGTGTTTGGAAAAGTAGATACGTTGGAGACATATCAGGCTTCGGCCTAGGGCGCCACTCGTCGGCGTCCGATTCGGAGTCATCCGTAAGGGACGTCCTCCCTTTCTTGGACGCCTCCGCCTTTAGATTGGTGGAGGCTACCCTTTTCTTCTTCTTCCCCTTAGGGGGAGTTGCTCTCTTCTTCCTCCTCTTCCTCTTCGTCAGTGGAGGAGAGGGTTCCGGTGTCCTCAGATACTATGTCCGAAGCATCCTTACGGCGGAGGCCGCTCTTGGCCTCCTTGCCCTTCTCCTTGGCTTTCTTTTTCGGCGCCTGGTACAGCGCCGTGACCAGCATCCTCGTCAATAGAGGAATAACTGGGTCTTCGGGCAGCGGAGCCGGACAGTGAATCCGGTCCACTTTCTTCGTCCAACCCTGCAAAAGTAAATGGATGGTTTAGTGTGCTCCTTGGATTCGCAAAGTAAGGTTATCGAAGAACTTACGAGGGGCGTAGCATGGGTGCTGTCGTAGCCGAGGTCTTCGGTTGTCTCCGGCCATGACTTCTGGGTCTTGAAGAGCACCTTCCACATGTCTTCGTGCTTTGTTCCGAAGAACCGTTGCAGGGTCCGGGGACCGGCAACTTCCACATGGGCTCTTGACGCGCCTGGCAGGGGAGAATCCGGCGGAAGAGCATCACCTGGATCACGCTAGCGAGGCTGGTATTTTTATCTACCATGCTCTTGATTTGCTTCTGCAGCACCGTTACCTCATTAGACGACGCCCAGTCCAGGCCCTTGTTGAGCCAGGATATCAGCCGCATCAGGGGGTTCGGACTTGAACTCCGCAGGAGCAGCCCATGTGGAGTCACGGGGCTCTGTGACATAGAACCACCCCTGCTGCCATCCCTTCACGGTCTCCACGAAGGTGCCCTGGGGCCAAGTGAAGTTGGGCAGTTTGCTCACCATAGCACCACCGCAATCCGCGTGCTGGCCATCCACCACTTTCGGCTTCACATTGAAGACCTTGAGCCATAGGCCAAAGTGGGGGGAAATACGGACGAATGCCTCGCATACGATGATAAACGCCGAAATGTTGAGGAAAGAATTTGGGGCTAGATCATGGAAATCTAGCCCGTAGTAAAACATGAGGCCGCAGACGAAAGGATGAAGGGGAAACCCCAGTCCGCGAAGAAAATGAGGGATAAACACTACCCTCTCACCGGGCTTTGGAGTGGGGATGATCTGCTTTTTGGCTGGAAGCCGGTGGGCGATCTCCTTGGCCAAGTACCCCGCTTCCCGGAGTTCCTTGATGTTTTCTCCGTGACGGAGGAAGCCATCCACTTGCCCTGTGCTCCGGATACGGACATGGCTGGAGTACTTTCTAGGAACAGAGAGGATTGAAGCTTAGGCGCTGGAGCTTGAGGGCGGATGGGATGAGGAAGGGGAAGGAGTGGGGTAAAAAGGGGGAATCTTATCTCCTTATAGAGGCAGTGAATATCATGCGTCCCCCATGATCCTTAAAGCTCGCCTATTTCCAAGGGGTCGTGCGAAACGACACGGTTGGGTTTCCCAAACCCGTATTGATGAGAATCCTGTAATAAGGGGGCACGATCTCTGCTTTGACAAAACGTGTCTTCGGTGGTTGCGTCTCGAAACGCGAAACGGGAGGCCAAAAACGGTTTGAAATAATAAAATGGCCAGACGTAACGTCTCACCAGTGAAATCTTCAGAAGACAGAACTTATTTGTATTCTGCCCTTGTAATTCAGAGGTATGACTGTTGTACAAAGTCGAATATAGTACTGATGATCAACTGCTTTGAAGTGTTTGGAGGAGGAACCCGCCTTGCAATGCCGAAGACAATCTGCGCGCCGGACAGATCGTCATTGAAGACTGGTTCAGAGGCAACTAAGGGAGTCCAGGATTACGGGGTCCTTGGGCTTCCGGGCTATGTGATATGGGCCGGACTAATGGGTCGTGGAGATACAAGACATAAGACTTTTCCCCGTGTTTGGATGGGACTCTCCTTGGCATGGAAGGCAAGCTTAGCATGCGGATATGAAGATTCCTTTTTCTATAAACCGACTCCCTACAAACCCTAGTCCCCTCCAGTGTCTATATAAATCGGAGGGTTTAGTCCGTAGAGGCAATCACAATCATAATCATATAGGCTAGACATATAGGGTTTAGCCATTACGATCTCGTGGTAGATCAACTCTTGTAACCCCTATACTCATCAAAGTCAATCAAGCAGGAAGTAGGGTATTACCTCCATCAAGAGGGCCCGAACCTGGGTAAAGATCCTGTCCCCTGTCTCCTGTTACCATCGATCCTTAGACGCACAGTTTGGGACCCCTACCCGAGATCTGCCGGTTTTGACACCGACAACTGTGAATTTGGTACTCGTTCGATATATTGATGAGATGTATGTTGTCTTTTCCTCTAGTGGTGTTATGTGAACGTCGACTATATGACACTTCACAATTGTTTGGGCCTAGGGGAATGCATTGGGAAGTAATAAGTAGATGATGGGTTGCTAGAGTGATAGAAGTTTAAACCCTAGTTTATGCATTGCTTCGTAAGGGGCTGATTTGGATCCATATGTTTCATGCTATGGTTAGATTTATCTTAATTCTTCTTTCGTAGTTGCGGATGCTTGCGAGAGGGGTTAATCATAAGTGGGAGGCTTGTCCAAGGAAAGGCAGCACCCAAGCACCGGTCCACCCACATATCAAATTATCAAAGTAACGAACGTGAATCATATGGGCATGATGAAAACTAGCTTGAAAACAATTCCCATGTGTCCTCGGGAGCGCTTTGCTTTATATAAGAGTTCGTCCAGGCTTGTCCTTTGCTTAAAAAAGGATTGGGCCACCTTGCTGCACCTTAGTTACTTTTGTTACTTGTTACCCGTTACGATTTATCGTATCACACAACTATCTGTTACCGATAATTCTAGTGCTTGCAGAGAATACCTTGCTAAAAACCACTTGTCATTTCCTTCTGCTCCTTGTTGGGTTCGACACTCTTACTTATCGAAAGGATTGCGATAGATCCCCTATACTCGTGGGTCATCAGACGTTAAGACAACTTTCCTTAACGGAGAGCTAGACGAGGAAATTTACATGCAACAACCAGATGGCTTTGTAGTAAATGGTTAGGAAAGGAAGGTGTGCAAGCTATTGAAATCTCTGTATGTCCTTAAACAAGCGCCCAAGCAATGGCATGAGAAGTGCAATAGAACTTTGACATCAGTTGGCTTTGTTGTTAACAAAGTTGACAAATGTGTATACTATCACCATGGTGGGGGCAAAGGATTTATACCATGTCTGTATGCCGATGACATGCTAATATTTGGGACTTAACTTAGAGTCATTGAGGAGGTCAAGACTTTTCTATCTCGTAACTTTGAAATGAAAGACCTGGGTGCGGCTGATGTTATCTTGAACATCAAGTTATTGAGATATACTAAGGGTGGAATTACATTTCTGCAATCCCACTATGTTGAGAAGATTTTAAGTTGTTTTGGATATTCAGACTGCAAACCTTCTACAACATCATATGATCCTAACGTGCGGATTCAAAAGTTTGAAGGCATGGTTGTTGATCAATTGAGATACTCTCAAGTGATTGGTTCACTCATGCACCTAGCTTGTGCTACTCGACCTGACATCTCACTTGTTGTGTGCAAACTGAGCCGGTTTGTTCCCAATCTAGGAGATGTGCACTGGCATGCTATTGAACAAGTGATACATCTCCAACATATCTACCTTTCCTAATGCTTTTCCTCTTGTTTTGGACTCTAATTTGCATGATTTGAATGAAACTAACCCTGGACTGACAATGTTTTCAGCAAAACTACCATGGTGTTGTTTTTGTGCAAAAATAAAAGTTATCGGAATGGAATGAAACTTTGCGAGGAATTTTTATATAATATATAAGAATTTATGGAGCCAAGACCTACCGGAGAGGCCCCCCTGGGTGGGCACAACCCACCAGGGCGCGCCTCCTCTCCTGGCGCGCCCAGGTGGGTTGTCTCCACTTGGTGGCCCCGCTGACCCTGAAACCAACGCTATAAATTCCTATTTTTGGAGAAAAAAACAGGGAGAAAGAATTATCGTGATCATGAGACAGAGCCACCACCAAGCCCTGTTCTTCCTCGGGAGGGCAGATCCGGAGTCCGTTTGGGGATCCGGAGAGGGGGATCTTCATTCTTCGTTATCACCAACCCTTCCCCATCGCCAATTCCATGATGCTCCCCACCGGGAGTGAGTAATTCCTTCGTAGGCTCACTGGTCGGTGAGGAGTTGGATGAGATTCATCATGTAATCGAGTTAGTTTTGTTAGGGCTTGATCCCTAGTATCCACTATGTTCTTAGATTGATGTTGCTATGACTTTGCCATGCTTAATGCTTGACACTTTGGGCCTGAGTGCCATGATTTCAGATCTGAACCGTTTATGTTATCACCATTATATTCATGTTCTAGATCCGATCTTGCAAGTTATAGTCACCTACTACGTGTTATGATCCGGTAACCCCGGAGCGACAATAACTGGGATTTCTTTCGGTGATTACAGTAGTTTGAGGAGTTCATGTATCACTATGTGTTAATGCTTTATTCCGGTTCTCTATTAAAAGGAGGCCTTAATATCCCTTAGTTTCCAATATGGACCCCGCTGCCACGGGAGGGTAGGACAAAGATGTCATGCAAGTTCTTTTAATAAAGCACGTATGACTATTTACGAGATACATGCCTACATTATATCGATGAACTGGAGCTAGTGCCATATCGCCCTAGGTTATAACTGTCTCATGATGAATATCATCCAACAAGTCAACGATGCAATGCCTACGAATTTATCCTATATTGTTTCTGCTAAGTTATTACCGCTATCATCACTGTTATGCTTGCTACAAATAGTGCTATCATTGTTACTGTTACTATTGCTGCTGCTACTATTATCAAAACTATCATACTATTGTGCTACTGATCACTTTGCTGCAGATAAGTAATCTTCAGGTGTGGTTGAATTGACAACTCAGCTGCTAATACCTTCAAATATTCTTTGGCTCCCCTTGTGTCGAATCTATAAATTTGGGTTGAATACTATACCCTCGAAAACTGTTGCGATCCCCTATACTTGTGGGTTATCAACAAGTCATGCGTTATTTGCAAGGTACTGTGAACTACGTAATTTACTATATTTGGTACCCAATGGTACTTGAGGGGTATAGTGATTCGAATTGGATATCCGATGCTGATGAGATGAAAGCCACAAGTGGTTATGTGTTCACACTTTGTGGTGGTGTTGTTTCATGGAAGTCTTGCAAGGAGACGATCTTAACAAGATCGACCATGGAAGCAGAACTCACATCATTCGACACATCATGCATCGAAGCAAAATGGCTTCGAGAGCTTTTGATGGATTTGCCAGTGGTTGGTAAGCCAGTCCCGACTATCCTTATGAACTTTGACAATCAGAGAGTGATTGGCAAGGCAAAAAGTTCAAAGGACAACATGCAATCCACAAAGCACATAAGAAGAAGATTGAAATCTGTTCGACATTCAAGAAACTCTTGAGTAATAGCGTTGAACTATATCCAGACAGCTAAGAATCTAGCATATCCCTTTACAAAAGAGCTATCATGTATTGTGATAGAAAATGCTTCAAGGGAGATGGACATGAGACCCACTTAAGGTACCATGGGGGTAACCCAACCTATGTGATCGGAGATCCCATGAATTAGGACAACAATCCAGCGGTCAACTGGTGAGAGTATCCTTACTAAACCACTCCGTTGAAGATGTTATACTCTCGCAATCTGTAAGGCAAGTTGAATTTTTTCTTAATGTGTTTCAAAGCTCGTGTAAGCAATATGCTATCCTACATACCATTCTTTGAAAGAGCACACCTATGTGAGCCCGGCTGCTGGTCACAGTCTATGAGATAGGGTAATCTCTAGAAAGCTCATGAACAAGTTAGGAGTAATGACTAATAATCTTCACCAGTGGGGTTTGCCTTTGGCAGCCACGTATCAGCTAACAAATAGGCGAAACTTCTGCATGCTAAACTAACAACTCAAGGCATAGTCCATTGTTCAATTGTGAAGAAGTCTAATCGTGTTGCTCTAGGTGGAAGTTCAACTTAACAATCTGCACTAGAAATTTTGGTATATCAAAACATTGTTTGGAACAAATAAAAAACTAATGTGCCTCGAGATCTGGTGGGGGTTTATTGGATTATAGATCGGATTTG
Source organism: Triticum dicoccoides (assembly GCF_002162155.2). NCBI lineage: Eukaryota > Viridiplantae > Streptophyta > Magnoliopsida > Poales > Poaceae > Triticum > Triticum dicoccoides. The sequence goes on along the minus strand of NC_041380.1, from coordinate 364,882,828 downwards.
GCCCATATAAGACAATAATCCGTGGTTAATCTCTAAGCCCCATTTAGGTGCATGAAAAGTGGTGGGAAGTTTATTACCATAATGCTAGTGGAGTGAGAGCGAGACCCCTTTATTAGGGCCGCTCTACCATATGCCACTAGGAGCTTGAGAAGAGGAGTTGTACACGCGCACTCCTCCTTCGCCGCTCGTCTCGCCACGCCACGCCATGCCTCATCATGATGCACGCGTCACAGGTTACGGGAATGAGCCGAGCTGAGCTTAAACCCATGTGCTTTATTTTTGCCAGTCAGAAATGGTTCCCAACTGAAGTGCCACTGTCCAAGATGTTGGACCGTGGGTTGTTCGCGGACACGGTCGTGGGCCTGAGCCCAAACCCATCTACCCGACGACCTATATATTTAAGGAGTTGGCCAGTACGGCCGACACACACTCACTCCCTCCTCGCGCAACCATGGCCGCTATCTATCGTTTCTCTCACTGTGCTGCTTCTGATGACCTCATCACGGCGACCGCGTGCAGAGTTGGTTGGCAGAGCAAGTGCCTCCGAAATCCCGTCCTTTGAGGTCCTGCTCAGGAGAAGAGCAGATTTTTCGAGAGCGTAACGGCATGACCACTCCCGACCCGTCCCCATCCCCATCCGCCTCTGTTTCGACTACTTCCCCTGCATCGACTTCATGGCCGCCGCCGCCGCCAAGAAGAAGGCCGCGAACGACGCCAAGGCTACCGCCGCGCCGCATTGGCCTGGCCAACCAGAGTGTATGACTTTTGTATCCCCTACTTACCCGTTCATGTGCTAGCTGCATACTCTGTGTTCATAGATGTTTCGTTTCTATATATTGTATGTGCTCACATGCTTAGCTTTCGGTATGAGCTGCATATTGCGATTGCCATGTTTGTTATCTACTCGTGATTAGACTAATCGAAAAAGTGATAATATTTCCAACAATTGTCTAGAAAGGTTTGTTTGTTCCATTGAATATCCAAAGAGGAATTCAGGTTGTTAGGCAAAAAGAGATTTAAAATCGTGACAAATAGCATGATTCGCCCCTGCGTGGGCATAAAAGGCTAGATTCGGAGAGAGGGGAGGAGAGGGACGTATGTGCAAAAATATAAAGGAGCGGTGCCAATCAGCTCGCACGAGAATCCTAATCCACTTGAAAATCCTTCTTTTCCCTTGCGTTGAGAAGAAACCAAGAAGCGAAAATCGGCACCGTTCCCGTCGCCGCCTCGTCGCCTCCGTCGCCCGTCTTCCTTTTCCGCCGATTCGTGCCAAGGCGAGTCCGCGCCCACCACCACCACCACTCTCCTTCCCACTGGCTAGGGTTTTCGGTTTCTAGAACCTCACGCCCGCCCGCCCGCCCGCTCCATGCAAGCCCCGCCGCTCGCCGCGCTCGCCGGAGGCGCCTGGGCCTCCCATCGACCTGCCATATTAGCGGCGCCGGCGAGCCTCCGCCGTCCAAGGCGCGGCGCCCTCCGGCTGCCCGCGTGGAGGGCGGCCGGAGGCGGCCGGGCCCCGCGGCTACCGGCCAAGGGCGCCGTGCTCGCCTCCGACACGGGGGCGGACGAGGAGGTCGCGGGGCCATCGCCCCTTCTCGACGTGCGCAGCGGGCAAGGTCCGCTGCTGCTCTTAAATGCATTCTTGACTCGCACATTTGTTAAGTCTCGTAGAGGAGTGATCCCAGAAATCTCATCTCACCTCGTTCTTTTTCATTCATATGAAACCATCAGTTGCATGTGGTGTGCAGAGTTCGTTCTACGCGTCAGGAAGGAAGTGGAGAGAGGGAAGTTGCGTCCGGATGTTGCCGACAACTTTGAAAACCTGTACTACAATTACAAGAATGCGGTGAATATACTTCCTGTTTCCTGTCTGGTATAGTTAGATCCTTATTCACTTACTCATGACGTATATTCTGTGATTGCTTTGGCGTCTTCAGGTCCTACAAAATGGGGATCCAAATGCATATCAGATCATGCTTTCCAACATGATGGATTTATTTGACCGCGTTCTGCTGGATGAAGAGGTCCTATTTCTATGCCCGTTACCTTCCCAATTCGCTCTCACATTTTCTCTTTGTTCCAAGATGCACTTTTACACCAATCTTCATGTTCTTTTGCAGAATCCATTTACGTTTCAGCCTTATCACAAGGCCATCAGAGAACCGTTTGACTATTACACTTTCGGTCAGAACTACATTAGGCCACTGGTAGATTTTAGGTAATGAAGAATCTGATCTGAGCACATATAAGAGGCCCTGTTTGGTTCATATAGTGTCATACGAAGTTTGCTGTACTTCTCATGGACATCTTCTGTGTAAACAGGAATAGTGATACATTATGCCTCATCAGACTCATTTGTTACAGTATGTTACTGCTTTCACAGGGTGCATATTAATTGTATTGCACATCTACTGTCACAGACCCTTACTTTTTTTTGGTCATTCACGTCCCTTCACAGTCTATTGGACAAATACATATTTAATATTCATGAGTTATGATGAAAATTCTGGATGCTGTACACATATTTCCATCGTGCTGAGGAATTTATTTTGAAGATGATAATAAATCTGTGCTTTATATTGTAATGCACAGTATCTGACCTGCAATCTCCAGTTCCTGGAAGATGTATCTGCCTATTCTATTGCAACAAGTATTTATTTTATTTTTAACTAACATTAGTCATAATATATTTTTCGTCAACAGAACAGTGGTATTTGTTAACATACTCTTAGTTTATTTTAATTACCATCATGTGGCAGGAGAGTTCCTACATTCATAATTTCATATGTATCCAAAATTGATCTTTGACCTATCAAACATGGTTTCCTTATGCTCAGGAACTCTTATGTCGGTAACATTTCTGTATTCAGTGATATGGAGAAGCAGCTTCGGCAGGTGAACTTGTCTAACCTTCGTCATGTTTTCTCATGAAATGCCAAACACTATCTTCTTGGGCGTCAAACCTTTTTAGTATTCTAGTAAATGCAAACCATCATGATTTTTTAAGAAGAAAAGCAGAAACGCTATTATGAATCAGAAAATGGTTACCAGACTCCAAAGGCCACAAAATGGTCGAGAGAGATGTTGCTTACTTGGTGAAATAGAGCAATGTAATCAAGTTTCCATATAGATGGCATCACCAGCCGATCCTTAAATTCTAGCAGAGAAAGCGTTATAGTGCATCTTACCACATGGCACCCCCTAGCGCCATATATTTATGTATCTAACTTATGTTACTCTTTCAATTCACAATGTTAAATATTATTTACTGAACATGCATAAGCAAAATATTTTCTGATTTTTTATGTCATTGCAGGGTCATAATGTTGTTCTGATGTCTAATCATCAGACAGAAGCGGATCCAGCAGTTATTGCCTTGTCACTTGAAAGAAGCAATCCGTGGATTAGCGAGAACATAGTAAGGGAACTCTCTGAACATACTACCATTTTCTCGTGAATCATCATAAGCTAACCGCATTGGTATCAAAAACTCCATTTGCTATAGGTTTATGTTGCTGGGGATAGGGTTCTTACAGATCCTCTTTGCAAGCCATTTAGCATGGGAAGGTCAGTTTTTATAATAATGCTAAATTGTTGTTTCTGCTTTCTTCTAATCCTGTTACCGGAAAGCATCAGCCACCTAAACATTTTCTCATAACAGAAACCTCCTCTGTGTGTACTCAAAAAAGCATATGAATGATTTTCCTGAGCTAATTGAAATGAAGAGGAGGGCAAACACTCGAAGTCTCAAGGAAATGGCTTTGCTTTTACGGTACTATTTCCTTACAATAGGTGGTTATTTTCATCCTATTTTCCTGTCAGTAGCTAGCCTAATTGATGTGTATGTTTAAGCACTACAAGTTAGTGACAGTGAACTCACTTTTAGTGTAAAATATGATATGAGTTTTGGTTTAAATCTAGTGCTGGTGCAGTGAAGATTGTTCAATTGCGCTCAAAGGCAAATAGTTAAGGAGATAACCACATGGGCACATAAGCAATATTGACTTCATGCTCACCATCATGGAACTGGCTTTGTTCTCTTTTTAAGGGAAGACATGCTAGACTAGGATCACTTTTTGCACCAGAGGATAATGCTTATCTTTTATGATAATATGTAGTGGGGGTTCACATATAATTTGGATAGCTCCGAGTGGCGGTAGAGACCGTCCTGACCCTTTGACTGGAGAATGGCACCCGGTATGTTCTCTTCCCTGCTAGTCTATATGGTTTGGCTGTCTTATCATGTTACAGAGGTTGCTGTGTATGATTATGCACATTTTTCTTTCAATCCAATGACATTGTTATGACAAAGGAAATGGGAGGGTACTATGAAAGAACTGCAACAAAGAGATTGATTTTGTTTTAGTTCCCCTTACCTTGACCTGTCTGCTACTTACAAAAACAAGGGCAGGCGCCGTTTGATGCATCTGCAGTGGATAATATGAGGAGGCTTCTGGAGCATTCTGGCGTTCCTGGGCACATATATCCATTATCATTGCTATGCTATGAGATTATGCCTCCACCACAACAGGTATGGACGTATGGTTACTTGCCATATCTCGCCAGTTCCAATATTTTTACTCTTTTGAATTTTTGTTTTTATCTGAACAGATTGAGAAAGAGATTGGTGAGCAAAGGGTGATATCCTTCCATGGTGTAGGCTTGTCAGTAGCTGAAGAAATAAAGTATGGGGATGTTACTGCTCAATCTCGGAATGCTGATGAGGTTTGTATACTTTCATGTTTCATTTCTGTATATCTATTGATATTCCTGCTCTAGTTTCTGTGAAGTGTTAGGCCTGTTATCGATAGGACCATTCTATATTGGTAGAACCATTCAATATTGGAAAAACTTTTGGTGCCTGCAAATAGCTGGCTATACTGATACATTTGGGCTAGTTTGTAAGCTGCACATTCTGTTTGCCTTTTTCTTGTTTGCTGAGGCAGGGCATCGTTGCGGAGCCTCTAAACAATGTTCACGTAGAAGAGTAATGTTAGATTAGCTTCTGTCGCTGTGATTGCCTTTGTACTGAGAACTACTGCTTACATCTAAACTCGGTAATGAGCCATTGTCAAAATTCATATACATAGTGTAGTCTATATGGTGGAAGTGTCTGAATATGTACGCTATTCATCAGTGGTAGGCCCTTCCATTTGGAAGTCTTCTTAGAGTGAATAGGCACAAAGCCTTAAGTCACGAATGATTGGCCTGCTTTTGTTTTTGTTTGATGGGTGGGAATCAAGTTATTGTTGCATTATTGCATAATTAGGTATTTGTTTCCACTGTTTTTTCTTCTGATTCTACATCACCAACTCTATCAATCTCCCTTGGGACTGGTGGATGGATTTCCATGTTGCATTGGTAATCTTGTAAATTTTAACTCACGCTAGCCATTCGTCTTTAGTCTGAAAGTCGGTAAATAGAATCTGCAATCGGTGGCTTTTGCAACCCATGTTGCACGCGTCTGCAAAGGTTTATGATATATCATGAGCATCTGCAAAAATAGGATCATTGGCGACCTGTTCAGGACAAAAAAGAACTATGTGAATAGTAACATGATACTATAAACCTAACTCTCCGTGCTTTAATCGAGAATGGATACAGGGTCGTCGAGCGAAACCTTTATTAGGGGGTAGACCTACCTTGTTTTGTTGACTTATTGCTTTCCAGCAAAGCGTGCCGGCCCTATCTCTAAAGCACCAAACTTCCACATTTTAGGAGATGCCCTATCTTCCCTTAAAGAGCCAGCTTATTGAATAGAGCTGTCACTCCTTACCTTACCTAAGACCCCTTCGGGATATCTTTTGAAAACCTTTTCTCTGAAAAGAAAAGATGTTTGCGATCCCTTGCCCGCTCGATTAAAGAAAGTGGGATCTGGCCTTGCATTTTTTAGATAGGGCTCCCTCACGGCATTCTTGCTCTTGCATTTGAAAGTCGAATCAGGATTCCATCTAGAGAAAGGTTCCGAATGCTAGTTTCGAAGAAAATAAAAACAGGTTTACTCCACCCCTTTTTACTTTTCAAAAAAGATTAACTAATCTAAAGAAAAACAAACAAGGAATTCCATTGAATTGTATTTTTATTGATCAATTAGAATTGACTTCTAGAACGTATAATTGTCTAAAAAGGGCCAATATGCATACACTATTGGACCTTTTGAGTAAGACTGAAGAAGATCTTCTGAATTCTTTTTTTTTGTCTAAATATTCAGTTAAGACCATTCCAAGGCTCCTTTTCGCCATGCATAAACTAAACCAACAACTAAGATAAGCACGAAAATCAAAGCTTCGATAAAAACAGATACACCCAATACGTCGGAACTCATTGCCCAAGGGTATAGAAAGACGGTTTCCACATCAAAAACAACAAAAACGAGCGCAAACATATAATAGCGTATTCGGAATTGTACCCAAGCCCCTCCCATGGGTTCTATACCCGATTCATAACTAGAAAGCTTCTCTGGTCCTTCACTAACCGGGTTCATTTTTTTATGTGCAGGTTATAAGTAGTCTTATTTTTAGTGAAATTTATACATTTTCTTTTCCATACAGGGCATGGGATACACCATAACCTTTATACATGATTATTTTTCTTTTCTTTTGAAAACTCGAAAGGGCCGCGTGCATTGTGGGTTCCTCATCCAACTGGTGGATAAAGATCTGCATTCCTGAAAATATCATCCTGAAAATTATTGCACAGAAAACTTAGCGTAGTGCTTGCAATTTCTTTAAGTTACTTTCAGCTTTTGCTCACTTGTATTTTTTGTTGGACCTTGTGTTTCTTTGTTTAGTGTTTTTTCTTTGTTTGATTTATTAAATACAGGCAAGGGGGACATTCTCAGAGGCTCTGTACAATTCAGTTGTTGATCAATATAATGTCCTCAAGTCTGCTATCTTTAGAGACCGTGGAGCAGTTTCGTCAAACCCTGCCATTTCACTCTCGCAACCGTGGGGATGAAACTAAGCTTTCTCAGGTTTGTTCTGTACTGGCCTGATCACCATTCGCTTCTACTCCCTCCATCCGGAATTACTTGTCGCTCAAACGGATGTATCTAGCACTGAAATACGTCTAGATACATCCATTTCAGCGACAACTAATTCCAGACGGAGGTAGTATTTGTTTGTTGCATTAAACACATACATGCATTTACCCCACTGCGACATTTGCCAGTTTGGTAATTTGACATGCGTGAGTTTGGGTTGGTGCAAAGTGCAATTTCACATGGACTTTTTGTGTACGTAGATTCCGTTTCTTTATGTTTATGCTAGTCGATCAGCAAAGAACGTGGAGCTCATAAATGCTGTAGCAGTTTTGCATATGCAGATTGCATGAGAAATCAGAAGACCGTTGATAGCGTGCAAGAAATTGTGATTTCATATTTTTGTATGATGCATCTGATCTAGTAAGCGACCCCTGCAAAAGATAAGTGATTGTAGTAATGTATTGAACATAATAGCCATAGGAGTAACAGTTTCCATTCCTCATGTACTGCCTCGTGTTGTTCCATTCCAAAGATAATTTTCTTAGCTTAGAAGTTTATTTGATGGATTGCATTTGCATAACAAATTTGCGGCTCCTTCAATTTTCAGGCTTTCTCATTTCTTTTCGACAGAGCAGATGAACTGCTATAGTGCAACGTTGTGGGTTTTTGCTGGGAAGGCCTTAAACTTTGATGTCGTCACAGTTAGGAATGGGCTGTGACGGCGGCCTTGCAGACCCTGTAAGTTGTTGAAGTCGCGTGAAGGAAAAACCGTGTGATATGCTGCTACACCGTGTTCATTTAGTGACAAGAAGTGCGGCTGTTGTCAGTCTAATCCTAAATTGCACGGCGGAACCAGCAGCAGATGATGCATGTGTTCATCTTTTGTGAAGAGCTACTGCTGTATCAGATGGCTATCATCTGGGCCAGATTGGTCCAGCAAATACAGATTGGTCCCTGGATCCTGGCAGGCAGTCGGCTCGATTTTCTTTTTGTGCTAAAAGTTAACTCGTCTTATTTTTTGATTAGTTTTGTGTACATATTAATTATTTTGCTCCGAAATTTGGAGACACAACATGATATATACATACAGAGCCCAATATGTGTCGCCTTCCTATTTGTCTTGCTCCTTACTGTTGACCTTGTGTGGATGTAACCTGTGTTTTATCTGGAGGCGTCGGTCGCTCTCGTCTGAATTTATTTACTGGAGCATTTGGATTTGGACGGCGACAGTAGGAAGATATGAATAGGTGTGGAAGAAAGATTATTTGTATGCGTGAGCGCGTTGAATTTTATAGGTCCAGAGCACGCGGTCGCATGCAGGCAGGGCTCTGAAGACGCGGCAAGCCAACACGACTGGAGTCTGAATCCTCCTCCTGATCCTGAAAGAAGGAAGATTGATTAGGCGAGCATGGTTGATTTTCTCTCGATTTCCTTCCTCAGGGAATTCTGGCTGATTTTACCGTTGAGTTTGATGAATCACCTGATGACACGATCACCAGGATTATGAAGACTATCATATCAGCAGATAAGAGCGCTGCTGTACAGGTCGTGCGGTGTCAACGCCCCTGACCCACCAGGGCCACGAGTCAGCAACGACAGCGACCGCGTGCCACGGTCGTCAAGGCCCAGGAAGCCCAACCCGCGCGTCTTCGGGCCCATGTGGGCTAACTGAAGCCCATTGGCGCAGCTACTTGAAGGAGGAGGCGAGATGGCATCGGCATCCAGTGGATCAACGAACCGGCGGCGGCTACCGACCTCCTTCTCTCCCTCTCGAACCCTAGTTCTTCGTTCCCCATTCGAGCGCCGCTCCCTTGTACTGGATCTGTAATAGCTACTACTTCAGAGAGCATAGATCGATCCCATACTGCTACCTTATCATCTGGTATCAGAGACGCCAACCACCACCTCTTCCGCTCCGCCCTGGCGCATCTCATCGAGACGCGCGGCCTCAAACAAGCTCGCGACGCCATGGATCCAGGTGTGTCCGCGTTTCTCAGCCGCTTCGAGACGAAGATCGAGGCCGCCATCGACGACCTCACCAAGGCGCAGCAGAATACGGCGACAAAAATCGACGATCTCCTCAGCTGGCGCCCCGATCTCGAGCGCCGCGTTGCAGATCTCAGCGACGCGGTGGCCGCTCTCCAAGCCGCGCCCACACCACCGCTGGCGGAGCAGGAGGACCAGCGTACCACCACGCCGCAGCCATCGGGCGACCACATCGGCACCTCGGCAGGCGCGGCAAGCATTCTTCATGGGCCCGATGGCCACGGCGCAATTCCTCTTCAACGGGGGCATCCGGTGGCGTCCCTGGTGACGCCGCCTCTGCCCCCGACAAAAGGTCAGACCGCAGCCCGATTTCACCTATTTCCATGTCCCCGTTTATTCATGCTAGTCAGATGCTCACCGGGCTAGGCCAGGCTCATCCCTCGATCGTTTTCCCGTAATTCACGGGCGAGAATCCCAATCTCTGGAAAACCCTGTGTGAGCAATATTTTAGCATGTTCGGGATTACTCAAGCCTTTTGGGTTCCCATGGCCGCCCTCAATTTCTCTGGGCCGGCGGCATCTGGCTGCAGTCAATTCAGAAAAAGTTGCATGAGTTCGATTGGGACTCGTTTATGGCTCTTCTGAGCACGCGTTTCGGCCGAGATCGTCACCAGATGCTCATTCGGCAGTTTTTCACCATCCACCAAACCACATCGGTGGCGGATTATATTGAGAAATTCGAAGTGATTATCAATCATCTAAGTTCATATTCAGATACTATGCATCCTTTCTATTTCTTAACTCGTTTTGTCGAGGGACTGAGGTCTGATATACGGGCGGTGGTGATGGTGCAACGCCCGCCCGATCTCGACACGGCGTGTGCTTTGGCACTGCTTCAGGAGGAAGTGGCCGACGGAGTGCGTACACCCCCAGCACGGCCTCCGGAGACTCCGCAGCGCACGGGGGTGCCTCTGCCCTTACCAACGCCTCCTCTGCGTCACCCTACAGCCACGGTCGCCACCGATCGTCGTGGCACTGACGTAGCCCGCGCCGAACCATCCAAGCTCAAGGCACTGAGAGAATACAGGCGAGCTCGCGGCCTATGTTTCAAGTGCGGCGAGAAGTGGGGGCACGACCATGTGTGTCCCACTTCGGTGCAGTTGCACGTCGTCGAGGAATTACTGGACCTTTTCGGCTTCGATAACTTCATCGACACCCAAGTGAGTTCGGAGCAAGGATTTCAAGACACTGCCATGGCCATTTCAATATCTGCGGTAACAGGAGGCGTGTCAGCCAAAGCGTTTCAACTTCGAGCATGGCTCCAGGGGCACGAAGTGCTTATGCTGGTCGATTCGGGCAGCTCCAACTCTTTCATCAACGAGCGCCTCGCAAGTCAACTCTCAGGAGTCCAGCCGCTGATCAAACCCGGCCGTGTGAGGGTCGCGGATGGGGGTGAGCTAATCTGCACTGAATTTGCGCCGGGTGCGCATGGTACGCCCAAGGGCACGAGTTTTACACGGATCTGAAGGTGCTGGCACTAGGCACATACGATGTCATTTTGGGGATGGACTGGTTGGAAGAACACAGTCCGATGCAAGTTGACTGGCGCGCCCGCTTCATCGAGATCCCTACACCAGCAGGTCCTCTGCGTCTCCTGGGGCACGACGCGGATTCAACAAGCTGCCGGACCATCAACAGTTTGCAGCTACAAAATCTATGCAGCAATGGGTCGATCACGCACATCATTCACCTATGCGTGGTTGCTTCCCAACAAGAAGAATTGGAGCAGACTCCAGCATGCATTCAAGAGGTTCTGGACCAATTCCAGGATGTGTTTGAGGAGCCAGTGGGGCTACCACCTAGGAGGGCGTGCGATCATCGCATACCTCTGATCCCAGGAACGCGGCCAGTCAATGTCAGGCAGGACCGTTACAAACCGGAGCAGAAAATAGAAATAGAAGCGCAGGTCGAGGCCCTTTTAAAGTCAGGTGTCATTTAGCGCAGCAACGGTCCCTTTTCCTCGCCGGTCATTCTAGTCAATAAGAAAGACGGCACTTGGCGCCTATGTATTGATTACCGGCAATTAAACGCAATCACGATGGTCGGAAAGTTCCCAGTACCTGTTATCGAAGAGCTTCTGGATGAATTGCATGGAGAAGCGTGGTTTTCCAAGCTCGATTTATGGGCAGGGTATCATCAGATCAGACTCGTGCCAGGGAAGGAGTACAAGACAGCTTTCTCAACTCATCAGGGCCATTTTGAGTTCAAGGTTTTGTCTTTTGGGCTAGCCGGGGCCCCACCTACCTTCATCGAGGGGCTAACGACGACTCTCAAGCCAGTTATACGTGTCTGTGTGTTATGCTTCTTCGATGACATTTTAATCTTCAGCGCCACCTTGGAAGAACACAAAGGCCATGTGAGGCAAGTTCTAGATCTGCTTCGCAAGGACCAATGGAAGGTGAAGCTCAGCAAGTGTGCGTTCGGGCAAAGCAAAGTAACTTATCTGGGCCACGTCATCAGCGCGCAAGGGGTAGCCACAGATCCATCCAAGATAGCTGCAGTGGTTAACTGGTCCCCCCCACAGGATGTCAAAGAAGTCCGCAGTTTCTTGGGCCTGGCAGGTTACTACCGCCGCTTTGTCCACAATTTTGGAGTAATAGCGCGACCACTGTTCGATTTGCTGAAGAAGGGAACTCCATTTCTCTGGACTTCTATCACAGAAACGGCTTTTCAAGTCCTGAAGGAACAACTCATCACAGCTCCGGTATTGGCTTTACCCAATTTTGATCAGCCGTTCACAATGGAAACAGACGCGTGCAATCGAGGCATAGGAGCAATACTGCAACAACAGGGGCATCCCATCGCCTTCATGAGCAAGGCGCTCAGCCCGAGATATCAAGGCCTGTCCACTTACGAGAAGGAGTACCTAGCTATCATTGTAGCTGTGGACCAATGGCACCCGTACCTGCAGCACGCGGAGTGTTGGAAATATGCCCTAGAGGCAATAATAAAAGTATTATTATTATATTTCCTTGTTCATGATAATTGTCTTTTATTCATGCTATAACTGTATTATCCGGAAATCGTAATACACGTGTGAATACATAGACCACAATATGTCCCTAGTGAGCCTCTAGTTGACTAGCTCGTTGTGATCAACAGATAGTCATGGTTTCCTGGCTATGGACATTGGATGTCGTTGATAACGGGATCACATCATTAGGAGAATGATGTGATGGACAAGACCCAATCCTAAGCATAGCACAAAGATCGTGTAGTTCGTTTGCTAGAGCTTTGCCAATGTCAAGTATCTCTTCCTTTGACCATGAGATCGTGTAACTCCTGGATACCGTAGGAGTGCTTTGGGTGTATCAAACGTCACAACGTAACTGGGTGACTATAAAGGTGCACTACAGGTATCTCCGAAAGTATCTATTGTTTTATGCGGATCGAGACTGGGATTTGTCACTCCGTGTAAACGGAGAGGTATCTCTGGGCCCACTCGGTAGGACATCATCATATGCGCAATGTGACCAAGGAGTTGATCACGAGATGATGTGTTACGGAACGAGTAAAGTGACTTGCCGGTAACGAGATTGAACAAGGTATCGGTATACCGACGATCGAATCTCGGGCAAGTAAAATACCGCTAGACAAAGGGAATTGTATACGGGATCGATTGAGTCCTTGACATCGTGGTTCATCCGATGAGATCATCGTGGAACATATGGGAGCCAACATGGGTATCCAGATCCCGCTGTTGGTTATTGACCGGAGAACGTCTCGGTCATGTCTGCATGTCTCCCGAACCCGTAGGGTCTACACACTTAAGGTTCGATGACGCTAGGGTTATAAAGGAAGCTTGTATATGGTTACCGAATGTTGTTCGGAGTCCCGGATGAGATCCCGGACGTCACGAGGAGTTCCGGAATGGTCCAGAGGTAAAGATTTATATATAGGAAGTCCTGTTTCGGCCATCGGGACAAGTTTCGGGGTCATCGGTATTGTACCGGGACCACCGGAAGGGTCCCGGGGGCCCACCGGGTGGGGCCACCTGCCCCGGGGGGCCACATGGGCTGTAGGGGGTGCGCCTTGGCCTACATGGGCCAAGGGCACCAGCCCCAAGAGGCCCATGCGCCTGGGGAAACCCTAAAGGAAGAGTCCCAGCAGGGGAAGGCACCTCCTAGGTGCCTTGGGGGGGGGGGAGGACTCCTCCCTTGGCCGCCGCCCCTTGGAGATTGGATCTCCTAGGGGCTGGCGCACCCCCCCTTGGGATCCCTATATATAGTGGGGTAGGAGGGCCTCCCAAACACACCTTATGCCTTTGGTGCAGCCCCTCCCTCTCTCCCAAGTTCTTCTCCTCTCCTGTGGTGCTTGGCGAAGCCCTGCGGGATTGCCACGCTCCTCCATCACCACCACGCCGTTGTGCTGCTGTTGGATGGAGTCTTCCTCAACCTCTCCCTCCCTCCTTGCTGGATCAAGGCGTGGGAGACGTCACCGGGCTGTACGTGTGTTGAACGCGGAGGTGCCGTCCGTTCGGCACTTGATCATCGGTGATTTGAATCACGGCGAGTACGACTCCATCAACCCCGTTCACTTGAACGCTTACGCTTAGCGATCTACAAGGGTATGTAGATGCACTCCCCTTTCTACTCGTTGCTGGTCTCTCCATAGATAGATCTTGGTGTTACGTAGGAAATTTTTTGAATTTCTGCTACGTTCCCCAACAGTGGCATCATGAGCTAGGTCTATTGCGTAGATTCTTTGCACGAGTAGAACACAAAGTAGTTGTGGGCGTTGATGTTGTTCAATATGCTTACCGTTACTAGTCCAATCTTGTTTCGACGGTATTGTGGGATGAAGCGGCCTGGACCGACCTTACACGTACTCTTACGTGAGACAGGTTCCACCGATTGACATGCACTTGGTGCATAAGGTGGCTAGCGGGTGCCAGTCTCTCCCACTTTAGTCGGAACGGATTCGATGAAAAGGGTACTTATGAAGGGTAAATAGCAATTGGCATATCACGTTGTGGTTTTGCGTAGGTAAGAAACGTTCTTGCTAGAACCCATAGCAGCCACGTAAAACATGCAAACAACAATTAGAGGACGTCTAACTTGTTTTTGCAGGGTATGCTATGTGATGTGATATGGCCAAAAGGATGTGATGAATGATATATGTGATGTATGAGATTGATCATGTTCTTGTAATAGGATTCACGACTTGCATGTCGATGAGTATGACAACCGGCAGGAGCCATAGGAGTTGTCTTTATTTTTTGTATGACCTGCGTGTCATTGAAGAACGCCATGTAAACTACTTTACTTTATTGCTAAACGCGTTAGTCATAGAAGTAGAAGTAGTCGTTGGCGTGACAACTTCATGAAGACACGATGATGGAGATCATGATGATGGAGATCATGGTGTCATGCCGGTGACAAGATGATCATGGAGCCCCGAAGATGAAGATCAAAGGAGCTATATGATATTGGCCATATCATGTCACTACTCTATTTGATTGCATGTGATGTTTATCATGTTTATGCATCTTGTTTACTTAGGACGACGGTAGTAAATAAGATGATCCCTTATAAAATTTCAAGAAGTGTTCTCCCCTAACTGTGCACCGTTGCTACAGTTCGTCGCTTCTAAGCACCACGTGATGATCGGGTGTGATGGATTCTTACGTTCACATACAACGGGTGTAAGACAGTTTTACACAGCGAAAACACTTAGGGTTAACTTGACGAGCCTAGCATGTGCAGACATGGCCTCGGAACACGGAGACCGAAAGGTCGAGCATGAGTCGTATGGTAGATACGATCAACATGAAGATGTTCACCGATGATGACTAGTCCGTCTCACGTGATGATCGGACACGGCCTAGTTGACTCGGATCATGTAATCACTTAGATGACTAGAGGGATGTCTATCTGAGTGGGAGTTCATAAGATAAACTTAATTATCCTGAACATAGTCAAAAGGATTTTGCAAATTATGTCGTAGCTCGCGCTTTAGTTCTACTGTTTTAGATATGTTCCTAGAGAAAATATAGTTTGAAAGTTGAAAGTAGCAATTATGCGGACAGTAGAAAGCTTATGTCCTTAATGCACTACTCAGTGTGTTGAACCTCGAACGTTGTCTGTGGATGTTGCGAACATCTGACATACACGTTCTGATAACTACGTGATAGTTCAGTTAAACGGTTTAGAATTGAGGCACCAAAGATGTTTTTGGAACATCGCGAAACATATGAGATGTTTTGAGGGCTGAAATTGGGATTTCAGGCTCGTGCCCACGTCAAGGGGTATAAACCTCCGACGATTTTCTTAGCCTGCAAACTAAGGGAGAAAAGCTCAATCGTTGAGCTTGTGCTCAGATTGTCTGAGTGCAACAATCACTTGAATCGAGTGGGAGTTGATCTTCCAGATGAGATAGTGATGTTTCCCCAAAGTCATTGCCACCAAGCTGCTAGAGCTTCGTGATGAACTGTAACATATCAAGGATAGAGATGATGATCCTTGAGGTATTCGCGTTGTTTGACATCGCGAAAGTAGAAATCAAGAAGGAGCATCAATTGTTGATGGTTGATGAAACCACTAGTTTCAAGAAGGGCAAGGGAAAGAAGGGATACTTCATGAAACGGCAAATCAGCTGCTGCACCAATGAAGAAACCCGAGGTTGAACCCAAACCCGAGACTAAGTTCTTCTGTAATAAGGGGAACAACCACTGGAGCAGGATTACCCTAGATACTTGGTAGATAAGAAGGCTGGCAAGGTAGATAAAAGTATATTGGATACACATTATGTTAATGTGTACTTTACTAGTACTCCTAGTAGCACCAGGGTATTAGATACCGGTTCGGTTGCTAAGTGTTAGTAACTCGAAATAAAAGCTACGGAATAAAACGGAGACTAGCTAAAGGTGAGCTGACGATATGTGTTGGAAGTGTTTCCAAGTTTGATATGATCAAACATCGCACGCTCCCTCTACCATCAAGATTAGTATTAAACCTGAATGGTTTATTGAATCTCGATCGGAGTGATACATATTTTCATGCCAAAAGATATAAGATAGTAATGATAGTACCACTTACTTGTGGCACTGCCATGTAAGTCATAATGGTATAAAACGCATGAAGAAGCTCCATGTTGATGGATCTTTGGACTCACTCGTTTTTTTAAAAAGTGTGAGACATGCGAACCATGTCTATTGGTGTATATGCATGAAGAAACTCCATGCAAATGGACCGTTCGGACTCACTTGATTTTGAATCACTTGAGATATGCAAATCATACCACATAGGCAAGATGACTGAAAAGCCTCGGTTTCAATAAGATGGAACAAGATAGCAACTTGTTGGAAGTAACACATTTTGATGTGTGCAGTCCAAATAAGTGCTGAGGCATGCAGTGAATATCGTTATGTTCTTACTTCACAGATGATTCGAGTAGATGTTGAGAATATTTACTTGATGAAACACAAGTCTGAATTATTGAATGGTTCAAGTAATTTCAGAGTGAAGTAAAAGATCATTGTGACAAGAGGATAAAATGTCTATGATATGATCATAGAGATGAATATCTGAGTTACGAGTTTTGGCACACAATTAAGACATTGTGGAAATTGTTTCGCAATTAATACCGCCTGGAACACCATAATGTGATGGTGTGTCCGAACATCATAGTTGCACCCTATTGAATATGGTGCGTACCATGCTGTCTCTTATCGAATTACCACTATTGTCCATGGGTTAGGCATTAGAGACAACCACATTTACTTTAATAGGGTACCACGTAATTCCGTTGAGATGACACCGTATGAATTATGGTTTAGAGAAACCTAAGTTGTCGTTTCTTAAAAGTTTTGGGCTACGACGCTTATGTGAAAAAGTTTCAGGCTGATAAGCTAGAACCCAAAGCGGATAAATGCATCTTCATAGGACACCCAAAACAGTTGGGTATACCTCCTGTCTCAGATCCAAAAGCAATAAAGGATTGTTTCTTGAATCGGGTCCTTTCTCGAGGAAAAGTTTCTCTCGAAAGAATTGAGTGGGAGGATGGTGGAAACTTGATGAGGTTATTGAACCGTCTCTTCAACTAGTGTGTGGCAGGGCACAGGAAGTTGTTCCTGTGGCACCTACACCAATTACAGTGGAAGCTTGTGACGTTGATCATGAAACTTCGGATCAAGTCACTACCAAACCTCGTGGGATGACAAGGATACGTACTACATCAGAGTGGTACGTAATCCTGTCTTGGAAGTCATGTTGCTGGACAACAATGAACCTACGAGCTATGGAGAAGCAATGGTGGGCCCGGATTCCGATAAATGGCTCGAGGCCATAAAATCCGAGAACGGATCCATGACTTTGGAAGAAATACTTGATAGTCGTAAGGCCATTGGGTACGGATGGATTTTAAAAGGAAGACAGACAATGATGGTAAGAATTACCATTAAGAAAGCTCGACTTGTCGTTAAGATATTTTCCGACAAGTTCAAGGAGTTGATTACGGTGAGGTTTTCTCACTCGTAGCGATGCTAAGAGTCTGTTGGAATTGGATTAGCAGTTACTGCATGATTGATGAAATCTTGCAGATAGGATGTCAAAACATTGTTTCCTCGACGTTATACTTGAGGAAAGGTTGTATGTGATACAACCGGAAGGTTTTGTCAATCCCAAAAGATGCTAATAAGTATGCAAAGCTCCAGCAATCCTTCTAAGGACTGGAGTGAGCATCTCGGAGTTGGAATGTGTGCTTTGATGATCAAAGATTTTGGGTTTGTACAAAGTTTACGAGAAACTTGTATTTCCAAAGAAGTGAGTGGGAGCACTATAGAATTTCTGATGAGTATATGTTGTTGACATATTGTTGATCAGAAATGACGTAGAATTTCTGGAAAGCATATAGGGTTATTTTGAAAGTGTTTTTCAATGGAAAGCCTGGATTAAGCTACTTGAACATTGAGCATCAAGATCTATAAGGATAGATCAAAATGCTTAATAATACTTTCAAATGAGCACATACCTTGACATGATCTTGAAGGTGTTCAAGATGGACCAGTCAAAGAAGGAGTTCTTGCCTGAGTTGTAAGGTACGAAGTTAAGACTTAAAGCTCGACCACGGCAGAATAGAGAGAAAGGACGAAGGTCGTCCCCTATGCTTAAGACGTAGGCTCTTCAGTATGCTATGCTGTGTACCGCACCTGAAGT
Organism: Triticum dicoccoides; assembly: GCF_002162155.2. NCBI lineage: Eukaryota > Viridiplantae > Streptophyta > Magnoliopsida > Poales > Poaceae > Triticum > Triticum dicoccoides. Next base: position 364,864,649 of record NC_041380.1, on the reverse strand, counting down.
GTGCCTTGCCATGAGTCAGTCAAGGGGTACAAGAGTGATCCAAGAATGGCTCACAGGACAGCGGTCAAAGTTATCCTTAGTAACTAGTGGACTAAGGAATTTTCTCGATTATGGAGGTGGAAAAAGAGTTCGTCGTAAAGGTTACGATGATGCAAGCTTGACACTTATCCGGATAGCTCTGAGTAGAGAGACCGGATACATATAATGGAGCAATAATTTAGAATAGCTCCAAGTAGAACAATTGTTTGGAATAGCTCCAAATAGAGCGTGGTAGCTGCATCTAGGAGATGACATAGAGATTTGTAAAGCACACACGGATCTGAAAGGTTCAGACCTGTTGACTAAAACCTCTCTCACAAGCAACATGATCAAACATAAAACTCATTGAGTGTTAATCACATAGTGATGTGAACTAGACTACTGACTCTAGTAAACTCTTGGGTATTAGTCACATGGCGATGTGACCTGTGAGTGTTAATCACATGGCGATGTGAACTAGATTATTGACTCTAGTGCAAGTGGGAGACTGTTGGAAATATGCCCTAGAGGCAATAATAAAAGTATTATTATATTTCAATGTTCATGATAAATGTCTTTTATTCATGCTATAACTGTATTATCCGGAAATCATAATACACGTGTGAATACATAGACCACAATATGTCCCTAGTGAGCCTCTAGTTGACTAGCTCGTTGTGATCAACAGATAGTCATGGTTTCCTGGCTATGGACATTGGATGTCGTTGATAACGGGATCACATCATTAGGAGAATGATGTGATGGACAAGACCCAATCCTAAGCATAGCACAAAGATCGTGTAGTTCGTTTGCTAGAGCTTTGCCAATGTCAAGTATCTCTTCCTTTGACCATGAGATCGTGTAACTCCTGGATACCGTAGGAGTGCTTTGGGTGTATCAAACGTCACAACGTAACTGGGTGACTATAAAGGTGCACTACAGGTATCTCCGAAAGTATCTATTGTTTTATGCGGATCGAGACTGGGATTTGTCACTCCGTGTAAACGGAGAGGTGTCTCTGGGCCCACTCGGTAGGACATCATCATATGCGCAATGTGACCAAGGAGTTGATCACGGGATGATGTGTTACGGAACGAGTAAAGTGACTTGCCGGTAACGAGATTGAACAAGGTATCGGTATACCGACGATCGAATCTCGGGCAAGTAAAATACCGCTAGACAAAGGGAATTGTATACGGGATCGATTGAGTCCTTGACATCGTGGTTCATCCGATGAGATCATCGTGGAACATATGGGAGCCAACATGGGTATCCAGATCCCACTGTTGGTTATTGACCGGAGAACGTCTCGGTCATGTCTGCATGTCTCCCGAACCCGTAGGGTCTACACACTTAAGGTTCGATGACGCTAGGGTTATAAAGGAAGCTTGTATATGGTTACCGAATGTTGTTCGGAGTCCCGGATGAGATCCCGGACGTCACGAGGAGTTCCGGAATGGTCCGGAGGTAAAGATTTATATATAGGAAGTCCTGTTTCGGCCATCGGGACAAGTTTCGGGGTCATCGGTATTGTACCGGGACCACCGGAAGGGTCCCGGGGGCCCACCGGGTGGGGCCACCTGCCCCGGGGGGCCACATGGGCTGTAGGGGGTGCGCCTTGGCCTACATGGGCCAAGGGCACCAGCCCCAAGAGGCCCATGCGCCTGGGGAAACCCTAAAGGAAGAGTCCCAGCAGGGGAAGGCACCTCCTAGGTGCCTTGAGGGGGGGGGGAGGACTCCTCCCCTGGCCGCCGCCCCCTTGGAGATTGGATCTCCTAGGGGCTGGCGCACCCCCCCCTTGGGATCCCTATATATAGTGGGGTAGGAGGGCCTCCCAAACACACCTTATGCCTTTGGTGCAGCCCCTCCCTCTCTCCCAAGTTCTTCTCCTCTCCTGTGGTGCTTGGCGAAGCCCTGCGGGATTGCCACGCTCCTCCATCACCACCACGCCGTTGTGCTGCTGTTGGATGGAGTCTTCCTCAACCTCTCCCTCCCTCCTTGCTGGATCAAGGCGTGGGAGACGTCACCGGGCTGTACGTGTGTTGAACGCGGAGGTGCCGTCCGTTCGGCACTTGATCATCGGTGATTTGAATCACGACAAGTACGACTCCATCAACCCCGTTCACTTGAACGCTTCCGCTTAGCGATCTACAAGGGTATGTAGATGCACTCCCCTTTCTACTCGTTGCTGGTCTCTCCATAGATAGATCTTGGTGTTACGTAGGAAATTTTTTGAATTTCTGCTACGTTCCCCAACACGGAGTTCATCATCTACACCGACCAGAAAAGTCTCACACACTTAGAAGAACAGTGACTGAATACCCCATGGCAGCAGAAAGCTTTTACCAAGCTTCTGGGTCTCAGGTATCACATTAAGTACAAGAAAGGAGCTGAAAACAACGGCGCCGATGCGTTATCGCGCGCCAACCAAACAGAAGTTCTTGCCTTGGTCACATCGTGTCAACCCAGTTGGCTGGAAGACGTGCTCAGCAGCTATAACAGCAACCCCCATGCTCAGAAACTTTTGGAACAATTAGCCGTGCGCGATGATCCCAAGGGCAGGTTTCAGCTACAACAAGGTATTATTCGGTTCAGAGGAAGAATTTGGCTGGGAGGAGGAACGCAAATACAACAGCGAATCATGCAAGCTTTCCATGATAGCCCAGTCGGGGGTCACTCAGGGTTTCCGGTGACTTACAGACGTATCAGACATCTTTTCGCGTGGCCCAAGATGAAGATACAAGTTAAACATTATGTGCAGTGCTGTGCAGTGTGTCAGCAAGCCAAACTAGACAGAGCGGCTTCACCTGGGCTCTTGTTGCCCTTGCCAATCCCTACCAAGCCCTGGGACATGATCTCCATGGATTTCGTGGAGGGTCTTCCCCAATCTAGCCGTTTCAACTGCCTGTTGGTGATCGTCGATAAAAGGACCAAATTCAGCTACTTTTTGCCCCTAGCCCATCCTTATACAGCAGCATCGGTGGCCCAGCTCTTCATCCAACAAGTTTACAAGGTTCATGGCCTTCCAGGAGCTATTGTGTCAGATCGTGACCCAGTTTTCACCAGTCATTTTTGGCAGGAGTTGTTCAAGGCCGCAGGCACTCAGCTCAGGCTCAGTACAACCAATCACCCGCAGACAGATGGCCAAACCGAACGGGTTAATCAGTGTGTGGAAACGTTCTTACGATGTTTCACACAAGCATGCCCAAGACGGTGGAGTTTCTGGATTCCGCTAGCTCAATTCTGGTACAACAACTCTCATCACTCGGCTATAGGGATGACGCCATTCAAAGCCATGTTTGGGTACGAGCCGAGGCACTGGGGGATCACAGCCGAGAACACCTGTTCGGTGCCAGCACTCAAGGCGTGGATCGAGGAAAGGGATACCGTGCAAGAACTGTTGCAGCAACATCTGAACAGAGCAAGGCAGGTGATGAAGAGTCAGGCAGATAAGAAGCGCTCGTTTCGTACATTCAAAGTTGGTGATCAAGTGTTCCTGCAGCTGCAACCCTACATCCAAACCTCCGTCGCGCCAAGAGCAAATCACAAGCTGGCGTACAAGTACTACGGCCCGTTTCCGATCATTGCCAAGAGCAATGACGTCGCGTACAAGCTTCAGCTCCCTCCACAAGCAACGATTCACCCAGTGTTTCACGTTTCTCTGCTACGCCGCGTGCTGCACTCGGGTATGATGGTCGAATCTCAATTGCCTTAGTGTGCTGACGAACTTGCAGTTCCTGTAGCCATTCTTCAGTCAAGATGGAGGCTCTCGAAGGGCAAGATGCGCGAACAGGTTCGCGTACGTTGGTCCAATTCGGAGGTGCTGGGCGACACGTGGGAGGACAAGGCCAGTCTCCAGGAGCGCTTCCCGCTAGCTGAGGCTTGGGGTCAAGCCTCTACTCAAGAAGAGGGGGATGTCAACGCCCCTGACCCACCAAGGCCACGAGTCAGCAACGACAGCGACCACGTCACCCACGCGCCACGGTCGTCAAGGCCCAGGAAGCCCAACCCGCGCGTCTTCGGGCCCACGTGGGCTAACTGAAGCCCACTGGCGCAGCTACTTGAAGGAGGAGGCGAGACGACATCGGCATCCAGTGGATCAACGAACCGGCGGCGGCTACCTACCTCCTTCTCTCCCTCTCGAACCCTAGTTCTTCGTTCCCCATTCGAGCGCCGCTCCCTTGTACTGGATCTGTAATAGCTACTACTTCAGAGAGCATAGATCGATCCCGTACTGCTACCTTATCATGCGGGAACAATCGTCTGTGAAGCAATTTTTAGTAGATAATGAAGGATAATCAAATGATGACCACACGATGTTACTAATTGCTGCTCTAATAGGTTAGCGTACGTGACCTTTGCCTGTCCAACTGGGTTTGCACCATTCCTTCCACCCACAGGAAGGCGAAAAGTAGAAGAGGGAAAACAGCAATCTAAAAAAAAAGGTAGTAGAAGAGGGAAAAAGGAGAAGTGGGGACGGAAGGAGCTCCAAGGTGGAATCCATTCCATCCTGAGACCCGAAATCCATCCATCACGCCCTTGGCCTTGGCAGCCGCAGCAGACGACTCGCCTACTCTGCGCCTGCCTGAGCCGGGGACGGGGAAGAAGGAGAGGAGGGAGCCGCTGACGGAGTGGGAACAAGGTGAGCCCCGACCCCGATCTCTGTCACCGCCGTCGTCGCTCTTCGCTTCGGGCTGCTGGTTTCTCCACCCTTCTCAGCCCGCCTACTCTTCTTCTTGCTTGCTTCCCTGCTACTAACACTGCCGCCGCCGCCGCCCCCGCCCCCGCCCCCAATCCCCATATCCAACTCAAAATTGTCCATCGTATGCTGCTCGTCTAAACACGATCAAACCATCACCGTCCCCCGATTTCCGTTTCTTTTCTTGCGATGTGTTCCCTTCTCTTGTAAATCAATCGTGCAAAAAAAAAAAACTAAGTACATAAATAAAGACTACTACCTGTCCTGTCAACTTGTGTAGCAATCCATCTACGCGATACTTTATCAGTTCAGTTCAATCTCCACGGCCAAGAAATGGCCCTGCAAGTTGCGTCGCCCGCCCTTTTTTTCTGGGCAACAAGCAAGAAACCCTAGCTGTAGCATCACAAGGACCGGTTCTAGTTTCTGTCAGATATGCTCAAGAACATAGGTAGGTTGTTCAGCTTCCGATAACCTCCCACCCGCAATCTACTACTGGCAGCTGTTCATGTTCTGGGCTGCTTGGATCCCCCTTCTTGGCTGATAGTGAATTGCAATTTTGGTGCCCGATTTCTTTCTTTGCTATGTTATATTGTCCTTGTCTCCTAACGTTGCACTTTACTTGCCTGCAGAACCACGGCAGGTATCGACTGCCGGATCACTGTAGCAAGATGAGCGACAATCTCATGGACAAAGTTAACGCCCTGGGCGAGCGCCTCAAGATCAGCGGCGCGGAAGTCAGCCGCAAGATGTCCACCGGCGTCACTAGCATGAGTTTCAAGATGAAGGAGTTTTTCCAAGGCCAGAACATGGCCGACAAGATTGTTGACGAGGCCACCTTGGAGACCATGGACGGCCCCGATTGGGCTACCAATCTTGAGATATGCGATATGGCCAACACCGAGAGGGTCAACAGCGTCGAGCTCATCCGCGCCATCAAGAGGCGAATCATGCTCAAGAGCCCGAGGGTGCAGTATCTGGCTCTTGTCCTCCTCGAGACCATTGTCAAGAACTGCGAGAAGGCTTTCTCCGAGATTGCTGCGGAGCGGGTCCTTGATGAAATGGTGAAGCTTATTGATGACCCACAGACTATAGTCAACAACAGAAACAAGGCGCTCATGCTTATTGAAGCATGGGGAGAGTCAGGAGAAGAGCTCCGCTACCTTCCTGTGTATGAAGAAACTTACAAGGTACTTATTGATGATCATCATACATGGAATGCTCTCTTGTTAAACTGGCTAATTAACCAGAACACAGTGCTTTACTGCTGATCTGCCAAGAATCTGAGAGAGCTTATTTCGTTCCTTTTGAACTTTGGTTAATTGTGGATAATGAGATATTAAGTTACTTATGTTAACAGGAGGGATAATTAGGATGCATTTTCATAAACATTTCTTTTGTGCAGTTTACACTGCATCCATAGCACAGTGTTGTGCCTGAAACTTATATCATTGCTTCTGGTCAACTAGCGCTGTTAAACATGTGGATTTCAGTTGACATTTGGTTTTCGTTGCAGAGCTTAAGGTCTAGGGGAATTCGCTTCCCTGGCCGCGATGATGAGAGCCTTGCGCCAATATTTACTCCTCCCCGTTCAGTACCTGCAGCTGAACCATATTCTGATGCAGCACAGGACGGGTATCAAGAAATTCCAGATGAAAGTTTTGCTCCAGTTCGTGCTGCCCCTTCTGTACAAGTCGACGAGGCTTTTGAGGTGGCTCGTAATAGCGTTGAACTTCTTTCCACAGTGCTATCATCATCTCCACAAAAAGAGGCTCTAGAGGTTAGTCTTTTCTTTTGCCGGTCAATTAGAAACTCCCGCTTATGTGAGTAGTTCATGTTGTTCAGCTTGGAATCTGTGATATAGGCAATGTGCAGTCTGTGATGTCGGCATCTCAAAAGGCAGGGTTGAAGTTTTGTTATCTTTATACTCCCTCCGTTCCAAAATAGATGACCCAACTTTGTACTAATTTAGTACAAAGTTGGGTCATCTATTTTGGAACGGAGGGAGTACATGACTACTCCCTCTGTCCGGGTTTATGAGGTCCCCTTTCATTTTGAGCCAAAGTTTGACCATGTATTTAACTGATATAATATAAACTATATGTCATGAAAACTATATCATAGAAAACCTCTTTCAAATATAAATTCAACAATATATTTCGGGTAGCATATACTTTATATATTTTTAGTTAAATACATGGTCAAACTTAGACCCAAAATGCAAGGGGGCCTAATAAACCCGGACGGAGGTAGTATATGTTAAGGAAATTACATATTGGTTGCTAGCATTTGTTACATTTAATGGTCTTTTTAGTATACTGCAACAATGGCCCTGGCCAATCAACCTGTTATCCCTTATTACCTTATCACAGTCTCGGCGCAGAGCAGTATCTGTAAGTAAGTACTCCCTCCGTCTCAAAATAAGTGTCTCGAGATTAGTACAACTTTGTACTGAAGTTAGTTCAATGCTGAGACACTTATTTTGGGACGGAGAGAGTAGTTAACTGACAGTTTGCAAAAGAACTTCATCTATTATTTTTATCTGTTTATTCAGATATCTGATTCAATATTATACTAGTACGATGCTATCATCAACTCCGTGTCCTGATTCTCTACTGCACCTCACATACATGCAGGATGACTTGACTACCACCCTGGTCCAGCAATGCCAACAGTGTCAATACACGATCCGGAGAATCGTTGAAACTGCAGGTGATAATGAGGCTCAACTCTTCGAGGCACTGAGTATCCACGATGAACTCCAGAAAGTTCTGTCCAAGTACGAAGACCTCAAGGAGCCCATCGTCGCAGAGCCTGAGCCAGAACCAGCGATGATTCCAGTCACGGTGGAGCCTGAGGAATCCCCACGCGCTGTTGGCAAAGACACCCCCTCGAGGAAATCAGCTGGGTCCGGTGGTCGCTCTAGCGGCGGGGATGACTTGCTTCAGGATCTCGACGACATGATCTTTGGTAAGAAAGCCGGCACCGCCTCCCAGCAGGAAAGGACTCCCCGGAAGGAGCAGAAGGACGATTTCATCGGCTTATGATCAACGGGTATAGATATCTGTCCGGCTGAAACTTGTCATAAAGGTGTTGCGTGCTCAGTGCATTTCCAAACCATGATACAGGTTTGTGCTTGCGCGTCTATCTTCTCCTGTATCCCGGGGATTGCTGCACAGTGGTAGATGTTTAACGTCGCATTGAGTTTCATGTGGGACTCCTTTTCTTTCTGTGATTGTTATGCGAGCCAAATTATTGAAATGCTGGGGCTGCTCTCATGCATCGCATGGGTAAGTATATAAGTTTGTACATCGCATGGGTAAGTATATAAGTATATAAGACGGGGTCTGCTCGTTCATCACGATTTTTGAAATCTATATGTTTTGTCACCCAAGTTATTTTGAAGACTGAAAGAATTCAGCGACGAACGAAAGGCAGAAATGTGCTTATCTTCATTAATGTTCAAAATCGACAGGTTATAACATGACGCAGTTGCTCGCTTACAGGCCAGGAATAGCTGAGCCCTCCTTGGCACGCACACTTACAACGCCAACGGGTCGTCACGCTGATCATTGGCTCTGGCCCATAGAGATTAGGTTGTCAGGGGACGACTAACTGGAGTGTACTTTTCACTCAAAAACAAAAACCTTTCCCTAGAAAAAAAATCCTAAAATCTAAAAAGTGCATACGCACTGTTTGGACAGAACGAGCGGCCGGTTCCTGGCCGCCCGATCTGGCTAGTATCGTCGCCCGCGTGGCCAGGTGCCACCTGGTCGGGGCGCGTTCCCAAGCGCGGTCTCCAACCTCGCCTCTTACATGCGCAGCTCCTCCTCCACATCCAGCGTCTTCCATTATCGACCCCCACCGTCCGCATCACCATCGACGCCGCTGACCACCTGTCCGCCTCGGATCCATCCACTCGGTGGGTGGCCACTGCCGCATCTGCTGGAATCTGGCTGCTCGGTGGAGATCCGTAGCAGGAGGTCCAGGAGGGGAAGGAGGTGGCTGCACCGGGGAGGTCGCCGTGCTGCTCCTGGTGGTGGTGCTCCTCGCCGTCGGCCTCCAGCCCCTGCTGCTGGTGATGCTATGACTAGCTGCGGCCTGCGGCCCCTCCTCCCCCGACATCGCAGATCACCAGATCGAAGTGGCATGGTCGAGAGGGAGGTAGAGGTCGAGGTCATGGGGGTGGGGGAAGGCAAAGGGGGAGGGGGAGGGTGGAGAGAGGAAGGGGCCGGAGGCGGAGAGGGAGGAGGGCAGTGGCGGGGAGAACGGGAACAAGTGCTCGTTGCAACAGATCCCCGCCGCCGTTTGCCTCTGTTCTCTGGCCATCGCGCCGCCCTCTGTTGCATACCGAGCGGCCTCTCTCCCGCTGGTTGATTGCACGCTACCAGCGCTTTACCCAGTCCCGACCGACACGAGGCTGCCATTGCGGTCGAGCCCACGATCTGCAAAGCGGATCCTTTTCTTCATTCTTTCTCTTACTGATGATCCTAATCCTCCAAATAGAGAGAGAAATGAGAAGTGCTGGAAGCCTCCTTCGTAAATATTTCTTGCTTAGTGACTTATCCTCCAAACGCACTACATACTTATCCTCCAACTTTGCTTTGGGTCCGTCAATCTGAACAGTGCATCAGTATGTGGGAGCATTCAAGAGCAAACATAACGTCGGATTCATCGCGGGGGAGTTTTTGTTGCATAGCTCATTTTGGTGCTATTGTAACTTATGATGCGTAGATAGATCAATCCAATGGCTTGACAGTGGATCAAAACTATTGTATCACTTTTTCAGATATATTGATCTTCACATTCTTAGTTGGCATTCGCAGTGGTTGTAGTTGCACACATAGAAGTTCTCAGTTGGATACGACAATTAGAAAGTTGCACAACACTGAACCTTTTTCCTACAGTGGTGAAAGTGGAACGGAATACATTGAACTGAATACACAGGGCGTTCATTTTTTTTTTTGCATTTATAGTAATTCTTGTTGTGCATAGTTGTTTTCGTCAGAGATGATCATTACTATAATAGTTATAGTTGCACATACAGTTGTTCTCAGTTGAGTTCTATCATTGAAAAATTGCACACATGGCAATCATTTTTTGTTGACATCTATAGTAGTTTTAGTTGCACACATAATTGTTTTTGGTTGGACACGATTATTGGGAAGTTACACACACAGTGATCATTTTTTTGGCATCTACAGTAGTTTTAATTGCACACATATTTGTTCTCAATTGGATATGATCATTGAAAAGTTGCACACACAGCGATCATTTTTTGTTGGCATCTATAGTACTCTAGATATTACGCATATAATTGTTTTCAATTAGATACGGTCATTAGAAAGTTACACACACGGTGATCATTTTTTGTTGGCATCTATAGTAGTTTTAGTTGCACACATATTTGTTTTTATTTGGACACGATCATTGGAAAGTTGCACACACATGGTTCATTTTTGGTTGGCATCTATAGTAGTTCTACTTGCACACATAGTTGTTTTCAATTGGGCACGGTCATTGGAAAATTGCACACACGACGATCATTTTTTGTTGGCATCTATAGCAGTTCTAGTTACACACATAGTTATTTTTAGTTGGACACGGTTATTGGAAGTAGTTGACAGGGACAATAGAACTAGTTGTAGAGAATCTGCTAGGCAGTTGGCCAGGGCAACAGATAAAGTTGCACATCTCACTAACATGGATTTGTTGAATGATGAAAAAATGCACATCCATGGACCATGAGGGTGCAGAAAAGTTGTCTACAGGTGAGACCCTTAAGATGCACATCTCACTAATTGGGGTGGGTGGAAAGGGATGCTAGCAATGAAACTACACATCCACGGGTACGGGGGAAAGTTACACATGCACATCAACCGTTAGGTAGTTGGCTTATAATATAGTCTAATTGCACACACATTGATATTTAGTTGGTAAAAGAACTAGTTGCACACACATATGTTCAGTTGGCTTGTAATGTAGTCTAGTTGCACACACATTGTTTAGTTGGCTTGTAATGTAGTCTAGTTACACATACATTGATGTTTAGTTGACAGGAAGACTAGTTGCACAATCATATACTCAGTTGGCTTTTATTTAGTCTAATTGCACACACATTGATGTCTAGTTGGTAGGACACTAGTTGCACGCACATATACGCAATTGACGCGACAATTTAGTCTAGTTGCACACACATTGATATTTAGTTGGCATGTCTAGTTACACACATATATTCTCAGTTGGAGCGGTAATGTAGTCTAGTTGCACACACATTAATATTTAGTTGACAAGACTATTTAGCACACACATATGCTCAGTTGGCGCGGCAATGTAGTCTAGCTGCACACACATGAGTATCTAGTTGGCAGGACTATTGGCACACACACATATGCTCAGTTGGCGCGGCAATATAGTCTAATTGCACACACATTAATGTTTAGTTGGCAGGAAGACTAGTTCGTCGAAACATCCCCATGCGGGATCTACTTTTGAAGAGCTCGTCGCAAGGGTTTCAATCATGAAAACGGATCTGAATTTCGACACGCGGTTTAAAAGATATGTCTTTTATAATTTTAAAAACCAAAAAATAATGCACCAGGAACGAACATCTATCACAGAGAAAAAAGACCACATAAAGTGATTAATTAACAGTGTTTTTTAGCACTTTTGGATTACTATAATTTTGTTGTTTTTATATGCGGCAGTGACTAGACGTCTCGGACAGGGGCCGGCCGCTCACGAGCGGTACCTGGCGCCCGGCCGTCAGCTAGATTGGTCCAAAAAAAATTGGAGGTACCCCTTCGTGGGTGATCTCGAGCGGTCACTCGGGAGTGCACCCTGCGACATGTGGTGGTGCGTTCAGCCGCCGCCATGTGTCACAAGCTGAATGCACCCATGGAGAAGTTTTTTTTGCACATGTGTTAGGTATTTTTTCGTTTTTTCTTGAGTTTTTTGATTTTGCATGGTCTTTTTTAGGTTTTTGTCTTCTTTACTCTTTTTTCTCATGTGAAGCACACCGTGTGAAAAATAAAAACATGCTTCACGATGAAGCACAACACGGTTGTGGTTTACGAAAAAGCACAACTGTGCTTTAGTATGACAACTGTACTTTTTGGAAAGTAAAGTACGGTTGTACTTCTCAAAAGCGAACAACATAGTTCACGAAAAGGAACAACGGTGCTTGTCATGAAGTACATATGTGCTTTGCGAAAAATGAAAAACACAATTGTACTTTTTGCTTCCCACAGTTGTATTTTTCAAAAAAATGAAAACTACAACTCTCCTCATGAAGCACAATTGTAGCTGTGTTTCTCGCGGAAGCACAATTGTGTTTCTCAAAAAGTGAAAAGCACACTTATCTACTACCCCTATAAAAAGAAGAGAGGGCGGAGAACCAGACAATCACAACCATCCATCATCAACATTTAATGGTCCTTAATTCTTCGGTGTTTAACGCTGCAAACCAGGCAGTAAGGCAACAAACCATCTATCATTAATCCAGCCCTCCTCGCTGTTAAAAAAAAGAACCAAACCGTCCGCACGACCCGCACGACCCCCTCTCGCCCCCGACCTCTCGTCCCCTCCTCCTCCCGCGCCGTTCGCCGCCCCGCGCCAGGTCGCCGCCGGAGCCACCGGAGCCTGCGCCCTTCCCCGAGCCGCCGCAGGTCGCCGCCGGAGCCGCCCCGCCCCGCGCCCTTCGCCGAGCCGCCGCCGGTCTGGAGCCGCCGCATGTCGCGCCGACGACGCCGACGAACCCGCCCAAAGCTGGATCCGCTGCGGGTCGCGTCGGAGCCGCCAGCACCCGCCGCAGGTCGCGCCGCCGCGGGTCGCCACCGCCCTTGGCCGCAGTCCCTTGTCCGCAGTTCGCCCCTGGAGCCGGAGCCTCCTTTGCCCCACGCCCTTCGCAGCAGGTCGCCCTCGTCGCACCTTGGCCTTTTTCTTTTTTAAATGAGCTGAATTGGAACACGGATATGTACTACTCTAACTTCTGTTCAGAAGAATTCTGATGCATCCAAATAGCATAATAGGTTAACAATATATGTTCTCTATTGAAACCATGGTCGTGCATATTCAGAAGCTATATTGATTTCTTGATTTTCTTAGAATCGTTTTGTTGAATAATTTTGTTTTGTGAATAATTTGAAAGGCGTATCGAGGATGGTTGGCATTCAATCAGTCTCATATTTGTTTCTTTGATCCTTTTCTTTTTTTATTGTTATAGACTATCGTTGCAATTTAACCTTAATTTGTATCCACCTCCGCTTCAGAGCCTATCATTGTATTTAACTTGGATTTGTTGTTCGATGAATGATCCTTATGGATTGAACTAAGCTTGCCCCTATCATATGTTTTTATCCAGAACTATGTCATAGTTTCCCTTTAATTGCATCAATTTTTAATGTCTCAAATAACTCCACTATTAATCCAGGTTGGAAAACTATCAGGAAACATAAAAACCCAACTCATCTTTTCCTCGCAGATTCATAACCAACCAGGCACAAATTCTTTTTGGTCCTGCTTATAGACTTGCTACTGCAGCTGGCTCCCTAGACACCTTGCCAAATGCACCTCCGGAATAAGTATAGCTGCACACGTATAACCCTTCAGAAGCACATGATGTTTGTTGGTTTGTTCATTATTGTTCCTCCATTTTTTGGATAGACTTTGAGTGATGCTACAAGCTACATCATCAGATCGCTCATTCGCAGATAAAAAGAAAATACCATCATTGGTTCTAAATGTACATGATTTTTTTAAAATGCCTGCTCTGTAAGAAAAGTAAATTTCCCACGCCTATCATTGTATTTTTTAAATTTTTTAAAATTGCCCATGCCTTTCATTTGATTGATGTTCTGAAGATGCTTACTCAGGTCCAGGTTCCCCGATGATGTGCAGAATTGAGCTTCTCAATATTGAACGAATATTGCATGACAAATCTGCATAACAACTCATAATATGCCTCTGTAGACAGCATGCAGAAAACCAACAGTCCAGGTTCTCCAATGATATAAGGCATTTAGGCAATCTCACTAAGAATAATTTATATCTTCTTTTTTTGCCTCCTCCCTAACAATGCATACTTTATTTCTACAGGTTCAGAACATTGGCACTCATCGGCATCTACAACATCTAAGGTCCTTTTCGTCACATATTCATATTTACTTGAGTTTGTGCTTACTTTGTTTGCAACATTTAAGAATATTGAGCTTCTCAAAATTGCATGAATATTGCATGACAAATCTGCATAACAACTCATAATATGCCTCTATAGCATCATTTTTGTCATCCTACTGATGTAGGATGTTCCCCATTTTTTTAACATGCCACAGATGAGGAATCATCGTCCGCATGCGTTACGATCAGGGGATCGTTCCCCATTTAAAGATCCGACGAATACACCTACTCATGAGACTACAAACCAGACACATTCTTCTTCATCACTCGATGTGCCACGAACTCCATTGAGCAACATAACCAACTCAGTTGTTAATCAAGATGGTGAAAAACCAAAAAGTGGTAAAAATTGGTATGCACGAATGTCCGATGAGAAGAGAGCGGAGTACAACCAGAAGCGGCGCATGGCCCGAGCACACAAGAAGGTTGCATCTGTTGATGGATTAAAGGTAAGAAAAAGTGGCAGAAAAGTAGCCAAAGGGGTTGGGGACAAGTTGGAAGGATTGTTTATGCACACCCTGCTGATGGTGAGAGGTACTTCCTGAGAGTGCTTCTAAATCATATAAGAGGTGCCACTTCATATGAGGATTTGAGAACCATAAATGGATGGCTTTGCTCGACCTTTAGGGAAGCGTGTGAGCTCATGGGCCTAATAGAGACTGACAAATCTCTTGACGACTGCTTGACTGAGTCTGCTACTTTCCAGATGCCATATGCTCTAAGAAGGTTTTTTGCAACTATTCTTGTGTATTGCGAGGCGACCAACATCCGTGCATTGTGGGAGAAGCATTTGGAGTCAATGTCTGAGGATTATCGTCGTACCCAGTCCAACCAGGCTGAACTGGAACAGATGGTCCTTAGAGACATCCGGGATTTGGTTCATTCGATGGGCAAAGATATTAAAAGCTATGACCTTCCGGAGCTGGTTGAGACCGGTGATGGTTCCGACGACGTCCTAAGGGAAGTTCAAGAGGAGTTGTTAGACGGTGTGGATCAAAAGCATCTGGATCTATATACATCCCTGAACATTGAGCAGAGAGCTGGGTTTGAGGAAATCTTGGATCACGTGGTGAACAACAGGAAACATGTTTTCTTTATTGATGGTCCTGGTGGCACGGGGAAGACTTATCTCTACAAGGCGCTTCTTGCTAAAGTGCGTTCATTGGGGAAAATAGCTATTGCAACTGCGACATCCGGAATAGCCGCATCATCAGCATCCCTGAATATTGCATGACAAATCTGCATAACAACTCATAATATGCCTTTGTAGCATCGTTTTTGTCATCCTACTGATGTAGGATGTTCCCCATTTTTTTAACATGCCACAGATGAGGAATCATCGTCCGCATGCGTTATGATCAGGGGATCGTTCCCCATTTAAAGATCCGACGAATACACCTACTCATGAGACTGCAAACCAGGCACATTCTTCTTCATCACTCGATGTGCCAGATCTCCATTGAGCAACATAACCAACTCAGTTGTTAATCAAGATGGTGAAAAACCAAAAAGTGGTAAAAATTGGTATGCACAAATGTCCGATGAGAAGAGAGCGGAGTACAACCAGAAGCAGCGCATGGCCCGAGCACACAAGAAGGTTGCATCTGTTGATGGATTAAAGGTAAGAAAAAGTGGCAGAAAAGAAGCCAAAGGGGTCGGGGACAAGTTGGAAGGATTGTTTATGCACACCCTGCTGATGGTGAGAGGTACTTCCTGAGAGTGCTTCTAAATCATATAAGAGGTGCCACTTCATATGAGGATTTGAGAACCGTAAATGGATGGCTTTGCTCGACCTTCAGGGAAGCGTGTGAGCTCATGGGCCTAATAGAGACCGACAAATCTCTTGACGACTACTTGATTGAGTCTGCTACTTTCCAGATGCCATATGCTCTAAGAAGGCTTTTTGCAACTATTCTTGTGTATTGCGAGGCGACCAACATCCGTGTTTTGTGGGAGAAGCATTTGGAGTCAATGTCTGAGGATTACCGTCATACCCAGTCCAACCAGGCTGAACTGGAACAGATGGTCCTTAGAGACATCTGGGATTTGGTTCATTCGATGGGCAAAGATATTAAAAGCTATGACCTTCCGGAGCTGGTTGAGACCGGTGATGGTTCCGGCGACGTCGTAAGGGAAGTTCGAGAGGAGTTGTCAGACGGTGTGGATCAAGAGCATCTGGATCTGTATACATCCCTGAACATTGAGCAGAGAGCTGGGTTTGAGGAAATCTTGGATCACGTGGTGAACAACAGGAAACATGTTCTCTTTGTTGATGGTCCTGGTGGCATGAGGAAGACTTATCTCTACAAGGCGCTTCTTGCTAAAGTGCGTTCATTGGTTAATAGCTATTGCAACTGCGACATCCAGAATAGCCGCATCAATCATGCCCAGTGGACGTACTGCCCACTCCAGGTTCAAAATTCCATTTAAGCTCATGGATAATAACATCTGCAGCTTCACCAAGTAGAGTGGTACTGCAGAGTTGCTTCGGAGAGCATCTCTCATAATCTGGGATGAGGTTGCCATGACGAAGCGTCGAGCAGTTGAGGCACTGGATAGGTCACTGCAGGATATCATGGGATGTGCTATGCCATTTAGTGGTAAGGTTGTTGTGTTTGGAGGGGATTTTAGGCAGGTCCTTCCCGTGGTCCCGCGTGGGACAAGAGCACAGATCACTGACATCACTCTCCAAAGATCATATCTATGAGAGAAAATTAGAATAATACGCCTCACACGTAACATGAGAGCACAGACTGACCCGTGGTTCTCTAAATACCTCTTGAGAATTGGCAATGGAATGGAGGAGACGATCGGTGATGATTATGTGCGTCTGCCTGATGACATTGTGATTGGTTACACACCTGGTGACGCACCCGTCATGAAGCTTATTGAACATGTGTTCCCATCTCTTCATGAGAATGCTTCATCCGGTGCCTACATGAGCACACATGCTATTATTTCTACCAAGAATGAGCACGTGGACGACCTAAATGCAAAGATGATTGACAGGTTCCCCGGCCAAGATAAGGTATACTATAGCTTTGATTCCGTCGATGATGATACACGCAATAACTACCCAATTGACTATTTGAACAACCTCACTCCGAATGGCTTGCCTCCCCATATTTTAAAAGTAAAAGTCAACTGTCCTGTCATTCTGCTCTGGAATCTTGATCCTAATAACGGACTTTGCAATGGAACGAGATTGATGATTAGAGCTTTCCGAAATAACGCAATCGACGCCGAGATTGTTGGTGGACAACATGCTGGAAAGAGAGTGTTCATCCCTAGGATCCCGATAGCACCCTCGGAGGATATTTCACTTCCTTTCAAGTTGAAGACAAAGCAATTCCCTATTCGTTTGAGTTTTGCAATGACCATAACAAAGCCCAGGGGCAAACCATCCCAACTGTTGGCATTTACCTTCCGGAGCATGTATTCTCGCACGGCCAGCTCTATGTTGCACTATCAAGGGGTGTTTCAAGGCAGACAACTCGGGTTCTGGCAAAGTCAAATAAATAAATAGATCAAACGGGTAAAAGCACCAAGAACATTGTGTATAGAGATGTCTTGGAGGGATAACACAGGTTTGATATATGATAACAACACCAAGTGCTTATCTTGTTTTCATTTTGTTGTTCCCTGTCCATAAAAGTTAGCGGATTGCTTCGTTCTTTTTTGTTAAACTGCAATGTTTGTTTTGGTCTTCCATGCCTTGTCATTATTGTGTCTCATTATTGTTCGTGTGATCCTAACTCTACGAAACCATATAGATAAAATGCCCTTCCAATTTAATAGTAATCTTTTATGAAAGGACAAAAACGGCATCACTAAATGTGTGCTCTTATAAATTTCTGTTTTTTCACACTGTATATGTAGTTTGTCGCTTCCTTTTGTATAAGGTTGTGAGTAGTCTAGAAGAATAAATGAGTACGTGTGTGTGTTAAATTAGCATACTAAAAAACTGCTTTTTGAACATGCCCTTGGCTCTGAACACGTATGGATCCCAGTGCACCACCTTCCACTGAATTTTGGAGAAGTATGATAATTTCTATCACTAATTTTCCTTTTTTACTTTATTCTATCTTGCTAATTTCGCCTTTTTTGAACCACGGTATACTAATTTTGCCTTTTACTCGAGGCTTTTGCTACCATGAATGCGAAATATACTTTTGCTACCAAAGTGTAGACACAGTAAGTCTGAACTTATTAGATGAGGTGGTCAAGTTTGATATCTGCCATCAGCATTTTACAGTCTGACCATGTAAACTTTTATTTTAACTGCAAATGGACATGCGAATGTTTTCTCAGGATAATTTGATATGTACCGTATGGTATTGTTTCCTTTTCTCCTCTGTTAATTAGTTTTTTAGTGGTGTTACCACAAGATCATGGTGCAGAATTATAATTTTCTCTTCTTTGATCTACTCCAGTTTCATTTATTTGTGTTAGCGATCATATCTAGGAGATTGTGATTTGTTTCATTCAGCATGCACGGGTCTAACATAGAGGATGCCAGGAAATAATTGATGAGTTGTTGTCTGTCACCCTCATTCCTCACTTTATCTTTGGTACGATGCATGATATTTTCTGTCAACATGTTCAGGGACTTCGCAATCCTTTAGCTCAAGCAGCTAAATTGTGCTTTGTTGTCAGTGTGACCATATAGGCACAACACATCATGATTCTTTGATTTTCATGATACATGATGGCTCATGTCGTGCATTTTTTCCCCAGGATTTCACTAATGAGGTTGACATTTCTGGATGATTTTCTACCTGTACAAACTTACCTGTGTATCAACCATGAAGGTCAACTATTTTGATGTTTGTCTATGCATCATATGTTCTACGGTTGGCCGCTATGCTCCCAGGATGCACTCAAAATACTCATATATTTGTTTCCCAGATTATTATCAATCCAAGGATCAAAGAAGAAAAAAAGGGACATAGCAAAATTGACTTTAGAGAGCTGGACCATGATCTACAAAAATGATCACAGTTAGGGCAGAAGAATGATGAAGCCCCGTGCTTTTCTAACCCAGTGGTCCCTTCTGACTTGGCTAAGGTAGAAAACATTAATCATGTTTTCATTGTTTGTATATATTTCTGTGATTGCTGAAGGTAAGGCAAAGAGTTGTTGTAGGCATGAAACTTGTGAAGTTTGTAATGACTAGAGATTTCAGCAACGGTCATGGTTACAAAATTTCATCTTGGTCACTTCATATGCTTAACTTTTTTTAAGATAATGGAAGATTGTTTTTCCGTCCTCTGCATCGTTCCAACTAAACATGTTTATTTTTGCCTGACCTTGGATCCTACTAATTTGTTATACAACCTTGTTTCTCTTGTGCTAACTCTTCATATCAAATTCCTTTTACATACTATGCAGTTATGATTTATCTGCACAGTAACCCAACCTGTCTTCCTTCCAGTTACAGCTGCTATCTTTGTTTGTCTCGTGCATATTTTGAAGTATAGTGCTTTGGTTGATTACAACTATGTACCATTCTTTCACTATTTCAGAGAAGATCATATGGACATTTAGGGATAAGATGGAAGGGAGGTAGTTCCCTATCTGGAACTGTTTAACGTCTGCTATTTCATCAGACTAATAAACAAAGGTATGACTGGTACTCCTAAGAAACGGAGGTCCATGTGGGACACAAGATAAATTTCTCGTGCTATTGTTGAGACCAATGAAGATGGGTCTCCTCCTAAGTACATAGATAATCATCGTAAAAATTGCTCTCCAGCCTCTGCTCCTCCATCGAACTATTAACATGCCATGTTTATTTATTTTCCCATAATATGTCTCATCTACTTGCAGCCATGGAATATTCGCATATCTTCACTACAAAACGTGACCAAGATGGAAGAGGCCCTCCTACAAGCTTTGTTGCATGTATCTATTCCTTTTGATTTTTATGTTGCTTGTAAGACAACTGCCCAACTAGCATTTATAATTTCTTGTGGATTTACATGGTGTGCATGAAATTTCTCTTACATGCAAACTTGTATACTTGAAAATCAGGGTTCTATGCATTACTAACTAGAATCCAGGGATTTTGTTTTGTTTTGAACACAATCAAATCAATTAGTTTTCCAATGTTTACCCTTGTTTTTATCTGACACTATTTCTTCTGGCATTTAGACATGAAATGTTCGGGACTGGACTATAAAAGAGATGAAAGAGGGGATACTTTGGAGAACGATTGTGCATGTTGCTTCTCAAGTTTAGCTTGTGAATTTTAGTGTTGAGATATTTTTGTGAAGAATAAACTAAAGATTAACATGTCGAGAGCATCTTGACTGTGCACATAAAAAATGATAAGCTGGGTCGATGACTGGGAGAATTATGGTTTTATGTTATCCTGTGTCATATCTCATATTTGTGTACCAAAAATGAACATCCAATATTCCACATAATGGAAATTCTTCCTATTTGTGACCGTAGTCATAAAGATTTTTTTCTACTACACACCGACTACTTGAAATCTATCATTCGTTTATAGAAGTATAATTTTGTTGATTTTATATAACAATTGCCTCTTAATGGAGATGAACAAAGAAACATCTTCTAACGGTTGTACGTGCATTGCACGTGCACGCTTACTATTGTCTTTTTTAAAGTATAGTTGTGCTTCTCGCGGTCCCAAAAAATGAAAAACATAGTTGTGCTTTCACAAAAAGGAAAAAAAAACATAGTTGTACTTTAGGTTTATTTTTTCCCGGGTTTCCTTTTGTCGGTCTTCAATCTTTTTTTGTGGTTTTTAATTTTCCTGTTTTCATTTTCTTATTTCTATTTTTTTCAAAAAAAAGTTTGTCCAAATCTATCAGATCTAGTATGGATCGTACATGGACGATAGTTGGAGTCGGCGGCTCTCCTAGGCTTCCCTCATCTGGGATCCCTGGGGAAGAGGATCAAGTTGGCCCTTGCGAATAACTTGATGCACTATCTCCCTTCAACCCTTTGAGCGAATTAATATGGGATTTACTTTCGAAGATCCTGACGCAAGAAACGCACCATTGAATGGTTCATGATTTAGACGCACATTTAAGAGATAAAACATTTGGAAGAATGAATTAACAAAAAAAGTACATAAATCCTAGATTGCGACAAGGTCACACATGCATTGAGCCACTTGTCATCACAAGAGAAGGTCAGAGTGACCTTTGAAAGGGGTACCCTCTAACTAGTGATTTCGGGTCATCATAGTCGTCTACCAAGAGCATACAACCGAACCCCTCAAACCCTCCCTATACATTCGAGCCGACGACCCGATCACATTTTTGCCACCCAACCAGACCCCTCAAACCGGCCCTGTATGTCCGGGACCCGCCATACCCAGCCCATATGTGGGGAGGATATGGGGGACGCCCAAACACGTCCGCCACGTCAGACTGGCGGCACGGGCCCGCGCCAAAACCCATCGTTTGAACGGGTGCCTCCTCTGGTTTTGGTGAAGACGCATTCATGTTGCCGCTCCGATGCGCCGCCCGAGGGACAAATCCGGCTATTTAAGCCAGATGGTGAGGCAACCCTAGCTAGCTAGCCCCCTCCCCATTACCATCCCTCTCGTCCACACCACCGTTACCTCATCGTCCATCGTACGAAGAGAGACGACATTAACAAAATATTATGGCCCAGGTTTTCATAGTTTTGGCTTGTACATTCATAATGATACCATGAGTGCTTTAGGCCGTCCACAAGATATGTTTTCGGATACTGCCATACAATTACAACCTAACCTTGCTCAATGGGTACAAAATATCCATGCTACTGCGCCTGGCGTAACAGCTCCTGGTGCAACAACAGGTACTAGCTTAACGTGGGGAGGCGATGAGTTAGTAGCAGTAGGTGGCAAAGTGGCTTTGTTACCTATTCCATTAGGAACCGCGGATTTTTTAGTCCATCACATTCATGCATTTACCATACATGTGACTGCATTAATACTTTTGAAAGGTGTTTTATTTGCTTGGAGTTCCTGTTTGATACCCGATAAAGCAAATCTAGGTTTTCGCTTTCCTTGCGATGGGCCTGGCCAAGGGGGGACATGTCAAGTATCCTCCTGGGATCATGTTTTCTTAGGTTTATTCTGGATGTACAATGCAATTTCGGTAGTCATTTTCCATTTCAGTTGGAAAATGCAGTAGGATGTTTGGGGTACTATAAGTGATCAAGGGGTGGTAACTCATATTACAGGGGGAAACTTTGCACATAGTTCCATTGTGATTAATGGGTGGCTTCGAGATTTCTTGTGGGCACAGGCATCACAAGTCATTTAGTCTTATGGTTCTTCATTATCAGCATATGGTCTTCTTTTCTTAGGTGCTCATTTTGTGTGGGCCTTTAGTTTAATGTTTTTTATTCAGCGGCCGTGGTTATTGGCAAGAACTCATGGAATCTATCGTTTGGGCTCATAACAAATTAAAAGTTTCTCCTGCTACTTAGCCTAGAGCCTTGAGCATTATACAAGGACGCGCTGTAGGAGTAACCCATTACCTTCTGGGTGGAATTTCCATGACACGGGCATTCTTCTTAGCGAGAATTATTGCATTAGGATAGTGGCTAGGAGGATTTGAAAGGCATTATGGAATTAAGATTTCCTAGGTTTAGGCAAGGCTTAGCTCAAGACCCCACTACTCGTCGTATTTGGTTTGGTATTGCTACCGCACATGATTTCGAAAGTCATGATGATATTACTGAAGACCGTCTTTATCAGAACATTTTTGCTTCTCACTTTGGGCAATTAGCAATAATCTTTCTATGGACATTTGGAAATCTGTTTCATGTAGCTTGGCAAGGAAATTTTGAATCATGGATACATGATCCTTTACACGTAAGACCTATTGCTCATGCGATTTGGGATCCTCATTTTGGTCAACCCGTTGTGGAAGCCTTTACTCGAGGAGGTGCTGCAGGTCCAAGCTCGTAACGAAGGGCACGATCTTGCTCGCGAAGGTAATGAAATTATCCGAGCAGCTTGCAAAAGGAGTCCTGAACTAGCCGCAACTTGTGAAGTATGGAAGGCGATCAAATTCGAGTTCGAGCTGGTAGATACTATTGATTAACTAGATAAAACTGAAGATAAAGAAGGTATAAATAAAAAAGAAATAAAATAAAAAGAGAAAAAAATCAGTTATGAAATGCAGTAATTCTTCTTTATTCTTCATTATAGTATGGAAATGCATTCATTTTCTTTGCATCGTTTGTGATCCGCAATACTATCGGAGTAAAAGAAGGCATCTAAGGAAGAATGTAGGCTAAACTTTTTGATTTTTATTAGTAACAAGTAAATATTTTGTTTGGAGGTAAGAAACTTGCGATATTGAGGGGATAAATACCAACTAATCAAGAGACATAAGACAATACACAAAGCAATTGATCATGATCAAATTTGTAAGCCCACTTGGATATTGAGCATTCACCCATAAGAATAGGATTATTTTCAATGAGTAGTTGTAGGTGCAACTTCGGAAAAGAGAATCTGATAAAGCTTTTCTTGCCTAGAGTCATTGACTCATTATAAACCTTAATTCTATTAAGGATCTTCCGCGGTCTTATTTCTTTCACTCTTGCTCGAGCTAGATGATGATAAATTCTCATGTCCGGTTCCTTTGGGGGGTGGATCCTAAAGAGTTAATGTGATGCCCCGAGACCGCGCTCCAGACGCCTTCCATGTTTTGCTTGACCGCCGTGTGTTTTATTTGTTTATTGCATTCATCATCACATCATCTGCATTGTATTGGCACTCTGTTGCCATCATTGTTTTCAGAACTTGCATCCGCTCGTAGTTGTCGTTTCTCCCTTGTCTCGGTTGACCTTCTTCAGATCAACCAGACCGCTCTATTCTCTCTCTTTTCTGAGCCCATCATGTTGGGGAACGTAGTAATTTCAAACAATTTCCAACGCACATACAGGATCATGATGAGGCATAACAACGAGAAGGGAGAGTGTGTCCACGTACCCTCGTAGACCGAAAGTGGAAGCGTTAGCACAACGCGGTTGATGTAGTCGTACGTCTTCACGATCCGACCGATCCAAGTACCGAACGCACGGCACCTCCAAGTTCAGCACACGTTCAGCTCGATGATGTCCCACGAACACCGATCCAGCAGAGCTTCACAGGAGAGTTTCGTCAGCACGACGGCATGATGACGGTGATGATGATGCTACCAACGCAGGGCTTCGCCTAAGCACCGCTACGATATGATCAATGTGGATTATGGTGGACGGGGGCACCGCACACGGCTGGGAGAGATCAACAGATCAACTTGTGTGTATAGAGGTGCCCCCTGCCCCCGAATATAAAGGAGCAAGGGGGGAGGCCGGCCGGCCCCTGTAGGCGTGCCAGGAGGAGGAGTGCTCCTCCTAGTAGGAGTAGGACTCCCCTCTTTCCTACTCCTACTAGGAGGGGGAAAGGAAGGGGGAGAGGGAGAAGGAAAGGGGGGCGCCCCACCCCCTCTCCTAGTCCAATTCGGACTAGAGGGGGAGGGGCGAGCGGCCTGCCCTAGGCCAGCCCTCTCTCTCTCCTCTAAGGCCCATAAGGCCCACTATTTCTCCGGGGGGGGGGGGTTCCGGTAACCCTCCAGCACTCCAGTTTTCTCCGAAACCACCCGGAACACTTCCAGTGTCCGAATATAGTCGTCCAATATATCGATCTTTATGTCTCGACCATTTCGAGACTCCTCATCATGTCCGTGATCATATCCAGGACTCCGAACTACCTTCGGTACATCAAAACACAAAAACTCATAATACCGATCGTCACGAACTTTAAGCGTGCGGACCCTACGGGTTCGAGAACTATGTAGACATGACCGAGACACATCTCCGGTCAATAACCAATAGCAGAACCTGGATGCTCATATTGGCTCCCACATATTCTATGAAGATCTTTATCGGTCAAACCGCATAACAACATACGTTGTTCCCTTTGTCATCAATATGTTACTTGCCCGAGATTCGATCGTCGGTATCTCAATACCCAGTTCAATCTCGTTACCGGCACGTCTCTTTACTCATTCCATAATACATCATCTCGCAACTAACTCATTAGTTACAATGCTTGCAAGGCTTATAGTGATGTGCATTACTGAGTAGGCCCAGAGATACCTCTCCGACAATCGGAGTGACAAATCCTAATCTTGATCTATGCCAACTCAACAAGTACCATCAGAGACACCTGTAGAGCACCTTTATAATCACCCAATTACATTGTGACGTTTGGTAGCACACAAAGTGTTCCTCCGGTAATCGAGAGTTGCATAACCTCATAGTCATAGGAACATGTATGAGTTATGAAGAAAGCAATAGCAGTAAACTAAACGATCAAGTTCTAAGCTAACGGAATGGGTCAAGTCAATCACATCATTCTCCTAATGATGTGATCCCATTAAGCAAACGACAACTCATGTCTATGGTTAGGAAACTTAACCATCTTTGATTAATGAGCTAGTCAAGTAGAGGCATACTAGTCACACTTTGTTTGACTATGTATTTGAAGGAAATATGCCCTAGAGGCAATAATAAAGTTATTATTTATTTCCTTATTCTCATGATAAATGTTTATTACTCATGCTAGAATTGTATTAACCGGAAACGTAATACATGTGTGAATACATAGACAAACAGAGTGTCACTAGTATGCCTCTACTTGACTAGCTCGTTGATCAAAGATGGTTATGTTTCCTAGCCATTGACATGAGTTGTCATTTGATTAACGGGATCACATCATTAGGATAATGATGTGATTGACTTGACCCATTCCTTTAGCTTAGCACTCGATCGTTTAGTATGTTGCTATTGCTTTCTTCATGACTTATACATGTTCCAATGACTATGAGATTATGCAACTCCCGTTTACCGGAGGAACACTTTGTGTGCTACCAAACGTCACAACGTAACTGGGTGATTATAAAGGTGCTCTACAGGTGTCTCCGAAGGTACTTGTTGGGTTGGCGTATTTCGAGATTAGGATTTGTCACTCCGATTGTCGGAGAGGTATCTCTGGGCCCTCTCGGTAATGCACATCACTTAAGCCTTGCAAGCATTGCAACTAATGAGTTAGTTGCGGGTTGATGTATTACAAAACGAGTAAAGAGACTTGCCGGTAATGAGATTGAACTAGGTATTGAGATACCGACGATCGAATCTCGGGCAAGTAACATACCGATGACAAAGGGAACAACGTATGTTGTTATGCGGTCTGACCGATAAAGATCTTCATAGAATATGTGGGAGTCAATATGAGCATCCAGGTTCCGCTATTGGTTATTGACCGGAGACGTGTCTCGGTCATGTCTACATAGTTCTCAAACCCGTAGGATCCGCACACTTAAAGTTTCGGTGACGATTATATTATGAGTTTATGAGTTTTGATGTACCGAAGGTTGTTAGGAGTTCCAGATGTGATCACGGACATGACGAGGAGTCTCGAAATGGTCGATACATGAATATTGATATATTGGAAGCCTATATTTGTATATCGGAAGTGTTCCGGGTGAAATCGGGATTTTACAGGAGTACCGAGGGGTTACCGGAACCCCCCCGGGGCTTAATGGGCCATAGTGGGCCTTTGTGGAGAAGAGGAGAGGCGGCCAGGGCAGGGCCGCACGCTCCTCCCCCTAGTCTGAATAGGACAAGGAGAGGATGGCGGCGCATCCCCTTTCTTTCCTCTCTCCCTCCTCTTTCCCCCTCCACTCCTAATCCAACAAGGAAAAGGGATGGAGTCCTACTCCCGGTGGGAGTAGGACTCCTTTTGGCGCGCCCCTCCTGGCCGGCCGCACCTCCCCCTTGCTCCTTTATATACGGAGGCAGGGGGCACCCTAGAGACACACAATTGATCGTTTGATCTTTTAGCCGTGTGCGGTGCCCCCCCTCCACCATAGTCCACCTCGATAATACTGTAGCGGTTCTTAGGCGAAGCCCTGCATCGGTAGAACATCATCATCGTCACCACGCCGTCGTGCTGACGAAACTCTCCCTCAACACTCGACTGGATCGGAGTTCGAGGGACGTCATCGGGCTGAAGGTGTGTTGAACTCGGAGGTGTCGTACGTTCGATACTTGATCGGTCGGATCGTGAAGACGTACGACTACATCAACCGCATTGTGCTAACGCTTCTGCTTTCGGTCTACGAGGGTACATGGACAACACTCTCCCCTCTCGTTGCTATGCATCACCATGATCTTGCGTGTGCGTAGGAATTTTTTGAAATTACTACGTTCCCCAACAGTGGTATCAGAGCCAGGTTTTATGCATAGATGTCATATGCACGAGTAGAACACAAGTGAGTTGTGGGCGATATAAGTCATACTGCTTACCAACATGTCATACTTTGGTTCGGCGGTATTGTTGGATGAAGCGGCCCGGACCGACATTACTGTTTACCAACATGTCATACTTTGGTTCGGCGGTATTGTTGGATGAAGCGGCCCGGACCGACATTACTGCTTACCAACATGTCATACTTTGGTTCGGCGGTATTGTTGGATGAAGCAGCCCGGACCGACATTACACGTACGCTTATGCGAGACTGGTTCTACCGACGTGCTTTGCACATAGGTGGCCGGCGGGTGTCAGTTTCTCCAACTTTAGTTGAACCGTGTGTGGCTACGCCCGGTCCTTGCGAAGGTTAAAACAACACCAACTTTACAAACTATCATTGTGATTTTGATGCGTAGGTAAGAACGGTTCTTGCTAAGCCCAGTAGCAGCCACGTAAAACTTGCAACAACAAAGTAGAGGACGTCTAACTTGTTTTTGCAGGGCATGTTGTGATGTGATATGGTCAAGACATGATGCTAAATTTTATTGTATGAGATGATCATGTTTTGTAACCGAGTTATCGGCAACTGGCAGGAGCCATATGGTTGTCGCTTTATTGTATGCAATGCAATCACCCTGTAATGCTTTACTTTATCACTAAGCGGTAGCGATAGTCGTAGAAGCATAAGATTGGCGAGACGACAAAGATGCTACGATGGAGATCAAGGTGTCGCGCCGGTGATGATGGTGATCATGAAGGTGCTTCGGAGATGAAGATCACAAGCACAACATGATGATGGCCATATCATATCACTTATATTGATTGCATGTGATGTTTATCCTTTTATGCATCTTATCTTGCTTTGATTGATGGTAGCATTATAAGATGATCTCTCACTAAATTTCAAGATAAAAGTGTTCTCCCTGAGTATGCACCATTGCCAAAGTTCGTCGTGCCCAGACACCACGTGATGATCAAGTGTGATAAGCTCTACGTCCATCTACAACGGGTGCAAGCTAGTTTTGCACATGAAGAATACTCAGGTTAAACTTGACGAGCCTAGCATATGCAGATATGGCCTCGGAACACTGAGACCGAAAGGTCAAGCGTGAATCATATAGTAGATATGATCAACATAGTGATGTTCACCATTGAAAACTACTCCATTTCACGTGATGATCGGTTATGGTTTAGTTGATTTGGATCACGTGATCACTTAGATGATTAGAGGGATGTCTATCTAAGTGGGAATTCTTAAGTAATATGATTAATTGAATTTAAATTTATCATGAACTTAGTACCTGATAGTATCTTGCTTGTCTATGTTGATTGTAGATAGATGGCCCGAGCTGTTGTTCCGTTGAATTTTAATGCGTTCGTTGAGAAAGCAAAGTTGAAAGATGATGGTAGCAATTACACGGACTGGGTCCGTAACTCGAGGATTATCCTCATTGCTGCATAGAAAAGTTATGTCCTGGAAGCACCGCTAGGTGTACCACCTGCGCCAGCAACTGCAGACATTGTGAATGCCTGGCAGTCGCGTGTTGATGACTACTCGATAGTTCAGTGTGCCATGCTTTATGGCTTAGAATCGGGACTTCAACGACGTTTTGAACGTCATGGAGCATATGAGATGTTCCAGGAGTTGAAGTTAATATTTCAAAAGAATGCCCGGATTGAGAGATATGAAGTCTCCAATAAGTTCTACAGCTGCAAGATGGAGGAGAATAGTTCTGTCAGTGAGCATATACTCAAGATGTCTGGGTACTGCAATCACTTGATTCAACTGGGAGTTAATCTTCCGGATGATAGCGTCAGTGACAGAATTCTTCAATCACTACCACCAAGCTACAAAAGCTTCATGATGAACTATAACATGCAAGGGATGGATAAGACGATTCCCGAGCTCTTCGCAATGCTAAAGGCTGCAGAGGTAGAAATCAAGAAGGAGCATCAAGTGTTGATGGTCAATAAGACCACCAGTTTTAAGAAAAAGGGCAAAGGGAAGAAGAGGGGGAACTTCAAGAAGAACAACAAACAAGTTGCTGCTCAAGAGAAGAAACCCAAGTCTGGACCTAAGCCTGAGACTTAGTGCTTCTACTGCAAGCAGACTTGTCACTGGAAGCGGAACTGCCCCAAGTATTTGGTGGATAAGAAAGATGGCAAGGTGAACAAAGGTATATGTGATATACATGTTATTGATGTGTACCTTACCAGAGCTCGCAGTAGCACCTGGGTATTTGATACTGGTTCTGTTGCTAATATTTGCAACTCAAAACAGGGACTACGGATTAAGCAGACACTGGCCAAGGACGAGGTGACGATGCGCGTGGGAAACGGTTCCAAAGTCGATGTGATCGCCGTCGGCACGCTACCTCTACATCTACCTTCGGGATTAGTTTTAGACCTAAATAATTGTTATTTGGTGCCAGCGTTGAGCATGAACATTATATCTGGATCTTGTTTGATGCGAGACGGTTATTCATTTAAATCAGAGAATAATGGTTGTTCTATTTATATGAGTAATATCTTTTATGGTCATGCACCCTTGAAGAGTGGTCTATTTTTGATGAATCTCGATATTAGTGATACACATATTCATAATGTTGAAGACAAAAGATGCAGAGTTGATAATGATAGTGCAACTTATTTGTGGCACTGCCGTTTAGGTCATATCGGTGTAAAGCGCATGAAGAAACTCCATACTGATGGACTTTTGGAACCACTTGATTATGAATCACTTGGTACTTGCGAACCGTGCCTCATTGGCAAGATGACTAAAACGCCGTTCTCCGGAACAATGGAGCGAGCAACTGATTTATTGGAGATCATACATACTGATGTATGTGGACCAATGAATATTGAGGCTCGCGGCGGGTATCGTTATTTTCTCACCTTCACAGATGATTTAAGCAGATATGGGCATATCTACTTAATGAAACATAAGTCTGAAACATTTGAAAAGTTCAAAGAATTTCAGAGTGAAGTTGAAAATCATCATAACAAGAAAATAAAGTTTCTATGATCTGATCGAGGAGGAGAATATTTGAGTTACGAGTTTGGTCTACATTTGAAACAATGCGGAATAGTTTCGCAACTCATGCCACCCGGAACACTAGAGCGTAATGGTGTGTCCGAACGTCGTAATCGTACTTTACTAGATATGGTACGATCTATGATGTCTCTTACTGATTTATCGCTATCATTTTGGGGTTATGCTTTAGAGACAGCTGCATTCACGTTAAATAGGGCACCATCGAAATCCGTTGAGACGACGCCTTATGAACTGTGGTTTGGCAAGAAACCAAAGTTGTCGTTTCTTAAAGTTTGGGGCTGCGATGCTTATGTGAAAAAGCTTCAACCTGATAAGATCGAACCCAAATCGGAGAAATGTGTCTTCATAGGACACCCAAAGGAAACTGTTGGGTACACCTTCTATCACAGATCCGAAGGCAAGACATTCGTTGCTAAGAATGGATCCTTTCTAGAGAAGGAGTTTCTCTCGAAAGAAGTGAGTGGGAGGAAAGTAGAACTTGATGAGGTAACTGTACCTGCTCCCTTATTGGAAAGTAGTTCATCACAGAAACTGGTTCCTGTGACGCCTACACCAATTAGTGAGGAAGTTAATGATGATGATCATGGAACTTCAGATCAAGTTGTTACTGAACCTCGTAGGTCAACCAGAGTAAGATCCGCACCAGAGTGGGACGGTAATCCTGTTCTGGAGGTTACGTTACTGGACCATGACGAACCTATGAACTATGAAGAAGCGATGGTGAGCCCAGATTCCGCAAAATGGCTTGAGGCCATGAAATCTGAGATGGGATCCATGTATGAGAACAAAGTGTGGACTTTGGTTGACTTGCCCGATGATCGGCAATCCATTGAAAATAAATGGATCTTCAAGAAGAAGACTGGCGCTGACGGTAATGTTACTGTCTACAAAGCTCGACTTGTTGCAAAAGGTTTTCGACAAGTTCAAGGGATTGACTACTGAGGGAGTCCTGGATTAGGGGGTGTCCGGATAGCCGGACTATACCTTCGGCCGGACTCCTGGACTATGAAGATACAAGATTGAAGACTTCGTCCCATGTCCGGAAGGGACTTTCCTTGGCGTGGAAGGCAAGCTTGGCGATACGGATATGTAGATCTCCTACCATTGTAACCGACTCTGTGTAACCCTAGCCCTCTCCGGTGTCTATATAATCCGGAGAGTTTTAGTCCGTAGGACAAACAACAATCATACCATAGGCTAGCTTCTAGGGTTTAGCCTCCTTGATCTTGTGGTAGATCTACTCTTGTACTACCCATATCATCAATATTAATCAAGCAGGACGTAGGGTTTTACCTCCATCAAGAGGGCCCGAACCTGGGTAAAACATCGTGTCCCCTGCCTCCTGTTACCATCCGGCCTAGACGCACAGTTCGGGACCCCCTACCCGAGATCCGCCGGTTTTGACACCGACATTGGTGCTTTCATTGAGAGTTCCTCTATGTCGTCACTTTTAGGCCCGATGGCTTCTCCGATCATCAACGGCGA
Organism: Triticum dicoccoides; assembly: GCF_002162155.2. NCBI lineage: Eukaryota > Viridiplantae > Streptophyta > Magnoliopsida > Poales > Poaceae > Triticum > Triticum dicoccoides. The sequence continues at coordinate 364,832,945 of NC_041380.1, read as the reverse complement.
TGCAATCCAGGGTGAGACTTTTCTCCCCGGACAGATCTTCGTATTCGGCGGCTTTGCACTGCGGGCCAATTCGCTTGGTCATGTGGAGCAGATTGAAAGCTACGCCCCTGGCCATCAGGTCAGTTTTGGAAGTTTGAACTACACGACCGACATCCGCGGAGACTTGATTTTCGACGGATTCGAGCCACAGCCGAGCGCGCCGCACTATCACGATGGGCATGATTTAGCTCTGCCGCCGAACAGTGCCCTGGAGGCCGCACCTATGTCCGCTCCGACCCCTAGCTCAGAGCCGATCACACCAACCGAGGATGGGTGGTTAGACACCACCTCGGGGGCTGCAATCTCTACAGCGATCGAGCCGAACACCAGCCCTATTCTCTGCGAAGCCCGTGACTCCAAGGAGCCGGACTCCTCTCCAGACTCCGAGCCCTCCGCGCCCCGACCGATCGAACCCGATTGGGCGCTGATCATGGAGTTCACCGCCGCGGACATCTTTCAGCACTCGCCCTTCGGTGATATTCTAAATTCACTAAAGTCTCTCTCTTTGTCAGGAGAGCCCTGGCCGGACTTTGGTTAGCAAGGTTGGGATGCGGATGATGAAGAAATTCAAAGCCCACCCACCACCCACTTCATAGCCACTGTCGATGATTTAACCGACATGCTCGACTTCGACTCCGAAGACATCAACGGTATGGACGCCGATGCAGGAGACGATCAAGAACCAGCACCTATAGGGCACTGGAAAGCCACCTCGTCATATGATATATACATGGTGGACACCCCAAAAGAAGGCAATGGCGATGGAACAGCGCAGGATGACCCCTCCAAGAAGCAGCCTAAGCGCTGGCGTCAGCGGCGCCGCTCTAAATCCCGCCAAAACAAAAACGGTGATTCCGACACGGGGGATAATAACACCCCGGACAGTGCCAAAGACAACCACCTCCAGCAAGATTCAGCATAGGAGGATAGAGAAGCCAGCCCTCATGAGAGAGCGACAGACAGAGAGGTCGAGGACGATAATTATATGCCTCCCTCCGAAGATGAGGCAAGCCTCGACGACGACGAATTTGTCATGCCGGAGGATCCCGTCGAACAAGAGCATTTCAAACGCAGGCTTATGGCCACGGCGAGCAGCCTCAAGAAAAAACAGCAACAGCTAAGAGCTGATCAAGATTTGCTAGCCGACAGATGGACTGAAGTCCTTGCGGCCGAAGAGTATGAACTCGAACGCCCCTCCAAGAGCTACCCAAAGCGCAGGTTGCTACCCCAATTATAGGAGGAAGCACTTAAAACCTACATCACCAACACATGATGCGGCCGACCGGCCACCCCATGGCCGCGACAGAGAGGCCTCTCGGCCCTCCACTCAAGCCGCACCCCGGCGTCGCTCAAAAACCACCAAGGCTCTATCATGTATGCAATGCTGTGTACCAGACCTGATGTGTGCCTTGCTATAAGTCTAGCAGGGAGGTACCAAAGTAATCTAGGAGTGGATCACTAGACAGCGGTCAAGAACATCCTGAAACACCTGAAAAGGACTAAGGATATGTTTCTCGTTTATGGAGGTGACAAAGAGCTAGTCATAAATGGTTACGTCGATGCAAGCTTTGGCACTGATCCGGACGATTCTAAATCGCAAACCATACACGTGTTTACATTGAACGGTGGAGCTGTCAGTTGGTGCAATTCTAAACAAAGCGTCGTGGCGGGATCTACGTGTGAAGCGGAGTACATAGCTGCTTCGGAAGCAGCAAATGAAGGAGTCTGGATGAAGGAGTTCATATCCGATCTAGGTGTCATACCTAGTGCATCGGTTCCAATGAAAATCTTTTGTGACAATACTGGTGCAATTGCCTTGGCGAAGGAATCCAGATTTCACAAGATAACCAAGCACATCAAGAGACGCTTCAATTCCATCTGGGATCTAGTCCAGATGGGAGATATAGAAATTTGCAAGATACATACGGATCTGAATGTTGCAGACCCGTTGACTAAGCCTCTTCCACGAGCAAAACATGATCAACACCAAGGCTCCATGGGTGTTAGAATCATTATTGTGTAATTTAGATTATTGACTCTAGTGCAAGTGGGAGACTGCAGGAAATATGCCCTAGAGGCAATAATAAAGTTATTATTTATTTCCTTATTCTCATGATAAATGTTTATTATTCATGCTAAAATTGTATTAACCAGAAACATAATATATGTGTGAATACATAGACAAACAGAGTGTCACTAGTATGCCTCTACTTGACTAGCTCGTTGATCAAAGATGGTTATGTTTCCTAGCCATTGACATGAGTTGTCATTTGATTAACGGGATCACATCATTAGGATAATGATGTCATTGACTTGACCCATTCCTTTAGCTTAGCACTCGATCGTTTAGTATGTTGCTATTGCTTTTTTCATGACTTATACATGTTCCTATGACTATGAGATTATGCAACTCCCATTTACCGGAGGAATGCTTTATGTGCTACCAAACGTCACAACGTAATTGGGTGATTATAAAGGTGCTCTACAGGTGTCTCCGAAGGTACTTGTTGGGTTGGTGTATTTCGAGATTAGGATTTGTCACTCTGATTGTCGGAGAGGTATCTCTGGGCCCTCTCGGTAATGCACATCACTTAAGCCTTGCAAGCATTGCAACTAATGAGTTAGTTGCGGGATGATGTATTACAGAACGAGTAAAGAGACTTGTCGGTGACGAGATTGAACTAGGTACTGAGATACCGACGATCGAATCTCGGGCAAGTAACATACTGATGACAAAGAGAACAACGTATGTTGTTATGCGGTCTGACCGATAAAGATCTTCACAGAATATGTGGGAGCCAATATGAGCATCCAGGTTCTTCTATTGGTTATTGACGGGAGACTTGTCTCGGTCATGTCTACATAGTTCTCGAACCTGTAGGGTCCGCACGCTTAAAGTTTCGATGACGGTTATATTATGAGTTTATGAGTTTTGATGTACCGAAGGTCGTTCGGAGTTCCGGATGTGATCACGGACATGATGAGGAGTCTCGAAATGGTCGAGACATGAAGATTGATATATTGGAAGCCTATATTTGCATATCAGAAGTTTTCCGGATGAAATCAGGATTTTACCGGAGTACCGAGGGGTTACCGGAACCCCCCGCGGGCTTAATGGGCCATAGTGGGCCTTTGTGGAGAAGAGGAGAGGCAGCCAGGGAAGGGCCGCGTGCTCCTCCCCCTAGTCCGAATAGGACAAGGAGAGGAGGGCGGCGCCCCCCTTTCCTTCCTCTCTCCCTCCTCTTTCCCCCTCCACTCCTAATCCAACAAGGAAAACGGAGGGAGTCCTACTCCCGGTGGGAGTAGGACTCCTCCTGGCGCGCCCCGCCTGGCCGGCCGCACCTCCCCCCTTGCTCCTTTATATATGGAGGGAGGTGGCACCCTAGAGACACACAATTGATCGTTTGATCTTTTAGCCGTGTGCAGTTCCCCCCTCCACCATAGTCCACCTCGATAATACTGTAGCAGTGCTTAGGCGAAGCCCTGCGTCAGTAGAACATCATCATCGTCACCACGCCGTCGTGCTGACGAAACGCTCCCTCAACACTCGGCTAGATCGGAGTTCGAGGGATGTCATCGGGCTGAACGTGTGCTGAACTCGGAGGTGTCCTACGTTCGGTACTTGATCGGTCAGATCGTGAAGACGTACGACTACATCAACCGCGTTGTGCTAACGCTTCCGCTTTTGGTCTACGAGGGTACGTGGACAACACTCTCCCTTCTCGTTGCTATGTATCACCATGATCTTGCGTGAGTGTAGTATTTTTTTTGAAATTACTACGTTCCCCAACAGTATTCACACATGTACTAAGTTTCCGGTTAATACAATTCTAGCATGAATAATAAACATTTATCATGATATGAGGAAATAAATAATAACTTTATTATCGCCTCTAGGGCATATTTCCTTCAGTATCCCACTTGCACTAGAGTCAATAATCTAGATTACACAGTAATGATTCTAACACCCATGGAGCCTTGGTGCTGATCATGTTTTCCTCGTGAGAGAGGCTTAGTCAACGGGTCTGCAACATTCAGATCCGCACTTATCTTGCAAATCTCTATGTCTCCCACCTGGACTTGATCGTGGATGGAATTGAAGTGTCTCTTGATGTGCTTGGTTCTCTTGTGAAATCTGGATTCCTTTGCCAAGGCAATTGCACCAGTATTGTCACAAAAGATTTTCATTGGACCCGATGCACTAGGTATGACACCTAGATCGGATATGAACTCCTTCATCCAGACTCCTTCATTCGCTGCTTCCGAAGCAGCAATGTACTCCTCTTCACACGTAGATCTCACCACGACGCTTTGTTTAGAACTGATCAACTGACAGCTCCACCGTTCAATATAAACACGTATCCGGTTTGCGATTTAGAATCATACGGATCAGTGTCAAAGCTTGCACCAACGTAACCATTTACGATGAGCTCTTTGTGTAGCGACCAGACCTCAAACAGTCCGATCTCTGTGCATTAGTGTCATCCCTGGATCGGTAATGCTGACATGCACAGTACTTGAGGATTTATAACAGAGTAGCAATCACACACTTATTACATCAAATGTCTCAAAAGAGAACTTAAAACAATAAATATGGCTTAAGGCCATCTAAAATCAATAACAGCGGAAGGCTTGGAAGATAAAGTGAGTCCATGAACTCCAACGGCATCATTGAGTGAAAGACAACGACCTATAGCTCCTTACTCGTTGTCTGAAAAGTCTACAACATGAACGTTGCATCCCGAAATGGGTCAGCACATGGAATATGCTGGCAAGGTAACACAAGAGTAATGAACAGAATAAATGCTATCACTACATGCATATATGGCTGGTGGAGGCTGTATGGTTAATATGTTTTTGCGAAAAGCCAATTTTTTCCTACAACAAAGGAATAAACTTTATTTAACTATCATGGTAGTTGTTAAACATTGAGAAGGTTCCTCCAACTCAATCACAATTAATCATCATCATTAAACCCAATCAAATTATATTAAGAGTGATGAGATCAATCATGATAATCCAAGAACCAGATACTCAAGATGTCCATAACCGGGGACACGTCTAACCATGATTAGTTTATACACTCTGCAGAGGTTTGCACACTTTTCCCCACAAGACTCGATCTCCTCCATTGGATTTCTCGCACTACATGATGTTGGAGAAACGGATGACCAAGACACAGTCTTTCTGAAGCATTAACTCTCTACTCTGGATAGACCGTACCACCTACAACCCACTACATCTGCTAATCTACCTCTTCAAGAGCTTCATGCAACTTACTCAACTATGCCACAACCCATAATGGCTTGTGGCTGCACACGGAAGTTTCTAGCATGAATAATCTTATGATCCCTTTGAGCCTGGGTGGCGGGCAGTAGGATGATCACACGGGTCCTCCGGGATATCCTAGGACAACACTGGGTTCTCCAGGTGCCCACAAGCAATCCACCCAGATGTGTATTCAAGTTGCCACCTTAAGTTGAACCATTAATAAACAACTCACATCTGTCATGAATACACTCAAACCCAATCCACGTCTACGAGCATAGCATAGCAATATAAGCAACGTAGAAGTAACTCCCAAGGGTTTGATAATAAAACAGGTAATAGGTACTACCTCATCTAATTCCCAAAACCCACAATTTAATCAGAACCTAACCATGCAATTGTGTGAGGATTGATCTAATGCAATAAAACTGGGTAGTAAAAGAGGTATGATCAAAGTGTTACTTGCCTTGCTGATGATCCGTGAATCCTGGAGACTCGTAGTAGCACGCTTTGCACTCCGGGTACTCTATCGCAAACAAACAAGCATACAATAAGCACTCAAATAGAATGACGAGTAAAACTCAAATAAGAGATCTAACCAGAAAGTTCAACTTAAGAACTCCGGTTGGCAAAAAGAATCAAACCAAACAAAGCAACGAAACTCAAACTGCGAAAGAAATAAGACCCGTATACTAATCTGGACTTAAGTCAAAATTTACAGTAGCAAAATCTTGTTAAAGTTGGTTAAATAGAAAGAGGGCTTCGAGACGAAGATCTGGGCGCTTGAATCGCCTGATTCCGATAAACGAGCGAAAAGTTATACTAGAACGAAGATTAGGGCAGAAATCGCGATCGAAAATAATCGTGGAAAATCCTGGAAAAAAGAAAACTGACGAACAAGCTAACGAACGAACATTCATTGTCTGCGGCTAAAGGGTGAATACCGTTCATTAAAACGAACGTACGAACAGGCGTTTGCTAAATAAATAAACCGAGAAAATAAACCGATCTAAAAAAATAAAAATAAAAACTAGGGTTTCGAGAAAAAAAATGATCGGTTTTCTTAAGAAAACAGGCGGCGGCGGCGGCGACTACCTCGGCGAGGTCCGGCGAGGTCGGCGGTGGCTTCGGAGGCTAACAACGCCGGCGGCAAGGGGAACCGGCGGCGGCGGGGCGCGGAACGGTGCGGCGGCGGCTCGGGACGGTGTCGCAGCGGGGTTCCGGCGGCGGCGGCGGGGCGACTCGGGCGGCGCTAGGGTTTCGGGCGGGGTGGCGCTGGCTCGGGCCTCCGCGGCTTTAAAGGGCCGGCCCGGCTAGTGTCTAGGTCGGACACGGCCAGGTTAGGTCGGTTGACTTTTTTTAAAAAAAATAATTCCGTTCAAAAAAACAAAGAAAAGAAGTAGTAAACGGACTCCAAAAATCCTAAAATAAATTTTCCCCATCCTCTAAAAATCTAGTGGACAAGGTGAACATTTATTTTGGCCTCTAATGCAATTTTGAAAAACACATATGTTTCCTAATTCAAATAAAATAGCGATAAAACTCCGAATAAAATCTTATTTGATTTTAATATTAAATCTCCAATATTTCTTTATTTTGAGGAAGTCATTTTATTCCCTCTCTTTTATTTTCTTAAAAGAAATATTCAGAGAGAAAATAATTAAAATCAAACGATCCTCTTTTCAAAATTTGAGAAAACTCAAATATGAAAATAACGAAATCCCCAACTCTCTCCGTGGGTCCTTGAGTTGCGTAGGATTTCTAGGATCAAGCCAAAATGCAATAAAAATGTGATATGAAATGATGATTTAATGTATAACATTCCAAATTGAAATTTTGGGATGTTACAAACCTACCCCCCTTAAGATGAATCTCGCCCTCGAGATTCGGGTTGGCTAGAAAATAGGTGAGGGTGATCCTTCCGTAGGTCTTCCTCTCGTTCCCAGGTGGCTTCATCCTTAGTATGGTGACTCCACTGAACTTTACAAAACTTGATAACCTTGCTGCGTGTGACTCGGCTGGCAAAATCAAGAATCTTGACTGGTTTCTCCTTGTAGGTCAAATCACTATCCAACTGAATCGCTTCCAATGGCACTGTATCTCTCAGAGGAATATGAGCCATCTCTGCGTGGCACTTCTTCAACTGAGAAACGTGGAACACATCGTGAACTCCTGACAATCCTTCGGGCAATTCCAACTTGTAAGCAACTTCTCCCATACGCTCCAAAACTTTGTATGGTCCCACAAAATGTGGTGCTAACTTTCCCTTAACTACAAAACGCTTCACTCCTCGAAGTGGTGATACATGAAGATACACTCTGTCTCCGACTTCATAAACTGTCTCCTCGCGTTTAGAATCTGCATAGCTCTTCTGCCTGGACTGGGCTACCTTGAGTCTATCGCGTATTAGTTTAACCTTCTCTTCAGACTCTTTGATCAAGTATGGTCCAAATAACTGACGCTCTCCTACCTCATCCCACAACAACGGTGTCCTGCACCTCCTCCCGCACAATTCTTTGAAAGGGGCCATCTTCAAACTTGCTTGATAGCTGTTGTTGTAAGAGAACTCCGCGTAAGGCCAGTTGTCGTCCCAACTAGATCCATAGTCTAGTGCACAAGCTCTCAACATGTCCTCCAGAATCTGATTGACTCTCTCAGTCTGTCCATCTGTCTGCGGGTGAAAGGCTGTATTGAACTCTAGCATGGTTCCCAAAGTCTCATGCAACTGATTCCAAAATTTTGAGGTAAATTGGGTTCCTCTATCCGATACAATGGTCGTCGGAACTCCATGTAGACACACAATCCTGGTCATGTATATCTTTGCCAACTTAGCATTGGTGTAGGTGGTCTTCACTGGGATGAAATGAGCTACCTTCGTCAAACGATCGACTACAACCCATATTGAGTCATAGCCTGAACGAGTCCTGGGTAATCCCGTGATAAAGTCCATGCCTAGTTTATCCCACTTCCATTCGGGTATCGACAATGGCTATAATAATCCCGCTGGCTTCTAATGTTCTGCCTTCACTCTCTGACATACATCACAAATTGCTACATACTCCGCAATGTCCTTATTCATTCCGGTCCACCAGAAACTATTTTTCAAATCCAGATACATCTTGGTATTTCCTGGGTGAATCGAATACGGTGAATCATGGGCCTCTTGCAGAATCAACTTCCTGATCTCTGGATCATTTGACACATATACGCGGTCTTCAAACCATAGGGTATCGTGCTCATCCTCACGAAATCCCTTAGGTTTTCCTTTGCTCATCCTCTCTTTTATCTCAGCAATCTCCTTGTCCGTCTTCTGAGCTTCCCTGATCTTATCCATCAAAGTTGACTGAATCTCCAATGCTGCTACATAACCCTTCAGAACTATTTCCAAACATAGCTCACGAAGATACTCTGCTAACTCCTTGGGTAACTCTCCGGTCATGAGTGTATTGACATGACTCTTGCGGCTCAACGCATCGGCTACTATGTTAGCTTTTCCGGGATGATAATGTAACTTCATATCATAATCCTTGATGAGCTCCAACCATCTCCTTTGCCTGAGATTCAACTCCTTATGCGTGAAGATATACTTCAAACTCTTGTGATCCATGTACACCTCACAATGGTTTCCGATGATAAAATGTCTCCATGTCTTCAACGCATTCACTACGGCTGCTAACTCCAAATCATGGGTAGCATAATTCAACTCATGGGGTTTAAGATGTCGTGAGGCATAAGAAACAACTCTTCCTTCCTGCATAAGCACTCCTCCAAGTCCTCGACGAGAAGCGTTGCAATACACCTGGTAATCCTTGCGTTGATCTGGGAGAATCAATACTGGAGCTGTAACCAAGCGTTTCTTCAACTCCTGAAAACTGGCCTCACATTCTTCAGTCCATTTGAACTTGGTGTCCTTCTTCAACAACTCTGTCATGGGTTTTGCAATCTTCGAGAAATTCTCAATGAACCTTCGGTAGTATCCTGCAAGTCCAAGAAAACTCCGGATCTCTCCAACTGACGTGGGGGATTCCCAATTTGTCACTTTTATGACCTTGGTAAGGTCTACGGCTATTCCTTCTCCGGATATAACATGTCCGAGGAATCCAACTTCTTTCAACCAAAACTCACACTTGCTGAACTTGGCATATAACTGATGTTCTCTGAGTTTCCCAAGTACCAGTCACAAATGCTCCTTATGCTCCTCTTCATTCTTCAAGTAGACCAAAATATCATCAGTGAACACTACAACGAACTTATCCAAAAACTCCATAAACACCTTGTTCAGCATGTTCATAAAATAGGAAGGTGCGTTAGTCAAACCAAATGACATAACGGTATACTCATATAGCCCGTACCTTGTGGTAAAAGCTGTCTTAGGTATATCCCGCTCTTGAATCTTCAGCTGGTGGTACCCTGATCGCAGATCGATCTTGGAAAATACCTTAGCTCCTTGCAGCTGGTCAAACAAATCATTGATCATCGATAGTGGGTAATTGTTCTTGATCGTCACCTCATTCAATCCTCGATAATCAACAACCATCCTCAACGATCCATCCTTCTTCTCCACTAGAAGTACTGGGGATCCCCAAGGTGACGAGCTTGGACGAATATATCCTTTACCCAGCAACTCCTTAATCTGCTTCTTAATTTCCTCTAAATCCTTAGCGGGCATCCTATACGGTCTCTTAGATATTGGCCCTGTGCCTGGCAAAAGCTCGATAAAAAACTCAATGTCTCTATCCGGTGGCATGCCTGGCAACTCTTCTAGAAATACATCTGGGAAATCCTTTACCACTGGTACTTCCTCCTGTACAACTCCTGATAAGGAATTCACTTGAGTCCTATTAGGCACATGCCGGGATACATACTTGATCCTTCTTCCTTCTGGGGTGGTAAGCAAAATTGACTTACTGGCGCAGTCAATGTTCCCTCCATACTTCGATAACCAATCCATGCCTAATATCACATCCAGTCCTTGTGACTCCAATACTATTAGGTCTGAGGGGAACACGTAGCTACCAGTCCTTAATGGTAACCGATCACACCATAGGCTAGCCATATACTCCGCTCCTGGCAAGATTACTAACATGGGTGTCCTAAGGGCTTGGGTTGGCAGTTTAAACTTTTCCACATATCCCCTTGATATGTATGAATGCAATGCACCAGTATCAAAAAGAACGATTGCAGTAAATGACTTAATCATAAACTTGCCTATTACTACATCCGGTTGCGCTTCAACCTCCTCCACGTTCACGTGGTTTACTTGTCCCCTATTGAAAGGGTTGGGCTTCTTCCCAGAGCTTCCATTGCCATTCCCATTCTTAGCTTCAGAACATTCCATGGCATAATGTCCATTCTTCCCGCACTTGAAGCAAGTAATATGACTTAGATCCTTCCTGGCGGGTGTTGCCAGGTTGGAACGGTTCTGTCCGTTGCTTCCTCCATTACCATTCCCATTCCTGGGGCCACTATGGTTGTGCGGAATCCCTCCATTGTGGTTGTGACCTCCATGGTTATGTTGAAGGGGTCCTCCCAAGTTCGGGGTAAGACGAGGTCTCTGCTGAGCTCCAGAATTGTATTTCCCTTGTCCATACTTCCTCTTGCGGTTGTCAATCTACCGTTGCTTCCCTTCAATCATGAGAGCTCTATCTACCAACTTCTGGTAGTTAGTGAAAGTTGCTACCATCAACTGCATGCTCAACTCATCATTCAGTCCTTCCAGAAACTTCTCCTGCTTCGGGGCATCCATGGTAACGTCATATGGGGCATAGCGTGCTAGCTTACTAAAGTCATCCACATACTAGCCAACGGTGCGTCCTCCTTGGCGTAAGTTGCGAAATCACGCTTCTTCATGGCCATAGCTCCTGCTGATACATGAGCGGTACAGAATGCTTGCTGAAACTGCTCCCAAGTGACATTGGCTATAGGAAAAGTGGTTGTGTAATTCTCCCACCATGAGGCTGCTGGTCCATCCAATTGGTGCATGGCAAAACACACCTTCTCAGCATTTGTACATCCTGCAGTGGTCAACTCCCTTCCAATCCCGCGGAGCCAATCATCTGCAACTATCGGCTCGGTGCTACTGGAAAACATCGGAGGCCGCAACCTCAGAAAACGGGCTAAGTTGTCAACTGGAGGTGGTGGTGGTGGGTTGTTTTTGTTGTTGCTGTTGCTGTTGTTGTTGTTGTTGTTGTTGTTGTTGTTGTTGTTGTTGTTGTTGTTGTTGCCTTGGTTCTGAACTAACAACTGCATCAAGGCATTCTGCTGCTGGATCAACTAAGTGAGCTTTGGTGGGAAAGTAAATCCGGGGTCACGTCTCAGAGGCATCTGAGGTTTTAGAGGGAAGAGAATATAATAGAATGAGGTCTAGTGAGAAAACACTACCCATATGCACATGAGACAAACACAATCATATCACTTCAATCAATTCAAACAAGGGCATACAATCAGTCTAACTCATAATACTGATCGTCACCGAACTTTAAGCGTGCGGACCTTATGGGTTTGAGAACTATGTAGACATGACCGACACACGTCTCCGGTCAATAACCAATAGCGGAACCTGGATGCTCATATTGGCTCCCACATATTCTACGAAGATCTTTATCGGTCAAACCGCATAACAACATACGTTGTTCCCTTTGTCATCAGTATGTCACTTGCCCGAGATTCGATCGTCGGTATCTCAATACCTATTTCAATCTCGTTACCGGCAAGTCTCTTTACTCGTTCCGTAATACATCATCTCGCAACTAACTCATTAGTTACAATGCTTGCAAGGCTTATAGTGATGCGCATTACCGAGTGGGCCCAGAGATACCTCTTCGATAATCGGAGTGACAAATCCTAATCTTGATCTATGCCAACTCAACAAGTACCATCAGATACACCTGTAGAGCACCTTTATGATCACCCAGTTACGTTGTGACGTTTGGTAGCACACAAAGTGTTCCTCCTGTAATCGGGAGTTGCATAACCTCATAGTCATAGGAACATGTATGAGTTATGAAGAAAGCAATAGCAGTAAACTAAACGATCAAGTGCTAAGCTAACAGAATGGGTCAAGTTAATCACATCATTCTCCTAATGATGTGATCCCGTTAATCAAATGACAACTCATGTCTATGGTTAGGAAACTTAACCATCTTTAATTAATGAGCTAGTCAAGTAGAGGGGCATACTAGTGACACTATGTTTGTCTATGTATTCACACATGTACTAAGTTTCTGGTTAATACAATTCTAGCATGAATAATAAACATTTATCATGATATGAGGAAATAAATAATAACTTCATTATTGCCTCTAGGGCATATTTCCTTCAGTCTCCCACTTGCACTAGAGTCAATAATCTAGATTACACAGTAATGATTCTAACACCCATGGAGCCTTGGTGTTGATCATGTTTTGCTCGTGAGAGAGGCTTAGTTAACGGCTCTGCAACATTCAGATCCGTATGTATCTTACAAATCTCTATGTCTCCCACCTGGACTTGATCCTGGATGGAATTGAAGTGTCTCTTGATGTGCTTGGTTCTCTTGTGAAATCTGGATTTCTTTGCCAAGGCAATTGCACCAGTATTGTCACAAAAGATTTTCATTGGACCCGGTGCACTAGGTATGACACCTAGATCGGATATTAACTCCTTCATTCGCTGCTTCCAAAGAAGCAATGTACTCCGCTTCACATGTAGATCCCGCCACGACGCTTTGTTTAGAACTGCTCCAACTGACAACTCCACCATTCAATATAAACATGTAGCGACCCGACCTCAGACGGTCAAGTCTCTGTGCTTAAGTGTCATCCCTGGATCGGTATGCTGACACACACAGTATTCGAGGATTTATAACAGAGGTAAATCACATGTATAAAGTAACGTAAATACTATTACCTCAATCCAAATAGCGGAAGTAACAAGGTTGTGGATTCCCATCAACACCAGCGGCAAAGTTGAGTGTAGAAATCGTAACCCTAATGTATCACTTACTCGTCGTAAGATTCCTGCAACATGAGACGTTGCAGCCACAAAGGGTCAGTACATTGAATGTACTGGCAAATTCACACCATAGGATAATGATGAATAATAACTATCACTACATGCATATATGGCTGGTGGAGGCTGTAGGGTTATATGTTTTGTGAAAAGCCAATTTTTCCCTACTGCAAAGGAATAAATTTTATTTAACTACAAAGTTTGTTGAAAACATTGAGAAGGTAAACCCCCTCTCAATCCCAATTAAAAGTAATCATTAACAACCCAATAAATTAATTATAGAGTGATGAGATCAACATGATAATCCAAGAACCAGATACTCAAGATTGTCCATAACCGGGGACACGGCTAATCATGAATAGTTTGTACACTCTGCAGAGGTTTGTGCACTTTTCCCCACAAGACTCGATCTCCTCCGTTGGGATTCTCGCACTGCATGGTGTTTGAGAAACGGATGACCGAGACATAATCTTTCAGAAGCGCTAGCACCTTACGATCGGGTAGACCGTTACACCTACTTTTCCCTACATCTCCTAGTCTACCACTGCAAGAGTTCACACGACTTAATCAACTATGCTAGAGCCCATAATAGCTTGTGGCTGTACACGGAAGTTTCTAGCATGAATAATCTTATGATCCCTTTGAGCCTGGGTGGCAGTCCATAGGAGAATCACATGGTACCCCGGGATTTCCAAAAATACAGGCAATCACTGGATTCCCCAGGTGCATCAATCCACCCAGATGTGTATTAAAGTTGCCAGCTTAAGTTTAACCATTAATTAACAATCTCACATCTGTCATGGAATACACTCAAACCCAATCCACGTCTACGAGCATAGCATGGCAATATAAGCATAACGTAATAGTAACTCCCAAGGTTTGAATGCAGGGCAATAGGTTCCTACCTCATCAACTACTTCCCAATACCCACATGTTATCAATCCTACTCATGCAATGTTTGAGGGTGAAACTAATGCATAAAAACTGGGTATGAAAGGGATATGATCAAAGTGTGAACTTGCCTGTACTGTTGATGAAGATGATTCGCACCCAAAACTCTTGATAGTTCTACTCGTCACACTCCGGTCAATCTATCGTAAGCAAGCAATAGTAACCACACATAAGCAATCAAGCAAAAGAATCGAAGAAAAGATCACGGAAAACTTCGAAAACAAGAAAATAACTCTTGCAACGTAAAACAGTTTCTAAATGTATCAAAATTAGGTGGATTTGGCCTTATCAGAAAGTTCAGGTCAAGAGCTTTGCTTTGCAAAAAGAATCAACTCAAACGGAGTTACGGAACTCAAGTTATGAACAAAAGAACTTTGAATATGAATCTGAACAAATTTCAAAATTTGAAAATTTCAAAAAGTTGACGTGATAGGTTAACTGGATAGGTGAAAACAAGATGAAACTATAGGCGTTGGTTTTATCTAATTTGGATGAACGAGTACAAAGTTATGGCTATTTGAAAAATCAGGGCCAAGCTGTTTTACGGAAGTAAAATAACTACGGCTGAGAAAATTCTATGTCTAAGGCTGCCTGTAATGGGAGTATCATAGGTAGTATCATGCATGCCAACTAAGCAATTTTGATGAAGTGGCATAAAATTAAATGAAGAAAGAGAGGCTTGAGTATCATATCATGATACCGTATCATATTAAATGATGTGCTACTTTGTGTCATGCATGACAATAAATGTAGTCATCTATGATACCAACATATGATACTATGCATTAGGGATGTAGTATCATAGACTAGTATCATATGCATGATACTAGTATATGATACTCCCCATTACAACCAGCCTAATGTATAAATACAGAGACTAATTGATAATCTAATTATTCTACCGTACTAGTCGAGAAATAATAAGCTACGGAAATACATATGAAGAAAGATGCCTTTATAAGGTAGAGAAAAAAATGACTTTGGAGAGAAGACAATTTCCAGAAGTCCCGCCGGAGAAAAGAAATAATTTTTCTTTAGTGAATCTAGTCAAACCAAAATATTGATTTAACCCGAATCGGATGATTTTTAAAGGCTCTATGGATTTATATTTATTGATGGAAAAGAGGCTTAAAGGTCAAAGACTAGGCAATGTGGGACTAAACGTAGATGAAAAGAAAAGAAACAGGGAACAAAAGAGGTGGCTCGCATGGGCCTAAAGGCCTTCGGCCGACCGCGCGCGCATGCTGCGGCTGCAGCTTTTTTTTCTAAACAGAATTCGGCCTAAGGAAAAAAATGAAAAGGTTGGCTGGGCCTGGCCCATGTAGGAGAGAATAAAAACTAAAATGATGGGGCGCCCGATGCCACTATGCAGCGCACGTGGGCGACAAATAATTATGGGCCGCAAGTACGGTTTTTTTAAATAGAAACAGAAAGGGAAACTGAATAACAAAAATGAAATAAAAATTTTATATAGGCATATTATATATCAAAATTTTCAAAAAAATATTTTCTACGACATGAACATTTTTCTAACGTCAAATAAAATCCATAGAAATTCAAATAATTCAAATAGTGCTTCTGCTCTAATAAAATCCAACAAAAATCATTTTACAAATACCAAAATAATTTCAAATTTATTTATCTCCAATTTTCTAATGTAGAGAATCATTTTACCCTAATTTCCGTATATTTTATTTTTGGAGAAAAATAATTTGAATACAACCCAAATAACTTCAAATTGAAAATAATTTCCAAAAGGACTTTGAATTTGATCCTTTTAAACTCCCAAATCATATTTTATATGTTTTGAAGAAGTCATTTTATCTTTGCCCGTGAAAATCATTGAGTTGCTTAAAGTTTCTGAATGGGAAAATATTTCCAAATGAAATTCAAATATTTCAAAAACCCTTTTCATTTATTTAAATAAAAGAAATCATGTCATCTTCTATCCAGGGTTTTATGATGAAAAGAATTTGAATTCACGGAGATCATAAATGGAAAGATGAAAGTTTGGGAAAGTCCTTTCATTCCCTCTCATTTAACTTTCAAAAAGGTTTCAAATTCACTCACTTTCAGTCAATCAATCACTCAACAATCAAACAAACAGTCAAATCTATCTATTTATTATAACATTCTAAAATTTAGAATTTTGGGATGTTACAAACCTACCACCCTTAAAATGAATCTCGTCCTCGAGATTCGGAGAGGCTAGAAAGAAATAGGTTGGGTTTGGGGGTCTTCTCTAAATCCATCGATCATCACAGGGGGTCTAGGGTGCTACCACCCTTAGAAATATGGTTACTGTTCCATGTACACTCATTTACTCCTCCTTATTCTTGACGGGGCCGGTCTTCTCAAATTCTCGGGAAAATTCCTTCTCTGGGCTCTTCCGGTAGTGGCATAACCTTTACCGCAATTCTTCTATCCTTTCATCTTGGTAAGGTTCTTCCATGACTGGGTCTTCTTAGCTGATGGGTCTGGCGCCAAAACTAAACAACTATCGATATCTCATGGTGGTCATCAATTCATGGTTTCTCCTGCAGGGAAGGGGTCTGGTTGATCCTCACCGTATAACCTACGGTTGGCAAAAGCTTCCTTGTACTAGGGAAAATTGCTATACCATTCTAAGGTTTAAACAAGGTTTTGATCATCATCTCTCTACTATAGGTAGGTCACTCAGATTTACCATCCCATATAGCAAGGTGAATAATAAGAGTAAGTCGGTATGGTGATCAATCCATCACGCACCCAAATCATTACCTTGTATATGGTTTAGTGAATCTCGCATTCCAACACTCAGTCATCCTCACAAGCATTGCAAAATTTCTTTTGTCGACGAACTGGGTTCGGATAAATCCATGGATTCTGCAAGCCAAACAATCATCTATCGTTCCTTCACTAATCTCAGGTTTTGCATTACTCCTATAAAATCGTCGGCGGGTAAGGTCGTAATCTCTTCCAGGGTTTTTCCTTCAACAAGAGTGTGCTTGCTTCTTGGCAGGTCCTGGGGCCTGTGGGTTATGGCCCATCTCATCACTTGTAAACCTTGAACTCATCCTCGGGGCAACTAATCGTTATTCCAACATCCAACTTCCAGCTTCCTAGCATACTTAAAATCCATCCAATTGTATTGTCTCCCTTCCTTCTATTTGTACAAGACTAAGACGTGCTTACTCAAACTCATCATGGAGTTGCAATTGCTCCATATTTCCAACATCATACATCCTTTATCCAACAGTACTTCATCTCTTCATGCTCTTGGGGATATCCCACATACCGAGATAAAACTTATACTTATGAAGTCCACTCCGTGGTACATCATTATCCTTTCCAGGGGTCAAATCTCCTCACAGGGTACTACCACCCTTAAATGTTCCAACCATCCATAGACCATATTTCTCATATCCTCGAAAACGGTCAAACTCTTGCTTCATAGGGTAAAATCCAATCAGTACCAACGAGGCTAACTTAATTGATTCTCCAATGATTACAATCTCCTGCTTTTCCATTACATGCCTCAACTCAACACCTCAATACAAAAGAGTTGTTCCCACTACTTCTACTACTACATTTGTTTCTTGCAAACTCAACTATTTAGCTCAAGGCTCCTTCTCTTTGGGACAATCTCTGGTAGAGTGCCCTGCTTCATTACAGCAGAAACATATTACTTTTGAAAAGTCTCGAGGTTTCCTTTTTAGGCAACGGCTGAGGTAGTGCCCTGACTCCTTGATCACATTTGGTCCAAACAACTGACGGTCTCCAACTTCATCCCACATCGATGGTGTCTGGCTCCTTCTCCCATACAAAGCTTCAAAAGGGGCCATCTTCAAACTGGCCTGGTAACTGTTGTTGTATGAGAACACCGCGTAAGGTAGATTATCATCCCTACTAGATCCATAATTTAGCGCACACGCTCTCAGCATGTCCTCCAGAATCTGATTGACTCTCTCGGTCTATCCATCTGTCCGCGGATGAAAGGCTGTACTGAACTCTAGCCTAGTACCCAAAGTCTGGTGCAGCTGATTCTAAAACTTTGAGGTAAACTGTGTTCCTCTATCTGATACGATGGTCCTCAGAACTCCATGCAGACATACGATCCTTGTCATATATATCTTGGCCAACTTCGCACTTGTATATGTGGTTTTCACTGGGATAAAGTGAGCCACTTTGGTCAAGCGAATCAGGTACTACCCAGATAGAATCATATCCCGATTGGGTTCTGGGAAATCCGGTAATGAAATCCATGACAAGCTTATCCCACTTCCATTCGGGTATCGACATAGGCTGTAGTAATCCTGCTGGCTTCTGATGCTCTGCCTTTACTCTCTGGCATACATCACCTATGACTACATACTCCGCAATATCCTTCTTAATACCAGTCCACCAGAAATGCTCCTTCAAATCCAAATACATCTTGGTGTTTCCAGGGCGAATCGAGTATGGTGAGTCATGAGCCTCCTGAAGTATTAACTTCCTGATCTTTGCATTATTGAGCACATATACACGGTCCTCGAACCATAAGGTGCCGTTCTCATCCTTACGAAAATCTTTGGCCTTTCCTTTGCTCATCATCTCTTTTACCTTAGCAATCTCTTTGTCATCCTTCCGAGCTTCACGGATCTTTCCCAACAATGTAGACTGAACTTCCATTGCTGCAACAAAACCTTTGGGAACAATCTCCAACCAAAGTTCCCTGAGATCCTCGGCTAACTCCTTTGGTAATCCTCCGATTATGAGGGTATTCGTCCTTGTTTTCTTTGTGGTTGTGTCCTATTTCTCCACAAAGCTTGTATGCACAAGGTTTCTTCATATCCTTTCCATAAGGCCTCAATTTCTGGGACACAAGCCAAGACTTTAACAAAGTCCACTTAAATTCCTTCCAAGTGGTTACTCCTTGCCATCCATTGATGGTTTGGTACATCCTCTACCAGGTAGTGGCACCTCTTTCAAAGCACTCAAGAGCATGCTGGGCCATATCCTTTCCGGTTATAGTGTTATTGTCCATATGATCCTCCATGTTCTGAATCCATCGGTCTGTCTCCAATTGACTCATCGGTCCAAAAAATATGGTTTCATCTCCATTCATCCTCTATTGGGTCCAGGGGTTTGGGGTGGGGTAAGAGAGATAGAGATGGATACACACAATACAAACAAAAGTTTTGAAAAGATAGATTTTTATTATGGCTGTCAGAAAAACATCAAACAAATGACAGCTCACAATTGTCGCATCTAACATAGGGATATAACTGGGGTTTGGTCTTCTAAAAGTCAACATCGCCAAACTCTTCAAGTCTTGTTCATGTCTCCGATGGTTTCTTCCGATCGTGCTTATCTTTCACAAGTTCTTTTGCCAGATCATCTCTATTGACGCGAAGTCTCTCGTGACGTCCTTTAATATTTCTGGAGTTGCGTTCCAAACTTCTGGGTTTCAACATCCTTGGAATGAACCATGGTCCTACTGTCCTTCAGTTCCTGATGAATCTCCTGTATCTCAAGGTTTTATTCCGCTAGCTTGGCTACTTCAGCTTCTTGCTCTTAAGTTCTTCACGAAATGCTTTCTCGTCAAATACGGCTTCCTGCAGGTTCATCTTAAAATCCTTGATGTAATACTCCAGATCCTGGTGATACACCAGCTAAGATCAAAACATCCTCTCTTGCTGATAGGTGCTCCATCAGCCTTCTACCATTCAATCCTTCCGAAGAAATGCATGCTTAACTCAGCACGGTGATAATAGCATAAGCGGCGATAACTCCATGGTTAGCCGTGTCTATGCCCATGTTACTGCCATGAGCTTTCATTCCATAATTGATATCTCCTGGCTTGGGGTTTTATTTACAAAAACTTTGAGTTCTAATGCTCCATGTTCTGGTCTTTCTCCAACACACCTTGATCTCGGGTATTGACAGTTTCCATAGTCTGCCAAGTTCCATAAGGGTAGTCTTCCTAGTCATACTAATCGGGAAATTCTTCAGAGTCTTCAAATTCTCCTAGTCTTCAGAGTCTTCAACAATTGTAGTTTCCATTATCATAATGTATGGTAAAATCCTCTTCATTCCGAATGGTCTCGGTTGTCCGATATCTTGTACTTCTTGGAGTGGTCTCATCAGTCGAATCTTCGTGTGGTCAAAAGGGAAAAGGGGGTATGGTCTCACTAAAGGGGATATTTGAATAAGCTCAGAAGAGAAGAGAGGTAAAAGATCTTTTTGAAAGGGAAAGTTGTAGAGAAAAATCTTTGCTATGGGATTGCCAGTTTCTAGGGGTCACATCCTACAGTCAACATGTGCTCTGATACCATCTTGTAGCGACCCGACCTCAGACGGTCAAGTCTCTGTGCTTAAGTGTCATCCCTGGATCGGTATGCTGACACACACAATACTCGAGGATTTATAACAGAGGTAAATCACATTTATAAAGTAACGTAAATACTATTACCTCGATCCAAATAGCGGAAGTAATAAGGTTGTGGATTCCCATCAACACCGGCGGCAAAGTTGAGTGTAGAAATCGTAACCCTAACGTATCACTTACTCGTCGTAAGATTCCTGCAACATGAGATGTTGCAGCCACAAAGGGTCAGTACATTGAATGTACTGGCAAATTCACACCATAGGATAATGATGAATAATAACTATCACTACATGCATATATGGCTGGTGGAGGCTGTAGGGTTAATATGTTTTGCGAAAAGCCAATTTTTCCCTACTGCAAAGGAATAAATTTTATTTAACTACAAAGTTTGTTGAAAACATTGAGAAGGTAAACCCCCTCTCAATCCCAATTAAAAGTAATCATTAACAACCCAATAAATTAATTATAGAGTGATGAGATCAACATGATAATCCAAGAACCAGATACTCAAGATTGTCCATAACCGGGGACACGGCTAATCATGAATAGTTTGTACACTCTGCAGAGGTTTGTGCACTTTTCCCCACAAGACTCGATCTCCTCCGTTGGGATTCTCGCACTGCATGGTGTTTGAGAAACGGATGACCGAGACATAGTCTTTCAGAAGCGCTAGCACCTTACGATCGGGTAGACCGTTACACCTAATTTTCCCTACATCTGCTAGTCTACCACTGTAAGAGTTCACACGACTTAATCAACTATGCTAGAGCCCATAATAGCTTGTGGTTGTACACGGAAGTTTCTAGCATGAATAATCTTATGATCCCTTTGAGCCTGGGTGGAAGTCCATAGGAGAATCACATGGTACCCCGGGATTTCCAAAAATACAGGCAATCACTGAATTCCCCAGGTGCATCAATCCACCCAGATGTGTATTAAAGTTGCCACCTTAAGTTTAACCATTAATTAACAATCTCACATCTGTCATGGAATACACTCAAACCCAATCCACGTCTACGAGCATAGCATGGCAATATAAGAATAACGTAATAGTAACTCCCACGGTTTGAATGCAAGGTAATAGGTTCCTACCTCATCAACTACTTCCCGATACCCACATATTATCAATCCTACTCATGCAATGTTTGAGGGTGAAACTTATGCATAAAAATTGGGTATGAAAGGGATATGATCAAAGTGTGAACTTTCCTGTATTGTTGATGAAGATGATTCGCACTCAAAACTCTTGATAGTTCTACTCGTCACACTCCGGTTAATCTATCGTAATCAAGCAATAGTAACCACACATAAGCAATCAAGCAAAAGAATCGAGGAAAAGATCACGAAAAACTTCAAAAACAAGAAAATAACTCTTGCAACATAAAACAGTTTCTAACAGTACCAAAATTAGGTGGATTTGGCCTTATCAGAAAGTTTAGGTCAAGAGCTTCGCTTTGCAAAAAGAATCAACTCAAACGGAGTTACGAAACTCAAGTTATGAACAAAAGAAGTTTGGATATGAATCTGAACAAATTTCGAAATTTGAAAATTTCAAAAAGTTGACGTGACAGGTTAACTGGACAGGTGACAAGATGAAACTATAGGCGTTGGTTTTATCTAATTTGGATGAACGTGTAAAAAGTTATGGCTATTTGAAAAATCAGGGCCAAGCTGTTTTATGAAAGTAAAATAACTACGGCTGAGAAATTTCTATGTCTAATGTATAAATACGGAGACTAATTGATTATCTAATTATTCTACCATACTAGTCTAGAAATAATAAACTACGGAAGTATATATGAAGAAAGATACCTTTATAAGGTAGAGAAAAAAATGACTTCGAAGAGAGAAGACAATTTCCAGAAGTCCCACCGGAGAAAAGAAATAATTTTTCTTTAGTGAATCTAGTCAAACCAAAATATTAATTTAACCCGAATCGGATGATTTTTGAAGGCTCTATGGGTCTATATTTATTGATGGAAAAGAGTCTTAAAGGTCAAAGGCTAGGCAATGTGGGACTAAACGTAGACGAAAAGAAAAGAAACAGAGAACAAAAGAGGCGGCTCGCATGGGCTTAAAGGCCTTCGGCCGGCCGCGCGCGCACGCTGCAGCTGTAGCTTTTTTTTCTAAACAAAATTCGGCCTAAGGAAAAAAATGAAAAGGCTGGCTGGGCCTGGCCCATGTAGGAGAGAAGAAAAACTAAAATGATGGGGCGCCCAATGCCGCTATGCAGCGCACGTGGGCGACAAATAATTATGGGCCGCACGTACAGTTTTTTTAAATATAAACAGAAAGGGAAACTGAATAACGAAAATCAAATAAAGATTTTATATAGGCATATTATATATCAAGAATTTTAGAAAAAGATTTTCTACGACATGAACATTTTTCTAACGTCAAATAAAATCCACAGAATTCAAATAATTCAAATAGTGCTTCTGCTCTAATAAAATCCAATAAAAATCATTTTAAAAATACCAAAATAATTTCAAATTTATTTATCTCCAATTTTTTGATGTAGAGAATCATTTTACCCTAATTTCTGTATATTTTATTTTTGGAGAAAAATAATTTGAATACAACCCAAATAACTTCAAATTGAAAATAATTTCCAAAAGGACTTTGAATTTGATCCTTTTAACCTCTCAACTCATATTTCATATGTTTTGAAGAAGTCATTTTATCTTCGCTCGTGAAAATTATTGAGTTGCTTAAAGTTTCTGAATTGGAAAATATTTCCAAATGAAATTCAAATATTTCAAAAACCCTTTTCATTTATTTAAATGTAAGAAGTCATGTCATCTTCTCTCTTGGGTTTTATGATAAAAAGAATTTGAATTCACGGAGATCATAAATGCAAAAATGAAAGTTTGAGAAAGTCATTTTATTCTCTCTCATTTAAATTCAAAAAGGTTTCGAATTCACTCACTTTCAGTCAAACAATCACTCAACAATCAAACAAACAATCAAATATAACTATTTATTATAACATTCCAAAATTTAGAATTTTGGGATGTTACAAAACACGTATCCGGTTTGCGATTTAGAATCATCCGGATCGGTGTCAAAGCTTGCATCAACATAACCATTTACGATGAGCTCTTTCTGTAGCGACCAGACCTCAAACAGTCCGATCTCTATGCATCAGTGTCATCCCTAGATCGGTAATGTTGACACACACAGTACTTGAGGATTTATAACAGAGTAGCAATCACACACTTATTACATCGAATGTCTCAAAAGAGAACTTAAAACAATAAATATGGCTTAAGGCCATCTAAAATCGATAACAATGGAAGGCTTGGAAGATAAAGTGAGTCCATCAACTCCAACGGCATCACTGGGTGAAAGACAACGACCTATAGCTCCTTACTCGTCGTCTTAAAAGTCTGCAACATGAACGTTGCAGCCCGAAACGGGTCAGCACATGGAATATGCTGGCAAGGTAACACAAGAGTAATGAACAGAATAAATGCTATCACCACATGCATATATCGCTGGTGGAGGCTGTATGGTTAATATGTTTTTGTGAAAAGCCAATTTTTCCCTACAACAAAGGAATAAATTTTATTTAACTATCATGGTAGTTGTTAAACATTGAGAAGGTTCCTCCAACTCAATCCCAATTAAACATCATCATTAAACCCAATCAAATTATATTAAGAGTGATGAGATCAATCATGATAATCCAAGAACCAGATACTCAAGATGTCGATAACCGGGGACACGGCTAACCATGATTAGTTTATACACTCTGCAGAGGTTTGCACACTTTTCCCCATAAGACTCGATCTCCTTCGTTGGATTTCTCGCACTACATGATGTTTGAGAAACGGATGACCGAGACACAGTCTTTCTGAAGCATTAACTCTCTACTCTGGATAGACTGTACCACCTACAACCCACTACATCTGCTACTCTACCTCTCCGAGAGCTTCACGCAACTTACTCAACTATGCCAGAGCCCATAATGGCTTGTGACTGCACACGGAAGTTTCTAGCATGAATAATCTTATGATCCCTTTGAGCCTGGGTGGCGGGCCGTAGGATGATCACACGGGTCCTCCGGGATATCCTAGGACAACACTGGGTTCTCCAGGTGCCCACAAGCAATCCACCCAGATGTGTATTCAAGTTGCCACCTTAAGTTGAACCATTAATAAACAACTCACATCTGTCATGAATACACTCAAACCCAATCCACGTCTACGAGCATAGCATATCAATATAAGCAACGTAGAAGTAACTCCCAAGGGTTTGATAATAAAACAGGTAATAGGTACTACCTCATCTAATTCCCAAAACCCACAATTTAATCAGAACCTAACCATGCAATTGTGTGAGGATTGATCTAATGCAATAAAAATGGGTAGTAAAAGAGGTATGAGCAAAGTGTTACTTGCCTTGCTGATGATCCGTGAATCCTAGAGACTCGTAGTAGCATGCTTCACACTCCGGGTACTCTATTGCAAACAGACAAGCATACAATAAGCACTCAACTAGAAGCACGGGTAAAACTCAAATAAGAGATCTAACCAGAAAGTTCAACTTAAGAACTCTGGTTGGCAAAAAGAATCAAACCAAACGAAGCAACGAAACTCAAACTGCGAAAGAAACAAGATCCGTATACTAATATGGACTTAAGTCAAATTTTATAGTAGCAAAATCTTGTTCAAGTTAGTCAAACAGAAAGAGGGCTTCAAGACGAAGATCTAGGCGCTTGAATCGCCTGATTCCGATAAACGAGCGAAAAGTTATACTAGAACGAAGATTAGGGCAGAAATCACGATTGAAAATAATCGCGGAAAATCCTGGAAAAAAGAAAACTGGCAAACAGGCTAACGAACGAACGTTCGTTGTCTGCGGCTAAAGGGTGAAAACTGTTCGTTAAAACGAACGTACGAACGGGCGTTCGCTAAATAAATAAACCGGGAAAATAAACCGATCTAAAAAAATAAAAAAACTAGGGTTTCAAAAAACCGATCAGTTTTCCAAAGAAAACCGGTGGGGGCGGCGGTGACTACCTCGGCGAGGTCCGACGAGGTC
>NC_041380.1:364794001-364806723 GCF_002162155.2 Triticum dicoccoides | reverse complement strand
GCGGAACGGGACGGCGTCGTGGCGGGGGTTCCAGCAGCGGCGGTGGGGCGACTCGGGCGACGCTAGGGTTTCGGGCGGGGTGGCACTGGCTCGGGCCTCCGTGGCTTTAAAGGGCCGGCCGGGCTTGTGTCCAGGTCGGACACGGCCCGGTTAGGTCGGTTGACTTTTTTTTAATAATTCCACTCAGAAAAACAAAGAAAAGAAGTACTAAACAGACTCGAAAATCCTGAAATAAATTTTCCCCGTCCTCTAAAAATCTAATGGACAAGGTGAACATTTATTTGGGCCTCTCATGCAATTTTGAAAAACGCATAATTTTCCTAATTCAAATAAAATAGCGATACAAACTCTGAATAAAATCTTATTTGATTTTAATATTAAATATCCAATATTTATTTATTTTGGGGAAGTCATTTTATCCCCTCTCTTTTATTTTCATAAAATAAATATTCGAAGAGAAAATAATTAAAATCAAACGATCCTCTTTTCAAAATTTGAGAAAACTCAAATATGAAAATAACGAAATCCCCAACTCTCTCTGTGGGTCCTTGAGTTGCATAGGATTTATAGGATCAAGCCAAAATGCAATAAAAATATGATATGCAATGATGATCTAATGTATAACATTCCAAATTGAAAATTTGGGATGTTACACTTTGTCACCTCCATAAACGAGAAACATATCCTTAGTCCTTTTCAGTTATTTCAGGATGTTCTTGACCGTTGTCCAGTGATCCACTCCTGGATTACTTTGGTACCTCCCTACTAAACTAATAGCAAGGCACACATCAGGTCTGGTACACAGCATTGCATACATGATAGAGCCTATGGCTGAAGCATAGGGAACATCTTTCATTTTCTCTCTATCTTCTGCAGTTGGTTGGGCATTGAGTCTTACTCAACTTCACACCTTGTAACACAGGCAAGAACCCTTTCTTTGCCTGATCCATTTTGAACTTCTTCAAAACTTTGTCAAGGTATGTGCTTTGTGAAAGTCCAATTAAGCGTCCTGATCTATATCTATAGATCTTGATGCCCAATATGTAAGCAGCTTCACCGAGGTCTTTCATTGAAAAACTCTTATTCAAATATCCTTTTATGCTATCCAGAAATTCTATATCATTTCCAATCAACAATATTTCATCCACATATAATATTAGAAATGCTACAGAGCTCCCACTCACTTTCTTGTAAATACAGGCTTCTCCAAAAGTCTGTATAAAACGATATGCTTTGATCACACTATCAAAACGTTTATCCCAACTCCGAGAGGCTTGCACCAGTCCATAAATGGATCGCTGGAGCTTGCACACTTTGTTTGCACCCTTTGGATCAATAAAACCTTTAGGTTGCATCATATACAGCTCTTCTTCCAGAAATCCATCCAGGAATGCGTTTTTTACATCCATTTGCCAAATTTCATAATCATAAAATGCGGCAATAGCTAACATGATTCAGACGGACTTAATTATCGCTACGGGGAGAAGGTCTCATCGTAGTCAACTCCTTGAACTTGTCGAAAACCTTTCGCAACAAGTCGAGCTTTGTAGACAGTAACATTACCATCAGTGTATGTCTTCTTCTTGAAGATCCATTTATTCTCGATAGCTTGCCGATCATCGGGCAAGTCAACCAAAGTCCACACTTTGTTCTCATACATGGATCCCATCTCATATTTCATGGCCTCTAGCCATTTTGCGGAATCTGGGCTCATCATCGCTTCCTCATAGTTCGTAGGTTCGTCATGGTCTAGTAACATGACCTCCAGAACAGGATTACCGTACCACTCTGGTGCAGATCTTACTCTGGTTGACCTATGAGGTTCGGTAGTAATTTGATCTGAAGTTTCATGATCATCATCATTAGCTTCCTCACTGATTGGTGTAGGTGTCACAGGAACCGGTTTCTGTGATGAACTACTTTCCAATAAGGGAGCAGGTACAGTTACCTCATCAAGTTCTACTTTCCTCCCACTCACTTCTTTCGAGAGAAACTCCTTCTCTATAAAGGATCCATTCTTAGCAACAAAAGTCTTGCCTTCGGATCTGTGATAGAAGGTGTACCCAACTGTTTCTTTTGGGTATTCCATGAAGACACATTTCTTTGATTTGGGTTCAAGCTTATCGGGTTGAAGCTTTTTCACATAAGCGTCACAACCCCAAACTTTAAGAAACGACAACTTTGGTTTCTTGCAAAACCACAGTTCATAAGGAGTCATCTCCACGAATTTAGATGGTGCCCTATTTAACGTGAATGCAGCCATCTCTAAAGCATAACCCCAAAATGATAGCGGTAAATCAGTAAGAGACATCATAGATCGCACCATATCTAGTAAAGTACGATTACGACGTTCGAACACACCATTACGCTGTGATGTTTCAGGTGGCGTTAGTTGCGAAACTATTCCACATTGTTTCAAATGAAGATTAAACTCATAACTCAAATATTCTTCTCCACGATCTGATCGTAGAAATTTTATTTTCTTGTTACGATGATTTTCCACTTCATTCTGAAATTCTTTGAACTTTTCAAATGTTTCAGACTTATGTTTCATCAAGTAAATATACCCATATCTACTCAAATCATCTCTGAAGGTGAGAAAATAACGATATCTGCCACGAGCCTCAACATTCATTGGACTACATACATCAGTATGTATGATTTCCAACAAATCTGTTGCTCGCTCCATTCTTCCGGAGAATGGTGTTTTAGTCGTCTTGCCCATGAGGCATGGTTCGCAAGTACCAAGTGATTCCAAAAGTCCATTAGAATGGAGTTTCTTCATGCGCTTTACACCAATATGACCCAAATGGCAGTGCCACAAATAAGTTGCACTATCATTATCAACTCTGCATCTTTTAGCTTCAATACTATGAATATGTGTATCTTCACTACCGAGATTCAAAAAGAACAGACCACTCTTTAAGGGTGCATGACCATAAAAGATATTACTCATATAAATAGAACAACCATTATTCTCTGATTTAAATGAATAACTGTCTCGCATTAAACAAGATCCAGATATAATGTTCATGCTCAACGAAGGCACCAAATAACAAATATTTAGGTCTAAAACTAATCCCGAAGGTAGACGTAGAGGTAGCGTGCCGATCGCGATCACATCGACTTCGGAACCATTTCCCACACGCATCATCACCTTGTTCTTTGCTAATCTTCGCTTAATCCGTAGTCCCTGTTTCAAGTTGCAAATATTAGCAATAGAACCAGTATCAAATACCCAGGCACTACTGCGAGAATTAGTAAGTTACACATCAATAACATGTATATCACACATACCTTTGTTCACCTTTCCACCCTTCTTATCCGCCAAATACTTGGGGCAGTTCCGCTTCCAGTGACCAGTCTGTTTGCAGTAGAAGCACTCAGTCTCAGGCTTAAGTCCAGACTTGGGTTTCTTCTCCTGAATAACAACTTGTTTGCCGTTCTTCTTGAAGTTCCCCTTCTTCTTCCCTTTGACCTTTTTGTTGAAACTGGTGGTCTTGTTGACCATCAACACTTGATGCTCCTTCTTGATTTCTATCTCCACAGCCTTTAGCATTGCGAAGAGCTCAGGAATCGTCTTATCCATCCCTTGCATGTTAAAACACATAAACTCATAATACCGATCGTCATCGAACGTTAAGCGTGCGGACCCTACGGGTTCAAGAACTATGTATACATGACCGAGACTCACTTCCGGTCAATAACCAATAGCGGAAGCTGGATGTTCATATTGGTTCCTACATATTCTACGAAGATCTTTATCGGTCAAACCGCATAACAACATATGTTGCTCCCTTTGTCATCGGTATGTTACTTGGCCGAGTTCGATCGTCGGTATCATCATACCTAGTTCAATCTCGTTACCGGCAAGTCTCTTTACTCATTCCGTAATGCATCATCCAGCAACTAAAACATTAGTCACATTGCTTGCAAGGCTTATTGTGATGTGTATTACCGAGAGGGCCCAGAGATACCTCTTCGACAATCGGAGTGACAAATCCTAATCTCGATCTATGCCAACTCAACAAACACCTCTGGAGACACCTGTAGAGCATCTTTATAATCACCCAGTTACGTTGTGACGTTTGATAGCATAGTAAGTGTTCCTCCGGTATTCGGGAGTTTCATGATAGAGCCTATGGCTGAAGCATAGGGAACACCTTTCATTTTCTCTCTATCTTCTGCAGTGGTCGGGCATTGAGTCTGACTCAACTTCACACCTTGTAACACAGGCAAGAACCCTTTCTTTGTTTGATCCATTTTGAACTTCTTCAAAACTTTATCAACGTATGTGCTTTGTGGAAGTCCAATTAAGCATCTTGATCTATCTCTATACATCTTGATGCCCAATATATAAGTAGCTTCACCGAGGTCTTTCATTGAAATATTCTTATTCCAGTATCCTTTTATGCTATTCAGAAATTCAGTATAATTTTCGATCAACAATATGTCATCCACATATAATATCAGAAATGATATAGAGCTCCCACTCACTTTCTTGTAAATATAGGCTTCTCCAAAAGTATGTATAAAACCATATGCTTTGATCACACTATCAAAGCGTATATTCCAACTCTGAGAGGCTTGCACCAATCCATAAATGGATCGCTAGAGCTTGCACACTTTGTTAGCACCTTTTGGATCGACAAAACCTTCTGGTTGCATTATATACAACTCTTCTTTAAGATATCCATTAAGGAATGCAGTTTTGACATCCATTTGCCAAATTTCATAATCATAAAATGCGGAAATTGCTAACATGATTCGGACGGACTTAAGCATCGCTACAGGTGAGAAGGTCTCATCGTAGTCAACTCCTTGAACTTGTCGAAAACCTTTTGCAACAAGTCGAGCTTTGTAGACAGTAACATTAACGTCAACGTCAGTCTTCTTCTTGAAGATCCATTTATTCTCTATGGCTTGCCGATCATCGGGCAAGTCAACCAAAGTCCACACTCTATTCTCATGCATGGATCCCATCTCAGATTTCATGGCCTCAAGTCATTTTGCAAAATCTAGGCTCATCATCGCTTCCTCGTAGTTCGTAGGTTCGTCATGGTCAAGTAACATGACCTCCAGATAAGGATTACCGTACCACTCTGGGGCGGATCTTACTCTAGTTGACCTACGAGGTTCGGTAGTAACTTGATCAGAAGTTTCATGATCATCATCAATAGCTTCATCACTTACTGGTGTAGGAATCAATGGAACTGATTTCTGTGATGAACTACTTTCCAATAAGGGAGTAGGTACAATTACCTCATCAAGTTCTACTTTCCTCCCACACACTTCTTTCGAGAGAAACTCCTTCTCTAGAAAGGATCCATGCTTAGCAACGAATATCTTGCCTTCGGATCTATGAGAGAAGGTGTACCTAACAGTCTCCTTTGGGTATCCTATGAAGACACATTTCTCTGATTTGGGTTCGAGCTTATCAGGTTGAAGCTTTTTCACATAAGCATCGCAGCCCCAAACTTTAAGAAACGACAACTTGGGTTTCTTGCCAAACCACAATTCATATGGTGTCGTCTCAACGGATTTAGATGGTGCCCTATTAACGTGAATGCAGCCGTCTCTAAAGCATAACCCCAAAATGATAGCAGTAAATCAGTAAGAGACATCATAGATCGCACCATATCTAATAAAGTATGATTATGATGTTCGAACACACCATTTCACTGTGGTGTTCCGGGTGGCGTGAGTTGCGAAACTATTCCGCATTGTTTCAAATGAAGACCAAACTCGTAACTCAAATATTCTCCTCCACGATTAGATCGTAGAAACTTTATTTTCTTGTTACAATGATTTTCCACTTCACTCTGAAATTCTTTGAACTTTTCAAATGTTTCAGACTTATGTTTCATATCTGCTCAAATCATCTGTGAAGGTCAGAAAATAGCGATACCTGCCGCGAGCATCAACACTCATCAGACCGCATACATCAGTATGTATTATTTCCATCAAGTCTGTTGCTCGCTCCATTGTTCTGGAGAACGGAGTCTTAGTCATCTTGCGCACGAGGCATGGTTCGCAAGCATCAAGTGATTCATAATCAAGTGATTCCAAAAGCCCATCAACATGGAGTTTCTTCATGCGCTTTACACCAATATCACCTAAACGGGAGTGCCACAAATAAGTTGCACTATCATTATTAAACTTATATCTTTTGGATTCAATACTATGAACATGTGTATCACTACTATCAAGATTTAGTAAAAACAGACCACTCATCAAGGGTGCATGACCATAAAAGATATTATTCATATAAATAGAACAGCCATTATTCTCTGATTTAAATGAATAACCGTCTCGCATCAAACAAGACCCAGCTATAATGTTCATGCTTAACACTGACACCAAATAACAATTATCCAGGTCTAAAACTAATCCCGAAGGTAGATGTAGAGGTAGCGTGCCGACGGCGATCACATCAACTTTGGAACCATTTCCCACGTGCATCGTCACCTCGT
Organism: Triticum dicoccoides; assembly: GCF_002162155.2. NCBI lineage: Eukaryota > Viridiplantae > Streptophyta > Magnoliopsida > Poales > Poaceae > Triticum > Triticum dicoccoides. The sequence goes on along the minus strand of NC_041380.1, from coordinate 364,800,250 downwards.
CCTTAGCCAATCTTTGCTTAATCCGTAGCCCCTGTTTCGAGTTGCAAATATTAGCAACAGAACTAGTATCAAATACCCAGGCACTACTGCGGGCATTAGTAAGGTACACATCAATAACATGTATATCAAATATACCTTTCACTTTGCCATCCTTCTTTTCCGCCAAATACTTGGGGCAGTTCCGCTTCCAGTGACCAGTCCCTTTGCAGTAGAAGCACTCAGTCTCAGGCTTAGGTCCAGACTTGGGCTTCTTCACTTGAGTAGCAACTTGCTTGATGTTCTTCTTGAAGTTCCCCTTCTTCCCTTTACCCTTTTTCTTGAAACTAGTGGTCTTGTTAACCATCAACACTTGTTGCTCCTTGATTTCTACCTCCGCAACTTTTAGCATTGCGAAGAGCTCGGGAATCGTCTTATCCATCCCTTGCATATTATAGTTCATCACGAAGCTTTTGTAGCTTGGTGGCGGTGATTGAAGAACTCTATCAATAACACTATCATCAGGAAGATTAACTCCCAGCTGAGTCAAGCGGTTGTGGTACCCAGACATTCCGAGTATGTGTTCACTGACAGAACTATTCTCCTCCATTTTGCAGCTGTAGAACTTATTGGAGACTTCATATCTCTCAATCCGGGCATTTGCTTGAAATATTAAGTTCAACTCTTGGAACATCTCATATGCTCCATGATGTTCAAAATGTCTTAGAAGTCCCGGTTCTAAGCCGTAAAGCATGGCACACTGAACTATCGAGTAGTCATCAGCTTTGCTCAGCCAGGTGTTCATAACATCTGGCATTGCTCCTACAGTGGGTTTGGCACCCAGCGGTGCTTCCAGGACATAATTCTTCTGTGCAGCAATGAGGATAATCCTCAAGTTACGGACCTAGTCCGTGTAATTGCTACCATCATATTTTAACTTAGCTTTCTCTAGAAACGCATTAAAATTCAACGAAACAACATCATGGGCCATTTATCTACAACAACATAGACATGCAAAATAATATCAGGTACTAAGTTCATGATAAATTAAAGTTGAATTAATCATATTACTTAAGAACTCCCACTTAGATAGACATCCCTCTAATCATCTAAGTGATCACGTGATCCATATCAACTAAACCATGTCCGATCATCATGTGAGATGGAGTAGTTTTGAATGGTGAGCATCACTATGTTGATCATATCTACTATATGATTCACGCTCGAGCTTTCGGTCTCAGTGTTGTGAGGCCATATCTGCATGTGCTAGGCTCATCAAGTTTAACCCGAGTATTCTGCTTGTGCAAAACTGGCTTGCACCTGTTGTATGTGAACATAGAGCTTATCACACCCGATCATCATGTGGTGTCTCAGCACGATGAACTATAGCAACGGTGCATACTTAGGGAGAACACTTGTACCTTGAAATTTAGTGAGAGACAATCTTATAATGCTACTGCCGTACTAAAAAAAATAAGATGCATAAAGGATAAACATCGCATGCAATCAAATAAGTGATATGATATGGCCATCATCATCTTGTGCCTTTTGATCTCCATCTCCAAAGCACCGTCATGATCAGCATCTTCACTAGCTTGACACCTTGATCTCCATCGAAGCATCGTTGTCATCTCGCCAACCATTGCTTCCACGACTATCGCTACCGCTTAGTGATAAAGTAAAGCAATTACATGGCCACTGCATTTCATACAATAAAGCGACAACCATATGGCTCCTGCCAGTTGCCGATAACTGTGTTACAAAACATGATCATCTCATGCAACAATTTATATAATCACGTCTTGACCATATCACATCACAACATGCCCTGCAAAAACAAGTTAGAAGCCCTCTACTCTGTTGTTGCAAGTTTTACGTGGCTGCTACGGGTTTCTAGCAGGAACCGTTCTTACCTATGCATCAAAACCACAACTTAGTATAGTGATTGCTTTTTGATCTTTAGAAAGAACCCTGCTCATTGAAACCGATTCAACTAAAGTTGGAGAAACAAACACCCACTAGCCACTTGTGTGCGAAGCACGTCGGTAGAACCAGTCTCGCATAAGCATACGCGTAATGTCAGTCTGAGCTGCTTCATCCAACAATACCGCTGAATCAAGAAGCAATATGTATATATCTATGCCCACAACTCCTTTGTGTTCTACTCATGCATATAACATCTACGCATAGACCTGGCTCGGATGCCACTGTTGGGGAACGTAGCATTTCAAAAAATTTGCCTACGATCATGCAAGATCTATCTAGGAGAAGCATAGCAATGAGCGGGGAGAGTGTGTCCACGTACCCTCGTAGACCGAAAGCAGAATCGTTTGGTAACACGGTTGATGTAGTCTAACATCTTCGCGATCCAACTGATCCAAGTACCAAACGCATGGCACCTCCGCGATCTGCACACGTTCAGCTCGGTGACGTCCCTCGTACTCTTGATTCAGTTGAGGCCGAGGGAGAGTTTTGTCAGCACAACGGCGTGATGACGGTGATGATGAAGTTACCGACGCAGGGCTTCGCCTAAGCACTACAACAATATGATCGAGGTGGAAATCTGTGGAGGGGGGCACCGCACGTGGCTAAGACAACTGTCAACTTGTGTGTCTATGGGGTGCCCCCCTCCCCCGTATATCAAGGAGTGGAGGAGGGGAGGACCGGCCCTCTCTATGGCGCGCCCCAAGGGGGATTCCTACTCTTAGTAGGAGTAGGTTTCCCCCCTTTCCCTAGTTGGAGTAGGAGAAGAAGGAAGGGGGAGAAGGAGAGAAGGAAAGGGAGGCCAGCCCCCTCCCCAATTCAGATTGGGCTTGGGGAGGCATGCCCCCACTTGGCCGCCTCCTCCTCTCTCCCACTATGGCCCATATTAAGGCCCATTGACTCCCCGGGGGGTTCTGGTAACCCCCCCGGTACTCCGGTACTTGCCCGAACTTATCCAAAACCATTCCGGTGTCCAAACATAGCCTTCCAATATATCAATCTTTATGTATCAACCATTTGGAGACTCCTCGTCGTGTTCGTGATCACATCCGGGACTCCGAACTACCTTCGGTTCATCAAAACACGTAAACTCATAATACCGATCGTCATCGAACGTTAAGCGTGCGGACCCTACGGGTTCGAGAACTATGTAGACATGACCGAGACTCATTTCCAGTCAATAACCAATAGTGGAACCTAGATGCTCATATTGGTTCCTACATATTCTATGAAGATCTTTATCGGTCAAACCGCATAACAACATATGTTGTTCCCTTTGTCATCGGTATGTTACTTGTCCGAGATTCGATCGTCGGTATCATCATACCTAGTTCAATCTCGTTACCCACAAGTCTCTTTACTCGTTCCGTAATGCATCATCCTGCAACTAAATCATTAGTCACATTGCTTGCAAGGCTTATTGTGGTGTGCATTATCGAGAGGGCCCAGAGATACCTCTCCCACAATCAGAGTGACAAATCCTAATCTCGATCTATGCCAACTCAACAAACACCACCGGAGACACCTGTAGAGCATATATATAATCACCCAGTTACATTGTGATGTTTGATAGCACACTAAGTGTTCCACCGGTATTCAGGAGTTGCATAATCTTATAGTCATAGGAACATGTATAAGTTATGAAGAAAGTAATAGCAATAAACTAAACGATCATAGTGCTAAGCTAATGGATGGGTCAAGTCAATCTCATCATTCTCTAATGATGTGATCCCGTTCATCAAATGACAACTCATGTCTATGGCTAGGAAACTTAACCATCTTTGATTAATGAGCTAGTCAAGTAGAGGCATACTAGTGACATTCTGTTTGTCTGTGTATTCACACATGTACTAAGTTTCCGGTTAATACAATTCTAGCATGAATAATAAATATTTATCATGATATAGGGAAATATAAATAACAAATTTATTATTGCCTCTAGGGCATATTTCCTTCACTATTTACCTTCTCTTTGTGAGATTGCATGACTTGTTTTATCTCTGCTACAATAGTCATGTTTTATCTACTGTTTCTGTTAATAAAATCATGTGGTAAATTGCTCATATTTCCAACAATCCAAAAACCTTATTATAGGCAATTTACCTCGAGTGATTTTGTTGCTTCCATGAGACCTCCTATGTTCGAGGGTATCCACTATAAGAGGTAGCGCGTGAGAGTAGTCTTATGGTTTCAAACCATGTGTTGCTATGATGCCACTCTTGGCAAACTTGAAGGAGATTATGATGCTCAACGGGAACAAGCTTTTTAGAAAATGGATACCCTGTTTAAGGCTGCTCTCTTGAATGTTCTTGGTGAGAACATAGTTGATGCTTATGCGCCAATTGATAATAGAAAAATATGTGGGATGCACTCAAGGCCAAGTTTTGGGTCTCAGATGCTGACACTGAGCTGTACATCATGGAAAAATTATATGACTACAGGATGACTCAAAAGCGCTCCGTGGTTGAGCAAGCTCACGAGATACAGTCATTTGCTAGAGAACTTGAGCACTTCATTTGTATTCTACTGGACAAGTTTGTTGTCGGAGGCATCATTACTAAGCTTCCTCCTTCGTGGAGGAACTTTACTACCTTACTGAAGCATAAGAGGCAGGAGTTTCCGTTCCGGATCTCATTGGTACTCTTGATGTGGAAGAAAAGGCAAGAGCAAAAGACATATGTGCTCAAGGTATTGAGGGAGGATCTAGTGCCAATATGGCACAGAAGAAAAACTTCTAGTCCCAGAAGTTCAAGAACAAGGGCAAGTTCGACGGTAAAGCAAAGTTTGATGGGAAGAACAAGGTTGTACAACACACAAACTTCAAGAAGAAGAATGACAAGAAGAAAGGTGTCAGGACCCCGACTCGATGTCACATCGATCTAGCCGGTAACACCTCATATCACTTTGCGGCCTCACGCACGGTATCCCCACGGGTGTCGCCTTACCTTTGCCCGGGACCGTTTGCGCCTTTTGGCTCACGTATATGATAGTGTCGCTAGCATCCATATGATAAGGAGCCCGGGCTGACATGACTAGTCGTAAACCCAAAGTGGCACAGACTTACAGGGACAGGCATCCATGACCCAGCTTCGAACGTGTCAGTCATCAGCAAGTGGGTCCGGGCTGTAGCACTGGGCTAGCAGGACTCCGGTAAAACCGGGCTGTAGCGGGCTAACAGGACTCTGGTACTCAATGTGTGACATTTCCCCGAAGGGACAGACACAGGAACGAAGAAGGACACATGCCGGCCAGCCTAAGTGTTCCAGAGCAGTAGCAAGCTACCATGGCTCAGCGGTAACACTAGGAGACATTTCCCGGTAAGAGAGGCTACTAAAGATAAACAACTAGATAGTCAGATCCCACACATACCAAGCATTTCAATCATACACACAATATGCTCGATATGTGCAAATACAACGAAGCATCACAACATGACTCTACGACACCAGTACTTTATTTAAGGCTCAGGGAGCCATACATAGCATACACAAAGGTACGGGTCTCACGACCCAACATACAAGTCATACAGTCATACAAACCAGCAGCGGAAGTAACTTGTCTGAGTACAGACAACTAGTAAAATAAAAGAGGCTTGGAAAGCCTAGCTATACTACATGGTCCTTCACAAGCTCAGGATCACCACCTGGGCCTTTAGCCTATTCGTTGATGTCAATGTCTACATAGAACCCATCAGAAGGGGTTGCAGCGTCTTCTGTAAAAATGTAAATTATAGCAACATGAGTACAAAGGTACTCAGCAAGACTTACATCAGATCCTACATACATGCATATTATCAAGAAGGGTTGGTGGAGTTATTGCAGCAAGCCAGCTTTGACTCTTGGCTAGACTATCCTACGATACTCCAACTTGAAATGGTTTTGCGCACACGAGTCCACTACTCACCACTTCAATACACTACCGAGGATCCACCTCCGTCTCCCTACGGAAAAGCCATCCTCGGCACTCACACTTATGTTGAGGCTTTTAGTAGTTTCCATTTACTTGTCTATGAACTGTATAGGCAACCAAGTAGTCCTTTACCGCGGACGCGGCTATTCGAATAGATCATGATAACCCTGCAGGGGTGTACTTCTTCATACATGTTTCCACCACTTAGCGTCTGCACACGACATGTGCTCGGCAGACTTCAAGCGAAAGCCGACGTGGGTGTAGACCACGACCTACCTAAACACTTAAGCCTCTAGTCCAGGTTTATCGCCTATTCAGGTTCCATCCGCAGGGAGTCCGGCCGAGGTTTCCCATACGGCCCCGAATGATGTGAACAGGGTT
>NC_041380.1:364706628-364793991 GCF_002162155.2 Triticum dicoccoides | reverse complement strand
AAGTCTCGGAATTGCTCTTCGACCGTGTACTCAGGATACCAGCGGTATCCAGCCTCAGTCATTACCCTGACCAACTTGGCAGTATGGCCGGGTACATCTAGGCATCGAGTCAGGCGAACCACTTGATTGAGGTCGCGAGTGGCCATCTGAAAGCACAATCATAATGCAAAGGCATTAGAATTTCTAGCAAAATTTCGGCAGCATAACAGCTGTAAATGCTCAAGAAGGATTTTGAGACATTTGACAAAGGATTTCGTACACACTCAACATCATCATATCAAAGTTCTGAGACCATTCTAACAACATAATGTGGTAGTAGAACTGAACTAGGCTTGTATCCATCAAACTTATAAGGTACTACTGATTAGTAACACGTGATCCTGATAGAGAGAATAGATCCTAATTCCTTAACCCCCGGTGGAAGAATGGACTGACTCAGATCAGAGTGTCATAAGATAAAGGAGTAAAAAGAGCCTTACGTTCCAACCCACAAACAATTCCCCTACATATAACTAAAGAATTTCTAGACTCAACATCGACCATTTTGGCTTGGAGAACCTACAGGCAGTCCGGCTCTGATGCCAACGCTGTCAGGACCCCGACTCGATGTCACATCGATCTAGCCGGTAACACCTCATATCACTTTGGGGCCTCACGCACGGTATCCCCACGGGTGTCGCCTTACCTTTGCCCGGGACCGTTTGCGCCTTTTGGCTCACGTATATGATAGTGTCGCTAGCATCCATATGATAAGGAGCCCGGGCTGACATGACTAGCCGTAAACCCAAAGTGGCACAGACTTACAGGGACAGGCATCCATGACCCAGCTTCGAACGTGTCGGTCATCAGCAAGTGGGTCCGGGCTGTAGCACTGGGCTAGCAGGACTCCGGTAAAACCGGGCTGTAGCGGGCTAACAGGACTCCGGTACTCAATGTGTGACATTTCCCCGAAGGGACAGACACAGGAACGAAGAAGGACACATGCCGGCCAGCCTAAGTGTTCCAGAGCAGTAGCAAGCTACCATGGCTCAGCGGTAACACTAGGAGACATTTCCCGGTAAGAGAGGCTACTAAAGATAAACAACTAGATAGTCAGATCCCACACATACCAAGCATTTCAATCATACACACAATATGCTCGATATGTGCAAATACAACGAAGCATCACAACATGACTCTACGACACCAGTACTTTATTTAAGGCTCAGGGAGCCATACATAGCATACACAAAGGTATGGGTCTCACGACCCAACATACAAGTCATACAGTCATACAAACCAGCAGCGGAAGTAACTTGTCTGAGTACAGACAACTAGTAAAATAAAAGAGGCTTGGAAAGCCTAGCTATACTACATGGTCCTTCACAAGCTCAGGATCACCACCTGGGCCTTTAGCCTATTCGTTGATGTCAATGTCTACATAGAACCCATCAGAAGGGGTTGCAGCGTCTTCTGTAAAAATGTAAATTATAGCAACATGAGTACAAAGGTACTCAGCAAGACTTACATCAGATCCTACATACATGCATATTATCAAGAAGGGTTGGTGGAGTTATTGCAGCAAGCCAGCTTTGACTCTTGGCTAGACTATCCTACGATACTCCAACTTGAAATGGTTTTGCGCACACGAGTCCACTACTCACCACTTCAATACACTACCGAGGATCCACCTCCGTCTCCCTACGGAAAAGCCATCCTCGGCACTCACACTTATGTTGAGGCTTTTAGTAGTTTCCATTTACTTGTCTATGAACTGTATAGGCAACCAAGTAGTCCTTTACCGCGGACGCGGCTATTCGAATAGATCATGATAACCCTGCAGGGGTGTACTTCTTCATACATGTTTCCACCACTTAGCGTCTGCACACGACATGTGCTCGGCAGACTTCAAGCGAAAGCCGACGTGGGTGTAGACCACGACCTACCTAAACACTTAAGCCTCTAGTCCAGGTTTATCGCCTATTCAGGTTCCATCCGCAGGGAGTCCGGCCGAGGTTTCCCATACGGCCCCGAATGATGTGAACAGGGTTTCCGAGATACCTAACGGGTATTCGGTACACCCGGCCACGTACCTACCGCATCACAGCCCACCCCTATGGTCAGCGCTGTCCACGGCCTCCAGTAGGCTACAAACACCAGAAACTACTTGCAACTCCTGGACAGAGAGCTAGGGTGAATAAGAAGTCGAGCGGGGTCATATTTCAGGGCCCAATGCATGGTAGTAGCTGTCTCTTAAATCACACATACAGATCTCAGTGCTTAAGGTCGGCTTCAATGAAACAACCCACCATGTACTCCTACATGGCCTCTCATCGATACCTTTACCAAATCGTGTTCACCACACCACTCTCATTACCGACATAATCATTTCACTCTAGCCATCACCCAGATGAACCAGACCTGACACGACTCTAAGCATAGCAGGCATAGCAAGGTAGGAACAACACATACATATGGCTCAATCAACTCCTACACATGCTAGTGGGTTTCATCTAGTTACTGTGGCAATGACAGGTCATGCAGAGGAAATGGGTTCAACTACCGTAGCACACAGCAGTTTGAAACGCGTTGTCTTAATGCAGTAAAAGAGAGCAGGAGCGAGAACATGGGATTGTATCGATATGATCAAATGGTTGGTTGCTTGCCTGATGGTTCGATGCACTGATACAGTTCTTCGTTAGGGTAATCACGGTACTCCTCGGAGGCAGAACCTGTCGCAAAGGACACCGATACACAACCATCACCAAACAATGTGCAACAAAATGATGCATGCATGAAACATGGCAATATGAGTGTGTTGGGCTAATGCAACTAAAACCAGAAGGGTTTGAACAAATTTGAACCAAAGATTCAAATTTCAAACTCAAACATGGCCTTTTTAAAGTGCTTTTCCTTGTTCTGCTTAAAACATCAATTTAACTTGTTTGATCATGCATGAAAATAGTACAGATGGATAGATTGGATTTTTCTGATCATTTTTCATATATAATTTGTCTAATTTGGAGTTACAGAATAAAAGTTATGAATTTTTGAAGTTTAAATAATATTCTGGAATTTCCTGATTTAAATTAAATCCAGAAATATATATATTGCGCCAGCATGACGTCAGCATGACGTCAGTGGTCAACTGCGGCTGGCTGAGGTCAAACCTGACGTGTGGGGTCCACACGTGAGTGACAGGGGGGTTTAACATGGTTAATTTAATCCTAATTAGGAATTAGTGGCGCTGGGGCCCACTGGTCAGTGTCAGGGGGTTAACTAACAGTGATTAGCACTAATCTGACCACCTGGCCGACGGGGCCCACGCGTCAGTGACCCTGGGGGGGTCAAACCCCAGGTCAAACAGGTCAAACCCACCGGCGACATGACGCCGGCGAGGCCCGAGACGGCGGCGCAATACGGAAACGCGCTACAGGGCACGGGCGAGGCCGTGCTTGGGCTCGTTGGAGAGCCCTTGCTCCCGCGCATCGAACGGTGGTGGTGGCCGTGCCTGAGGTGGCCGGTACCGACGACGGCGAGCTCGTGAGCGGCGGCCGGAGTTCGGCCAACGGCGGGTTAGGCGATGCAGGGCGTTAGGGGAGGCGTTGGTGCGTGCTACGTGCTCCTGGTGAGGTGTGGAGCACGATGGTGTGCTCGGCTTCGAGCTACAACGGCTCCAGCCACGGCGGTGACGAGGCACGGCGGCGGCGAGCTTCGGAGCTCAAGGGGACGGCAGCTACAGGATGCTAGGGACGACGGGGCAAGGGGGAATCGGGTCAGCGGCTCACCGCGGAGCTGCAAGGATGGTTAGCGGGCTCGGGGACGTCCGGTAGCTCTCAAATCGACGGCGACGATCTCCGGTGGCCGAGGAGGGGAACGGCGACGTGGGCGGCGATGCAGGGCTTCCGGAGGCCCGTGGATCGGTGGGGAGGAAGAGGGGGTCGAGGCGGAGCCTCTGGGCTAGTCGGGGGAGCGAGGGAAGGGCGGTGGCTGCAGCTACGGCGAACGGCGTCGGCGGCTGCGCTCTGCTTCGGGAGAGGGGGCGAGGGAGGCGAAGCAGGGAGAGAGGGAAGAGGTGCACGGGAGAGTGAGGGGGGTCAGGGGGATCGGGACGGCCTGCGGAAGTCGTCCACGCGGCCAGGAGCTCGTCGGCAAGCAGGAGGTGGCCGCGCGGTCGTGCGCGTGCGAGCACGCAGCAGCTTCGGGGCGAGGGGAGGAAGACGACGGAGGGCTGCAGTGGTGGGCTGGGCCGCCTGCTGGCTGGGCCGGCCAGCTGGCTGGGCCGGACAGGGAGGAGCCCAGGTAAGCTCCTCCTTTTATTTATTTTTGTTTTTCTAATTTCTGACATTTGTTTTGATTTAAATAAAATATTAAATCATTTATTTACCTTATGCCATTTTTTGCAGGAGCTAGATATATTATTCCAGAGCTCCTTTATAAATGGCATAATATTTGGACATATATTAATATATATAACTAATATATTTCCAAAGCAAATATTTATGCATTAATTCCAAATGCCCAAAATAAATACCTATGAGCTCTTAAAAATATTGGTTTGATTTTTATCTCTGTCCAATATTTTCAGAGAGCAGCATGAGCATTTTCTTGGACCCTTTTGGAGAAATTTTTATTTGGGTCATTTTCAAAATGATTCTGAGGGTTCCACAGATCCCCATTTCAAGTTTCTGATGAAAGAGTAAACATGATGCAACACTCTAATGCATGACTAGCTAGGGTGTGACAAAAGGTGTTTGTCATGTGTGTGGAGATCCTGATCATTGGGATCCTAGTTTCCCTAATCGCTATGCCATGCGTCATCTTGGGAAAGGCGCCAAGACCGCTAATGTTTTCATTGGAGACACTGACATTAAGGATGTTGGGTATGGTATATTTCCCACTATTCCTTCATTATGTCATTCTCCTGATTGGTTGATTGATACGGGTGCTAATGTGCATGTATGCGGTGATATTTCCATGTTTTGATCTTATCAGACCGCAGGGACTTCCACCGTGCTGATGGGCAACGGTTCAAGTGCTTCTGTTCGTGGTGTTGGCATGGTCGATCTGGAGTTTACTTCGGGGAAGATCATGTGGCTGAAGAACGTGCATTATGTCCCCTCCGTCAATTAAAATCTTGTTAGTAGATCTCTTATGTGTAGATATGGACACAAGCTTGTCTTTGAGTCGAATAAATTTGTAATATCCAAGTATGGAACCTTTGTTGGTAAAGGCTATGAGTCAGGAGGCCTGTTTCGTTTATCCTTGTCAGATGTTTGCAATGAAGTTGTTAATCATGTTTGCAACAACAGTGAATCAAATGTGTGGCATTCACGTCTTTGCCATGTTAACTTTGGTTGCATGTCGCGACTAGCGAAGTTGAACTTAATCCCTAGTTTCACCAATGTTAAGGGATCTAAGTGTCAAGTGTGTGTGCAAGCTAAGCAACCTCGTAAGTCTCATACGACTGCAGAAACAAGAAATCTTGCACCTAGAGCTCATACATTCAGATCTTTGTGAAATGAATGGTGTTTTGACAAAAGGTGGAAAGAAATATTTCATGACGTTAATTGATGACTCCACTAGATACTGCCATGTGTATCTTCTGAAATCTAAGGATGAGGCTTTGAACTTTTTCAAGATCTATAAAGCTAAAGTGGAAAACCAACTTGATCGTAAAATTAAGAGGCTTAGGTCCGACCGTGGTGGAGAGTATTTTTCCAATGAATTTGATGCTTTTTGTGCAGAACATGGTATAGTCCATGAGAGGACGCCTCCCTATTCACCTCAGTCAAATGGGGTAGCCGAAAGAAAGAGCCGTACTCTAACTGATTTGGTTAACGCCATGTTAGACACTTTTGGTCTCTCCAAGGCATGGTGGGGGGAGGCGATATTAACTGCATGTCATGTCCTAAACCGAGTTCCCACAAAGAACTAAGAGATAACTCCATTCAAGGAATGGGAGAAGAAAATGTTAAAACTCTCTTATCTATGAACCCGGGGTTGTTTGGCGAAAGTCAATGTGCCAATCCCGAAGAAGCGCAAGCTTGGACCAAAGACTGTGGATTGTGTTTTCCTGGGATATGCTTTTCATAGCATTGGTTATATATTCTTGGTTGTAAAATCTGAGGTATCTGACATGCATGTCGGTACAATCATGGTGCTGAATGATGCAACTTTATTTGAAGATATCTTTCCCATGAAGGATACGGCTACCTCATCTAATCAGGAGATGCCTAGTTCATCGAATCAAGAATCGGTTACAATTACTAAACCTACCATTTCTATGGAACACTTTGAAAATAATGTGGAGGAGAACATGAAGTTCCTACTTGGAGCAAGAGACAGAGGACTGCAAAGTACTTTGGTGATGATTTTCTTGTGTATCTCATAGATGACACTCCCAGGTCTATTTCAGAGGCCTATGCATCAGAAGATGCTGACTACTGGAAGGAAGCGGTCCGTAGTGAGATGGATTCCATCTTGGCAAATGAAACTTGGGAGGTAACTGATCGTCCTTATGGGTGCAAACCTATAGGATGCAAATGGGTATTCAAGAAGAAGCAGGCGTGATGGTACTATCGAGAAGTACAAGGCACGACACGTGGCCAAGGGTTATACCCAAAAGGAAGATGAAGACTTCTTTGATACTTACTCACATGTGGCTCGACTGACCACTATTCGAGTACTACTTTCATTAGTTTCCCCACATGGTCTTCTCGTTCATCAAATGGATGTTAAGACTGCTTTCCTAAATGGAGAGTTGGATGAGGAAATTTATATGGAACAACCAGATGGGTTTGTAATAGATGGTCAGGAAGGAAAAGTGTGCAAGTTGCTGAAGTCTTTGTATGGACTTAAGCAAGCACCCAAGCGGTGGCATGAGAAGTTTGAAAGAACTTTAATAGCTACGGGCTTTGTTGTAAATGAAGCTGATAAATGTGTGTACTATCGCCATGGTGGGGGCGAGGGAGTTATCCTTTGCTTGTATGTTGATGACATACAGATTTTCAGAACAAATCTGAATGTTATTAAGGAGGTCAAGGATTTCCTATCTCGTTGTTTTGAGATGAAGGATTTAGGAGTGGCTGATGTCATTCTGAACATCAAGTTGTTGAGAGATGATGATGGTGGGATTACGTTGCTTCAATCTCACTATGTGGAAAAGATCTTGAGTCGCTTGGGCTATAGTGACTACATGCCCTCTCCAACACCATATGATGCTAGTGTGTTTCTTCGAAATAATCGAAGACTTTTAGAGAACAATTGAAATATTCTCATATTATTGGCTCGCTTATGTAGTTAGCCAGTGCTACAAGATCTGACATCTCTTTTGTGGTTAGCAAACTGAGCCGGTCTGTCTCAAAACCAGGAGATGTGCATTGGAAAGCTCTAGAGAGAGTTATGCGTTACTTGAAAGGCACTGCGAGTTATGGAATTCACTACACTAGGTACCCAAAGGTACAGGAAGGGTATACTGACTCAAACTGGATCCAAATGTTGATGAGATAAAGTCCACGAGTAGATATGTATTCACTCATGGATGTGGAGTTGTTTCTTCGAAGTCTTGCAACCAGACCATCTTAACGAGGTCAACAATGGAAACAGAACTCACAACACTAGATACAGCTACGGTCGAAGCAGATTGGCTTCGTCGGCTCTTGAATGACTTGCCAGTAGTTGAGAAACCTGTACCGAGTATACTTATGAACTGCGACAACCAAACCGTGATCGCTAAAGTGAGCAGCTCAAAGGATAACATGAAGTCATCAAGTCATGTTCAGAGAAGGTTAAATTATGTCAGGAAAATGAAAAACTCTGGAGTTATTGCATTGGATTATATCCAAACGTCTAAAAATCTGGTAGATCCTTTTACTAAGGATCTATCACGTAATGTGATAGATAATGCATCAAAGGAGGTGGGTATGAGACTGATATGTCTCCGACGTATCTATAGTTTTTGATTGTTCCATGTTGTTATATTATCAATCTTTGATGTTTTATAATCATTTTATATTGTTTTTTTGGTACTAACCTATTGACACAGTGCCAAGTGCCAGTTGCTATTTTTTCCATGTTTTTTACATCACAGAAAATCAATACCAAACGGAGTCCAAATGCCACGAAACTTTACAAAGATTTTTTATGGACCAGAAGGAACATAATGGGCCCTGGCTGCGCCTGGGGGGTGCTCCGAGGAGAGCACAACCCACCAGGGTGCGCTAGGAGGCCCAGGCAAGCCCTGGTGGGTTGTGCCCACCTCGAGTGCCCCCCAGACCGCCTCTTTGCTCTATAAATACCCCAATATTCCCAAACCCTAGTGGAGTCGACGAAATACTGATCCAGCCACCGCAGAGTCCAGAACCACCAGATCCAACCTAGACACCATCTCGGATGGGGTTCACCACCTCCATTGGTGACTCTCCGATGATGCGTGAGTAGTTCTTTGTAGACCTTCGGGGCCATAGTTAGTAGCTAGATGGCTTCCTCTCTCTCTCTCTCTCTCTCTCTTGATTCTCAATACAATGGTCTCTTGGGGATCCGTATGATGGAACTATTTTGCGGTGTGTTTGTTGGGATCCAATGAACTTTGAGTTTATGATCGGATCTATCTTTTTATATCCATGAAAGTATTTGAGTTTCTTTGATCTCTTTTATGCATGATTGCTTATAGCCTCGTATTCCTTCTCCGATATTTGGTTTTTTTTGGCCAACTTGATCTATTTATCTTGCAATGGGAAGAGGTGCTCTGTAGTGGGTTCGATCTTACGGTGCTTGATCCCAGTGACAGAAGGGGAACCCACACGTATGTATTGTTGCTACTAAGGATAAAATGATGGGGTCTATCTCTACATAGATAGATCTTGTCTACATCATGTCATCATTCTTATTGCATCACTCTATTTCTCCATGAACTTAATACACTAGATGCATGCTGGATAGCGGTCGATGTGTGGAGTAATAATAGTAGATGCAGGCAGGAGTCGGTCTACTAATCTTGGACATGATGCATATGTAATGATCATTGCGTGGATATCATCATGAGTATTTGAGGTTCTATCAATTGCCCAATAGTAATTTGTTCACCCACTGTTTGCTATTTTTCTCGAGAGAAGCCACTAGTGAGACCTACGGCCCCCGGGTCTCTTTCTTATATTATTTGCCTTTGCGATCTACTTTTCCTTTGCATTTATTTTCAGATCTATTAAACCAAAAATACAAAAATACTTTGCTACACTTTATTTTATTTGCGATCTATTTATTCAATCTATTACAACTTCCTCCCATCCACGCACCAATTTCTGGCGCCGTTACCCGAAAGGGATTGACAACCCCTTTAACACGTCGGGTTGCGAGTGGTTGTTATTTGTGTGTAGGGGCTGTTTACGTTGTGTTGCTTGGTTCTCCTACTGGTTCAATAACCTTGGTTTCATATCTAAGGGAAATACCTACCGCCGCTGCGCTGCATCGTCCCTACCTCTTTGGGGAAATACCGACGTAGCTTCAAGCGACATCAAAAGGAATTTCTGGCGCCGTTGCCGGGGAGGATCTTCAACATATACCAGGTTCCTAATCACAAATCTCATCTCCTCGCAATTTACATTATTTTCCATTTGCCTCTCCCCCACTTCATAAACATTTGCCATTTTATTCGCCCCCCTTTTCCGTTCGCCGTTTTCTTGCCGGATCTGTTTTTGAGTGCAATCTTGTTGTGTGGTCATCATGACTCAAGATAACACCAAGTTATGTAATTTCTCAAATACCAACAGCAATGATTTTATTGGCACTCCGCTTGCTCCTCCTGTCACTAGTAAGGAGTCTTGTGATATTAATACTGCTTTGCTGAATCTTGTTATGAAAAATCAATTTTCCGGTACCCCTAATGAGGATGTTGCGTCCCATTTTAATACTTCGTGGAATTATGCGATATGCAAAAGATAAAAGATGTGGACAATGATGTGGTGAAGATGAAATTATTTTTGTTTTCTTTGCGTGATTTTGCAAAATTTTGGTTCTCTTCTTTGCCTCGCAATTGTATCGATTCTTGGAATAAGTGCAAAGATGCTTTTATCACTAAGTATTTTCCGCCTGCAAAAATTATTTACCTTAGAACCTAGATCATGAATTTCAAGCAACGTGAACATGAGCATGTTGCACAATCTTGGGAAAGGATGAAAATGATGCTAAGGAATTTCCCAACTCATGGGTTAAATCTTTGGATGATCACACAAATTTTTTATGCGGGGTTGAAGTTTGTTTCTCATAATCTTTTAGAATATGCCGCGGGTGGTACTTTTATGGAAATTACTTTGGGTGAAGCCACCAAATTGCTTGATAATATTATGGCAAATTATTCGCATTGGCATACCGAAAGAGCTCCTACTAGTAAAAAAGTTAATTCGGTTGAAGAAATTTCTTCTTTGAGTCAAATTTGATGCTCTTGTGAAATTGGTTGCTAGTAGAAGTCCTCCTATTGATCTTAATCATATGCCTTTGTCTACTTTGATTGAGCAAAGTAGTGATGCCATATATGTGAATTTTATTTCTTGAAATAATTTCAACAATAATGCTTATAGAGGTAATTTTAATCCTAGGCCTTTTACTAGTAATTCCTCTATTAATTATGGCAATTCCTATGGAAATCAATCTTATAATAATAATTGGAACACCTCTGATTTTGAGAATAATATTAAAGAAATTATCAATATGCAAAAAGTTTTCAACACTTCCATAGAAGAAAAGTTGAGTAAGATTGACGATTTGTTTAGAAGTGTTGATAGAATTGCTCATGATGTGGAAAATATCAAGATGCAAATTTTTGTGCCTAAGGTTGATGAATCAATTAAAGATCTTCATGTTTCTATGGACGAAAGTAAGAAAAGAACTGCTATGCTTAGAGCTAAAAGAGAATTTTTAGAAAAAGCGATTTCTAGTGATTTCTTTCGCAAAAGTGATGAAGATCTTAAAATGATTGGTGTTTCTTCTATTGATTTATTGTTTATTAAAGTTAATATTTATGAAAAAGGGACTGTAGAAGAGTCAACTTTAGTTAGAAGGCATCCCAATATTTCGGAGGGTGAAAATCTTGTTGAGAAAATTAATAAAAGTGGGTTTGGAGAGGTCAAAACTTTAGCTACTGATGTGCCCACTCTTTTGGATTACAAAGACTTTAATTATGATAGTTGCTATTTGATTGATTGTATTTATTTCTTGCAATCCATGATAAATTCACCCCATGCTTATGAACAAAATAAAGCTTTTACTAAACATATTGTTGATGCTATGATGAAAGCTTTTGAAGAAAAGTTGGAATTAGAAGTTTCAATTCCTAGAAAATTGCATGATAAATGGGAACCTACTATCAAAGTCAAGATTAAAAATTATGAGTGCTTTGTTTTGTGTTACTTGGGTGCTAGTGTTTCTACAATTCTGAAATCTTTATGTGATGTGCTTGGTCTTACCGATATTGAATCATGTTCTTTGAATTTGCACTTGGCGGATTCCACTATTAAAAAGCCTATGGGAAGAATTAATGATGTTCTTATTCTTGCAAATAGAAACTATGTGCCCACAGATTTTATTGTTCTTGATATTGATTGTAATCCGTCTTGTCCAATTATTCTTGGTAGACTGTTTTTACGCACTATCTGTGCCGTGATTGACATGAAAGAAGGCAATATTAAGTTCCAATTTCCTTTGAGGAAGGGTATGGAATAAACAAGAATTAGGTCACCATATGAATCAATCATGAGGGCATCTGATGGATCTTGAACCAAAGATGACAAAACTTAGATCCTAGCTTTATGCCTAGCTAAGGGCGTAAAACTATAGCGCTTGTTGGGAGGCAACCCAATGAATACATTTTATTTTGCTTTTTGCTTCCAGTTCTTGAGTGTTAGCACAATTATGCTACTATTATGATTGTGTTTTTATATTTCAATTAGTGTTTGTTCCAAGTAAAGCCTTTAGGATCTTCTTGGATGATAGTTGTTTGATCTTTCTGAAAAAACAGAAACTTTTATGCTTACAAAAATAATTCTCATTTTTAACCAGAAAGCGATAAAATACCCGTTCCACTTGCAGTAGATCAATATACAAATTTCTCACGTCTTCCCAATTTTTCAGAATTTTTGGAGTTACAGAAGTATTCCAAATAGTCAGATTGCTACAGACAATTCTGTTTTGACAGATTCTGTTTTCTTTGCGTTGTGTGCTTATTTTGATGGCTCTATGGATTTCTTTGATGAGTTTTTGCCATAGTGAAAGTGCGTTATATCGACTAGAGGGGGGTGAATAGGCGATTTTTATAAAAGTCTTCAAAATGTGGAAGTTATGAAGACAAACGATAGAAATAAACCTATTACCCTGCAACGGAAGGTAGACTACACTAGGCAAGCCATAGTCAAGTATTCAATAGAGTGAAAGCACAATGACTAATAGCAGCAATGTAGTAAGGATCAGGTAGGAAGATATTGTGAAGCCACACAGAACACGCTGTCACTCAGTGAAGACAAAAGATAGTGCGAACATACAATGACTTCACAAGGAGTAACAGTAAGTAAAGGGAAGATGAAACCAGTGACTCGCTGAAGATAATGATTTGTTGGACCAGTTCCAGTTGCTGTGACAACTGTACGTCTGGTTAGGGCGGCTAGGTATTTAAACCTTAGGACACACAGTCCCGGACACCCAGTCCTGAACACGCGGCTCAGGACACCCAATCCTCACCGTATTCCCCTTGAGCTAAGGTCACACAGACCTCGCCCAATCACTCTGGTAAGTCTTCAAGGTAGACTCCCAAACCTTCACAGACTTCGTTCACCGGCAATCCACAATGTCTCTTGGATGCTCAGAATGCGACGCCTAACCGGCTGGAGGATGCACAGTCCTCAAGTGTAATAAGTCTTCAGATCACACAGACAAGAAGACTTAAGTGATGCCTAATTCTCTTTGGCTCTGGGTGGTTAGGGCTTTATCCTCGCAAGGAATTCTCTCTCAAAGGCTTCGAGGTGGGTTGCTCTCAAACGACAAAAGCCGTACTCTAAATCTGAGCAGCCAACCGTTTATGGTTGTAGGGGGTGGGCTATTTATAGCCACTTGGCAACCTGACCTGATTTGTCCGAAATGACCCTGGGTCACTAAGGAACTGACACGTGTTCCAACGGTCAGATTTCAAACTCACACGGCAACTTTACTTGGGCTTCAAGCAAAGCTGACTTGCCCGACTCTGGATAAGATTCGCTCTCAAAGTCTTCACTCGAAGACATAGGTTTTGTTTAAGCATCACTTCAGTCATTCTGACTGGTTCTCTTGGACCCCACTTAATAGTACGGTGGTTCCTATGACTCAACACAAAAGAAGGAGAACTACGAAAGATCTAAGTCTTCGAGCTCCATAGGCTTCATGTGGTGTCTTCTCTTGTCATAGTCTTCAATGTGAATATCTTCATATACCACCTTTGACTTCAATGTCTTCATACATTTTTAGGGGTCATCTCTGGTAGGAAAACCGAATCAATGAGGGACTTCTACCTGTGTTATCCTGCAATTCTCACAAACACATTAGTCCCTCAACTAGGTTTGTCATCAGTACTCCAAAACCAACTAGGGGTGGCACTAGATGCACTTACACATAGAAAATTTGGAATACAATATATATAAAGAAAGAACAAAATATTAATTGGTTTGATACAACACTTATAGTAGTGATACAACACTTATAGTAGTGATTTATTATTTTCTTATACTAACGGATCTCACGAAGGTTTGAGTTTTGTGTGATTGAAGTTTTCAAGTTTTGGGTTATCTTATGATGGATGAAGGAATAAGGAGTAGAAGAGCCTAAGCTTGGGGATGCCCCGGCATCCCAAGCTATTATCCAAAAATGAGCAACCAACTAAGCTTGGGGATGCCCCCGAGTGACATCCCCTGTTTCTTCTAACAACCATCGGTATTTTACTCGAAGCTATATTTCTATTCGTCACATACTATGTGTTTTGGTTGGAGCATCTTGTATGATATGAGTCTTTGCTTGTTTTATTGTGTGATTTAATTCTTGATCCCTTGCTGGACACACCTATTTGAGAGAGCCAAAATTATGTCATGACTTGTTAGAATTGCTCTCTTTGCTTCACTTAAATCTTTTATGAGCTATGGACTTGCTCTAGTGCTTCACTTATATCTTTTTGAGCACGGTGTGCTTTAGTATTTTTTAAGAAATGCTCTCTTTCTTCACTTAGATTTATTTGAGAGTTAGTAAAATTTTCAAGAAATTCTCTCTACCTTCACTTAAATTATTTTGAGAGAAAGAAATATTATTCTCATGATCTTCACTTATATTTGTTTGAGCTTATGAAAAGCAACACATGAAAATTAGTCCCAAAGTGATAGACATCCAAGAAGGATATAATAAAAACTTTCATGAAGATCATTGGACAAAATAAACTTGATTCTTAGTAATAGTTTTGAGATATGATGATGTGATATGTGAGTCATCTTAATGAGTAATTATGCTTTAGTAAGAATATTGGTGTTAAGGTTTGTCATTCCCTATGCAAGCACGAAAGTCAATAGTCATGCAATGAAATTATATCCTACTTGTGGTGCACTATTCGGTGTTAATTATGCTTAATGCTTGCTTATGAGATTATTCGTTTCTTGGTTGGTCGCTTCTCAATCTTTTGCTAGTCTTCATTTTGCACTAAGTATGATCTCTACTTGTGCATCCAAAAACCTTTAAACCAGTTTTGCCACATGAGTCCACTATATCTACCTATATGCGGTATTGTTTTGCCATTCTAAGAAAATTTGTATGTGCCATCTCTAATTTTCAAAAATAAACTTCTGTTTTGTGTGTTCAATTCGCTCGCGGAGCGGTGAGGGGTGGCTAATATTTTCCATGCTAGATGTGTTATTCTCACGATGAGTGTTTATTCACTTGTCATTGCATGAGAGTAAGGCAAAGGTATTAGGGATGCCCAGTCCCGAAATGAAAAAAATGAATTTACTTTATGTTGTCAAATAATAAATTACTTGGAAAGTGTTGGTATGGAGGGCAACCGTGGATACGGCTAGCCATGGAAAGTGAAAGTATGGTGGAAAAAGGAATAAATTTATTTTCTGTTTGGGAACCGCCTATGATATATATAAACATGGAAAGTATTGGGAACTCTAAGTTGTTTTCATTTGTGGGATGGATACACCTCCCAAAATGTTTTTATCTCTAAGTTTTTCGCTTTGAGCTCTAGCACCTCTACAAATCCCTACTTTCCTCTGCGAAGCGCCTGTCTTTTACTTTATGCAATTTTTATTTTTGAATTTGAGTCTCCATCTTCTCTTATAAAGCACCAACTAGGAGGAAATATGATCGTACTTGACTATTGGGTGTAGCTAATATGCAAGTGTGTTTCATTAATGGATCAATGATTGAGCATGATGGGCTAGGGATAACTTATTTAGCGTTGATATTTTGAAAGACATGGTTGCTTGTTGATATGCTTGAGTATTTAAGTTATCATATGAAAAATAGACTATTACTTTGAACAATATAAAAGTCCAAATGTCCATGCTATAAAGAAAAGAATATGATATGACATGTTAGGCAGCATTCCACATCAAAAAAATCTGTTTTTATCACTTGCCTACTTAAGGACGAGTAGGAGTTAAGCTTGGGGATGCTGATATGTCTCCAACGTATCTATAATTTTTTTATTGTTCCATTATGTTATATTATCAATCTTGGAGGTTTTATAATCATTTTATATCATTTTTGGCACTAACCTATTGACATAGTGCCAAGTGCCAGTTGCTGTTTTCCATGTTTTTTACATCGCAAAAATCGATCCCAAACGGAGTCCAAATGCCATGAAACTTTAGGAGATTTTTTATGGACCAGAAGGAACGTAATGGGCCCTGGCTGTGCCTAGGGGGTGCTCCGAGGAGAGCACAACCCACCAGGGCGCGCCAGGAGGCCCAGGCGCACCCAGGTGGGTTGTGCCCACCTCGGGTGCCCCCAGACCGCCTCTTTGCTCTATAAATACTCCAATATTCCCAAAACCCCAGGGGAGTCCATGAAATATTGATCCAGCCACCACAGATTCCAGAACCACTAGATCCAATCTAGACACCATCTCGGATGGGGTTCACCACCTCCATTGGTGCCTCTCCGATAATGTGTGAGTAGTTCTTCGTAGACCTTCGGGTCCGTAGTTAGTAGCTAGATGGTTTCCTCTCTCTCTCTCTTGATTCTCAATACAATGGTCTCTTGGAGATCCATATGATGTAACTCTTTTGCGGTGTGTTTGTTGGGATCGATGAACTTTGAGTTTATGATCAGATCTATCTTTTTATATCCATGAAAGTTATTTGAGTTTCTTTGATCTCTTTTATGCATGATTGCTTATAGCCTCATATTTCTTCTCCGATATTTGGGTTTTGTTTGGCCAACTTGATCTATTTATCTTGCAATGGGAAGAGGTGCTTTGTAGTGGGTTCGATCTTATGGTTCTTGATCCCAGTGACAGAAGGGGAACCGAACACGTATGTATCGTTGCTACTAAGGATAAAACGATGGGGTCTATATCTATATAGATAGATCTTGTCTACATCATGTCATTGTTCTTATTGCATTACTCCGTTTCTCCATGAACTTAACACACTAGGTGCATGCTGGATAGTGGTTGATGTGTGGAGTAATAGTAGTAGATGCAGGCAGGAGTCGGTCTACTAATCTTTGACGTAATGCCTATGTAATGATCATTGCCTGGATATCATCATGAGCATTTGAAGTTCTATCAATTGCCCATCAGTAATTTG
Organism: Triticum dicoccoides; assembly: GCF_002162155.2. Lineage (NCBI taxonomy): Eukaryota > Viridiplantae > Streptophyta > Magnoliopsida > Poales > Poaceae > Triticum > Triticum dicoccoides. The sequence continues at coordinate 364,777,198 of NC_041380.1, read as the reverse complement.
TTCACCCACCGTTTGCTATTTTTCTCGAGAGAAGCCACTAGTGAAACCTACGGGCCCCGGGGTTCTTTCTCATATTATTTGCCCTTGCGGTCTACTTTTCCTTTGTGTTTATTTTCAGATCTATTAAACCAAAAATACAAAAATACTTTGTTGCACTTTATTTTATATGCGATCTATTTATTCAATCCATTACAACTCTCTCTCGTCCACGCACCAATTTCTGGCGCCGTTATCCTAAAGGGATTGACAACCCCTTTAACACGTCGGGTTGCAAGTGGTTATTATTTGTGTGCAGGGGCTATTTATGTCATGTTGCTTGGTTCTCCTACTGGTTCGATAACCTTGGTTTCATATCTGAGGGAAATTCCTATCGCCGTTGTGCTGCATCATCCCTTCCTCTTTGGGGAAATACTGACGTAGCTTCAAGCGACATCAAAGAACCACTAAGTTGTTCACAGTGGTAACCTAGTCCATGTGATCGGAGATCCCGTGAATTAGATGTGGAAGACAAGCTGTTGGTTAATTGAGAGGAGAGTATGCTTACTATCAACAATACCACCCCATGAAGATGCAATACTCTTCTAATCTGCATGGCAGGTTGAAGTATATCTTAATGTGTTCTAAGTGGCTCATTTAAGCAAAGATGTTGTGCTGCAAAACATCTTTGAATAATACACCTATATAAGTCTGATTGTTAAACGTAGCAATCTATGAGAGTATGGTGCTCTCTAGTAAACTCGTGAAAGGTCTCGGAGTATGACGCATAAGGTCCACCCGCAGGGAAGACCCACGGTAGCCTAGTATCGGTCAAGGCTTAGTGTGAAGCTAGATTCGTAGAAAACTTGCGGTTCAAGGCCTAGTCCACTGTTCAAGTTGCTTACTAGTGTAGCATAGAGTTCTAGTTGGAAGTTCAACTTAACAGTCTCCACTGCAGTACCAGTATATAAAACAGTCTTTTGGAACCAAAGGCAATTCTTGTGTGCCTCTGGGATCTGGTGGGGGATTGCTGGAATTTAGTCTATTTTGGGACAACCCAATAGCTATTTCAAAAATTCCTAATAAATTCTAGAGGCCCATTAGCCCATTCGTGCAAGGCAAGGGGTACCACTAAAGTTTAGTCCCACATCGCTAGTGTCGGTGTCAAAACCGGCGGATCTCGGGTAGGGGGTCCCGAACTGTGCGTCTAGGCCGGATGGTAACAGGAGGCAGGGAACACGATGTTTTACCCAGGTTCGGGCCCTCTTGATGGAGGTAAAACCCTACGTCCTGCTTGATTAATATTGATGATATGGGTAGTACAAGAGTAGATCTACCACGAGATCAAGGAGGCTAAACCCTAGAAGCTAGCCTATGGTATGATTGTTGTATATGGAGTTGATTGCCTACGGACTACAACCCTCCGGTTTATATAGACACCGGATAGGGTTAGGGTTACATAGAGTCGGTTACAATGGTAGGAGATCTTGAATATCCGCATCGCCAAGCTTGCCTTCCACGCCAAGGAAAGTCCCATCCGGACACGAGACGAAGTCTTCAATCTTGTATCTTCATAGTCCAGGAGTCTGGCTGAAGGTATAGTCCGGCTACCCGAACACCCCCTAATCCAGGACTCCCTCAGTAGCCCCTGAACCAGGCTTCAATGACGATGAGTCCGGCGCGCAAATTGTCTTCGGCATTGCAAGGCGGGTTCCTCCTCCAAGTCCTTCATAGAAGATTGTAAACACCAGGAGTAATGTCCGGCTCTACAAAATAGGCTTCCACATATCGCCATAGAGAGAATAATATTAACACAAATCAAAACTGCTGACATATTCCGCAGTGTGTCATCACACTACGGCCAAGTCCTTTATTCGAATCGTTTTTACTTTTCCACCTCAGCATGTTTTGCGAGGCGGTTTCCTTGGCACGTCTTGTCAAAGCAGAGATCGTGTACCCCCTTTACGGGATTCTCATCAATACGGACGTGGGTAACCCAACCGCGCCATTTATCACGGCGCTTGGGAGGCAAGAGAGTTTTACTAGGCTGGTGGGGACGCACAACCGCATCCGCCCATATAAGGGGATAAGGATCCACCTTTTTACCTACACCTTCTTCCTCCTTTGCCTATCCATCTCCTGCACACTCGAGCTCCAGCACCCAAGCCCGCACTTCCCACCTCAACCTTCTCCAGCAATGTCCGGAGTGGGAGGCAAGTGGATGGTCTCCTTCGCTACGGAGGGCCAAGTCAAGAAGCTAAGGAAGGTCGGATACCTGTCTAAGGACATCGCGCACCGGCTTCCCGAAAAGGGGCAGCTTCTCCCCACCCCAAGGCCCCATGAGAGGGTAGTATTTCTTCCCCACTTCCTCTGCGGACTGGGTTTTCCACTCCACCCATTTGTCCGGGGGCTCATGTTCTACTACGGCCTGGATTTCCACGATCTAGCCCCGAACTTCATCCTCAACATCTCGGCGTTTATCGTCGTGTGCGAGGCTTTCCTCCACGTCCGCCCTCATTTCGGCCTCTGGCTCAAGACCTTCAACGTCAAGCCCAAGGTGGTGCGCGGCAGCCAGGCGGAGTGCGGAGGCGCCATGGCGGGCAAGATGGCCAACGTCCTATGGTTCGAGGGCTCTTTTGTGGAGACCCTAAAGGGGTGGCAATCCGGGTGGTTTTACATCACCGAGCCACGCGATCCGAACTGGATCGCAGCCCCCAAGTTCCGATCCGGACCCCCCACACGGCTTATGTCCTGGAAAGAGACGGGCCTGCTGTGGGGCGACGAAAAAGAGGTGACCGGATTGCAAACATGCATCTAGTCCCTGGTGAACAAGCCAATCCGGCTTGTTAATGTAATCCAGGTTATGCTCGTCCGCCGGATCCTCCCGTGCCAACAACGGGATTTTAATCTGTGGGAGTTCGACCCGGTGCAGCACCAAACCCTTAGCAGGCTCTTCGACACGACGTATGAAAATGCCTGGAAGGTGCTATTCAAGGGCGCCGAGGCTCCCGCATCCGCTTCCGAGGACCGTGGATACAACTCGCAGCATCACGCTAGCGAGGTAAGCTATCTTCACCTTTTACAGGATGTTCAGCTTTTTTCATAGTTTAACTCTATGCGGAATCTAAACTCCCTTACCTTTGACAGACTTGGCGAGCGATATCCGGACCTATTAACTGTCCGGCTCCGCTGCCCGAAGACCCAGCCCCAGCTCTACTAGTGAAGCTGCTGGCTCCGGCGCCTTATGTGGTGCCGAAAAAGAAGGCCAAGAAGAAGAAGACCACGGGGACTCGAAAGAGTGCCTGTAACATGGTGGTGTCGGACTCGTCATATGACGAGTCCGAGATGCCCTCTTCCCATGAAAACGAGGAGGAGGAAGAAGAAAACTCTCCCCCCCCAGTGGAGGGAGGAGAGAAGAGGATGGCCGCCCCAACGGGGGAGGCCGAGGGGTCTAGGAAAAGGAAGACCCCTCCGCCGGACTACGCCCCCAACGCCGAAGAGGGCAAAGAGGAGTGGCCAAATAGGGCCAAGCGTCCGGCGAAATCGTAAGTTTGGATATCAGAATAACTCATGATGTTCCTTTGTTGCACAACTTTCCCTAATGTCGAATGTAATTATGCAGTCCGCCCCGGGCCGAATTCGACGAATCGTCGGGCGGCTCCCTGGACTCGTCGGACGTGAACTCAGTTCCGCCCGCTGTCTCCCCCCGCACTATAGATGATGCCGAAGTGGCGTCGCGACAAGCTCCGGGGCAGGAGGAGGTGGTCCCAGAGGAGCCGCAAGGCAACCTCCCGGACTCCAGGAGTGAAGGGGATAAGGCCCCCCAGGGCTCCAAGTCCGGCTTTGTGCCGAACACCGCGCCGGAATCTTGCATAGTTCCGGACCGCGGTAGGCGAACTCCTTCCAAGAGGAGCAAGCCTTCTGAGCCGGCAGCCTCCGTCCAACCGGAGGTGCCGGACAATCTGCTGGAGGTGCTCGACGGCGCCTCCATCGACGAGGGGCACCGTACTATTATGAGTACGGTGGTCCAGAAGGTTCAGTCCGTCAAGAGCGGACTGACTGAAGCTTGCGCTAGCCTTCTAACAGGCTTCGAGGTAAGTAAAAATATGTAAAAATATTACCGCATAGACAGTAGCCCCTGATGCTCTGTTTGGCGTTCGGAAAGAAAAGCCGAATAGAGGATCTATTAAATTTCGCAGGAGTCTAACAAAAAGAGTCAATATGTGTATGCAGGCTTCGCTGCTATCCACCGCCGCACTGACTGCGGAGGTGGGTGTCCTGAAGCAGGACCTCGAGCAGACCGAGCAAGAGCTCGGCCTTGCCAAGCGGCAGCTCAAGGAGAAAGAAGGCAAGAAATACCTTACAGAAAAAGTGCCTATAAAAAGGCGTGATTGCAAAAAAATAACAGGATTGTACTGCTTATTGTAGGGGGCACGACTGAGGTGGCGACCCTTAAGCAGGCGCTGTCTGAGGCCGAAAAGGAAACGGCCGTGGAGCGCACCGAGCGAGACAGACTTGGGGCTCAGGTCGGCGAGGTGCAGCAAGAGCTTTAGGCTCTCATGAAAAAACATGAGAGTTTGGAGCTTGAGTCAAAGGCGCAAGCCTCCGAGCTCGCGACGGCCCTTGAGACTGCCAAGTCTGCCAAGGCCGAAGCCCAAAAGGCCCTCCAAGAGTTGGAGGAGATGAGGAAGATAGCAGCGGGTAAGGCATTCTTCATGCAAAGCAGAAATATAAAAGTAAACTACTTGTTACTTACCCGAATCCGGAGCTCTCCAGGGGCATTCGCAGATCTTCCCCGCAGCATATTCGATGCTGCCGCATTCTACCAAGCTGAAGAGGGCAGCTCAACGGAGAAGGTGTTCTGGTCTCAGTATTCTAAGGCCGGACACCCTGTGCCTTTGAGCGACCAGCTGAAACAGCTGGTCGAGCTCCACAAGGCGGCCGAACAGGCCATGAAGGGCTTCATAGTTTGGCTGTGGCCCGGAGAGGCCCTGCCTGGGAGCTATTTCGGGCTGGTGCGGCGGCTGGTGGAGGCCTGTCCGAGGCTCGAGGTCATCAAGCGCTCCATCTGCATCGAAGGTGCCCGTCGGGCCCTTGCTCGTGCAAAGGTGCACTGGGGTAAGCTGGATGGTGAGAAACTTGTGAAGGACGGGCCGCCGCCGGGGAAGGAGCATCGCAAGCCCGAGAACTACTACAAGGATGTTCTTGCAGGTGCCCGCCTTGTGGCGGATGAATGTACCAAGGATGTGATATTTGAATGAACTCGCTCGTGTTTATCCTGTGCGCTGAAAACTTGTTCATATGCGCTAAGCAATGCTTATTGAATTTAAAATATTACTTTCTATGCGGCCGTTTATCAAAAATTGAGAGATGGCCAGTCGTCAGCTTCTGCCCCCGTGCCACTAGTGCTGGGGTGTTCGGGATAAACCTGAGCGCTCTTTTTCCCATAGTTGGGTCCTTCGAGGGAGGCGCTCAGCACAACGAACTAGGAAATCGCACTATAATGCTTGAAAACTCTCACTTAGCCATAGAACTCTATAATTTTAAATTTCGGCGAAGCCCCTAGTTTGGAAGACCGAGTTCGGGGCGCTATCCACGCCTTGGCCGGACAAAGGCAGCTCCTCGCTCGAAGCGACATAAGCCTTTAGGGACTCGAAAAACCTCTCGAACAGCGACCGGTCTCTCGCCACATCATGACAGTCAGTTTTAGCTTTCTCCACTGAGGTGCTTAACCCAGCTGAACCGGGGCACAATCGCAGTGGTTCTCCTAGTGCTACCTTAGCCGATAGAGCGGAACGTAAGGCACCAAAACATAGGAGCCGGGCAAACCCAACTATTGACCCAAATCATGATTCGGAGCGATGCATATAGTGCTATAAGTTCGGGGTGCCACACTTGTGAAAGCGTACGGACTTCTCACACCATTATGAGGGGTACTGAAGCCCCTGGCGTGTTTGTCATACCATGGTGTACGGGTGCAATCATGTCATTTAATAAACATAAATGTGAAAAGAAGATAATGCAAAAAATAGACAAGAAGCTAAGCATTGTTTATAGAGAGGCTATTTATCAAAGCCGAACGATACAAATAGTGCGGTAAGCAAAAGATATTGGACTATTCAGTATGTCCTGACCAGGGGTAGGCCGCGGAATTGTATTTAAAACAGGTATACCGTTCGTAACAGAGACCACCTAGGAGTTCCATAATGCGGCATGGCTTGTCTGCCTCCCTGGATCTTGCATCGTTTGTGCGGCAGTCGAATTGCCGAACAGGTCGTCCGAAGTATGGAGTCCTGAAAGTAAGAAAAAATTAAAAAAAGAATCCGGCAGCCCCTAGTACGTTTTAAGCCGTATTTTGGGCGTGCCGTTATTGTGCCCCTTCCCCTGTGCCCATGGTATTTCAAGGGCGTAGTTATGTACGCGAGGTACTGGTTTCACTATGTCGCGAAAGCTGGGGTTGGGGCCGCATTGCTACGCTTGCTCAGAGTGTGCCAGGCGGTCCTACTATGGGTTACTCCGGGCGCGCTTGGCAGTGTCTGGCTTTTTAATGGCCGGACTGGAGAATTGCCTGAGAAGGCTACTTTGTACCTCCGCTGCAAGAGCCGCCGTGTGCTCCTCCGTACGGAGGGAGCGTTCGGTGTTTCCATTGACCGTAATTACTCCTCGAGGGCCTGGCATCTTGAGCTTGAGATATGTGTAGTGCGGCACCGCATTGAACTTTGCGAATGCGGTTCGTCCGAGCAGGGCGTGATAGCCACTGTGAAACGAGACTATATCGAAGATTAACTCTTCGCTTCGGAAATTGTCCGGGGATCCGAAGACCACGTCAAGTGTTACTGAGCCTGTACAGCTGGCTTCTACACCTGGTATAACGCCTTTAAAGGTCGTTCTTGTGGGCTTAATCCTTGAGGGATCTATGCCCATTTTCCGCACTGTATCCTGATAAAGCAGGTTCAGGCTACTGCCGCCGTCCATGAGGACTCTTGTGAGATGAAATCCGTCGATGATTGGGTCGAGAACCAATGCGGCGAAGCCACCATGATGGATGCTAGTGGGATGGTCCCTTCGATCGAAAGTGATCGGGCAGGAGGACCATGGGTTGAACTTTGGGGCGACTGGCTCCATCGCGTATACGTCCCGTAGCGCACGCTTCCGCTCCCACTTGGGAATGTGGGTTGCGTATATCATGTTCACCGTCCGCACTTGTGGGGGAAAGCCCTTCTGTCCATTGTTGTTCGGCGGCTTGGGCTCCTCGTCGTCGCTGTGCAGCCCCTTGTCTCTGTTTTTGGCCCTTAACTTGCCTGCCTGCTTGAACACCCAACAATCCCTGTTAGTGTGATTGGCTGGCCTTTCGGGGGTGCCATGTATCTGGCACAAGCGATCGAGTATTCGGTCCAAACTGGACGGGCCCTGAGTATTCTTTTTGAATGGCTTTTTTCGCTGACCGGATTTGTGGCCTTTGAATCCGGCATTGACTGTCGTGTCTTCATTGCTGTCGCTGTTAACGCGGCGTTTTTTGCTTATTCTGACGTGTCCTGCCACTTTTGTCCTTTGTATCCGAATTACCAGGGTTCTTTGATAAGTTGCTATTGCGAGCTAGCCAGCTGTCTTCTCCCGCGCAAAAGCGGGTCATGAGTGTCGTGAGGGCTGCCATGGATTTCGGCTTTTCCTGTCCCAGATGCCGGGCAAGCCACTCGCCGCGGATGTTATGCTTGAAGGCTGCTAGGGCCTCTGTGTCCGGACAGTCGACTATCTGGTTTTTCTTTGTTAGGAACCGTGTCCAGAATTGTCTGGCCGATTCCTCTGGCTGCTGAATTATGTGGCTTAAGTTGTCGGCATCCGGCGGTCGCACGTAAGTGCCCTGGAAGTTGTCGAGGAATGCGGCTTCCAGGTCCTCCCAAGAACCGATTGAGTCTGTTGGCAAGCTGTTAAGCCAATGCCGGGCCGGTCCTTTAAGTTTGAGCGGGAGGTATTTGATGGCGTGTAGATCATCGCCGTGTGCCATGTGGATGTGAAGGAGATAATCCTCGATCCATACCGCCGGATCTGGTGTGCCATCGTATGATTCGATGTTTACGGGTTTGAAACCCTCTGGGATTTTATGATCCATTACTTCATTCGTGAAGCATAGCGGGTGTGCGGCGCCTCTGTACTGGGCTATATCACGACGTAGCTCGGAAGAGCTATGTCTGTTGCGTTCGGCCCGGCCGGATTTGTTGTATCCGGAGTGAAGATCATTGTCACATGCCGTAGGGCGCCTGCGCGATCCGTAGATCGATCTTGTTTGTCTTGCCTTATCCTCCAGTATGTCTCGCAGGTCGGGCGCATTTTCCCGTGCCTTAGTTGAGCGGCATCGGGGCATGGCTTGGGTGGAGGGTCGAGAGGCCTCTCTGTCGCGGCCGCGAGGTGGCTGGTCTGCCATGTCATGCGCTGGTGATGTAGGTGCTTCCTCCTCTGATCGGGGTAGCGACCTGCGCTTCGGGTAACTCTTGGAGGGGTGTTCGAGTTCATACTCTTCGGCCGCAAGGACTTCAGTCCATCTGTCAACTAGCAAACCTGGGCCAGCTCTAAGTTGTTGCTGCTTTTTCTTGAGGCTGCTTGCTGTGGCTAAAAGCCTGTGTTTAAAACGCTCTTGTTCGGCGGGGTCTGATGGTATGATGAATTCGTCGTCATCGAGGCTTGCCTCATCTTCGGAGGGAGGCGTATAGTTATCATCCTTGACCTCTCGATCTGCCGCTTTCTCATGAGGGCTGGCTTCTCCATCTTACTGTGCCGAATCTTGCTGAGGTGGGTGTTCTTCGGCGCTATCCGGGGTAGTATTATCTCCCGTGCCGGAATCGCCGTTTTTGCTTTGGCAGGATTTAGAGCGGCGCCGCTGACGCCGGCGCTTTGGCTTTTTCTTGGGGGCGTCATCCCCCACTGTTCCATCGCCATCTCCATCTTTTGGAGTATCCACCATATATATGTCATATGACGAGGTGGCCTTCCAGCACCCTACAGGTGCTGGTTCCTGTTCGTCTCCTACATCGTCGTCCATGCCGTCGATGTCTTTGGAGCTGAAGTCAAGCATGTCGGTTAGATCGTCGACAGTGGCTACAAAGTGGGTGGTGGGTGGGCTTTGAATTTCCTCATCGCCCGTATCCCACCCTCGCTGACTGTAGTCCGGCCAGGGCTCTCCTGATAAAGAGAGAGACTTAAGAGAATTCAGGATGTCGCCAAAGGAAGAACGCTGAAAGATGTCTGCGGCGGTGAACTCCATTATCGGCGCCCAATTGGATTCGATTGGCAGGGGCGCGGGGGGTTCGGAGTCCAGGGAGGAGTCCGGATCCTCGGAGTCACGGGTCGTGCAGAGTGCGGGGCTAGCGTTCGGCTCGATCGGTTTTGGGATCGCAGCCCCCGAGGTGACGTCCAACCGCTCATCCTCGATTGGCGCAATAGGCTCCGAGTTAGGGGTCGGAACCGATGCGTGTGCGGCCTCCAGGACATTGTCCGGGGGCAGAGCTAGATCATGCCTCTCGAGATAGTGCGGCGCGCTTGGCCGTGGCTCGAGTCCGTCGAAGATCAAGTCTCCGCGGATGTCAGCAGTGTAGTTTAAGCTTCCAAACCTGACTTGATGGCCAGGGGCGTAGCTTTCGATCTGCTCCAGGTGGCCGAGCGAATTGGCCCGCAGAGCGAAGCCGCCGAAGACGAAGTTCTGTCCGGGGAGCAAAGTCTCACCCTGGACCGCATCGTTGTTGATGATCAAAGGAGCCATCGGGCCTAAAGGCGACAACACAGAGGAACTCTCAATGAAAGCACCAATGTCGGTGTCAAAACCGGCGGATCTCGGGTAGGGGGTCCCGAACTGTGCGTCTAGGCCGGATGGTAACAGGAGGCAGGGAACACAATGTTTTACCCAGGTTCGGGCCCTCTTGATGGAGGTAAAACCCTACGTCCTGCTTGATTAATATTGATGATATGGGTAGTACAAGAGTAGATCTACCACGAGATCAAGGAGGCTAAACCCTAGAAGCTAGCCTATGGTATGATTGTTGTATATGGAGTTGATTGCCTACGGACTACAACCCTCCGGTTTATATAGACGCCGGGTAGGGTTAGGGTTACATAGAGTCGGTTACAATGGTAGGAGATCTTGAATATCCGCATCGCCAAGCTTGCCTTCCACGCCAAGGAAAGTCCCATCCGGACACGGGACGAAGTCTTCAATCTTGTATCTTCATAGTCCAGGAGTCCGGCTGAAGGTATAGTCCGGCTACCCGAACACCCCCTAATCTAGGACTCCCTCAGCTAGTTTAGTGGGAGTTGGACCTCCCTACAATGGAGGTTGTTTCCCCACATGTATGAGCATGAGAACAAGAGGGATATCCACGCGCGCTCCTCCTCCACCGCCTGCCACGCCACGCCACGCCTCGTCACGACACGCCGCGGGTTGCGAGAATGAGCGGAGCCGATGTCTAAATTTTTCCCATGCACGATTGGTATACAAAAGGTCACTCAAAAGCTGAAAGTTTTGCTGTAGTGGACATTGAATACAAACGCTGCACCCTTCGGCTGTTGCCTGTTCATTTCGTCTCCCTCATTCCATTCAGCTCCTGGCGCGGCCTCTGGCCTCCTTCTCCTGTGCCTATAAAAAGGGAGGTCGCTCCTCTCCAGAGAGACACAACAGAAGACTCTCTTCCTCTCGCCACTGAGTTCCTGAGCACTGAGCTACTGCCACGATCTTCCCCATCCCGGCTTGTGGCATGCACCGTGATACTTCTCCAACATATCTATAATTTTTGATTGTTCCATGCTGGTTTTTCCATGTTTTTTACATCGCAGAAAATCAATATCAAACGGAGTCCAAATGCAACGAAACTTTACGGAGATTTTTTATGGACCAGAAGGAACATAATGGGCCCTGGCTGTGCCTGGAGGGTGCTTCGAGGAGAGCACAACCCACCAGGGCATGCCAGGAGGCCCAGGCGCGCCCTGGTGGGTTGTGCCCACCTTGGGTGCCCCCCGGACCACCTCTTTGCTCTATAAATACCCCAATATTCCCAAAACCCTAGCGGAGTCCATGAAATATTGATCCATCCGTCGCAGAGTCCAGAACCACCAGATCTAATCTAGACACCATCTCGGATGGGGTTCACCACCTCCATTGGTGCCTCTCCGATGATGCGTGAGTAGTTCTTTGTAGACCTTCGGGTCCGTAGTTAGTAGCTAGATGGCTTCCTCTCTCTCTTGATTCTCAATACAATGGTCTCTTGGGGATCCATATGATGTAACTCTTTTGCGGTGTGTTTGTTGGGATCCGATGAAGTTTGAGTTTATGATCAGATCTATCTTTTTATATCCATGAAAGTTATTTGAGTTTCTTTGATCTCTTATATGCATGATTGCTTATAGCCTTGTATTTCTTCTCCGATATTTGGGTTTTGTTTGGCCAACTTGATCTATTTATCTTGCAATGGGAAGTGGTGCTTTGTAGTGGGTTCGATCTTACGATGCTTGATCCCAGTGACAGAAGGGGAACCAACACGCATGTATCGTTGCTACTAAGGATAAAATGATGGGGTCTATCTCTACATAGATAGATCTTGTCTACATCATGTCATAGTTCTTATTGCATTACTCCGTTTCTCCATGAACTTAATGCACTAGATGCATGCTGGATAGCGGTCGATGTGTGGAGTAACAGTAGTAGATGCAGGCAGAAGTCTGTCTAGTAATCTTGGACGTGATGCCTATGTAATGATCATTGTCTGGATATCGTCATGAGTATTTGAAGTTCTATCAATTGCCCAACAATAATTTTTTCACCCATCGTTTGTTATTTTTATCGAGAGAAGCCACTAGTGAAACCTACGGCCCCTGGGTCTCATTCTCATATTAGTTGCCTTTGCGACCTATTTTCCATTGCGTTTATTTTTAGATCTATTATTCCAAAAATACAAAAATACTTTGCTGCACTTTATTTTATTTGCGATATATTTATTCAATCTATTACAACTTTCTCCCGTCCATGCACCAATTTCTGGCGCCGTTACCCAAAAGCGATTGACAACCCCTTTAACATGTCGGGTTGCGAGTGGTTGTTATTTGTGTGTAGGGGCTGTTTACGTTGTGTTATTTGGTTCTCCTACTGGTTCAATAACCTTAGTTTCATATCTGAGGGAAATACGTACCGCCGCTGTGCTGCATGATCCCTTCCTCTTTGGGGAAATACCGACGCAGCTTCAAGAGACATCAAAAGGAATTTCCTGGCGTCGTTGCCAAGGAGGATCTTCAACATATACCAGGTTCCTAATCACAAATCTCATCTCCTCGTAATTTACATTATTTGCAATTTGCCTCTCATTTTCCTCTCCCCCACTTCACAAAAAGTTGTCGTTTTATTCGCTCCTCTTTTTCCGTTCGCGGTTTTCTTGTCAGATCTACCCTTTGCTTGCAATCATGAGTGATTTAGGTATGGCACCAATAGATGATGGCCTAACTTCTAAGATTGGACGCACGGGCAATCTGGATGCTAAAACTTTTATTTTGGGGTAAGGGAATGTTATGGGAAAAGAACGTATCCAAGAATTTTTCAATTGTGTTGGGAATCTAAGTCTTGATGATGCTCCTATACTTAAAACTACTAGATCTTATGTGGATGCTATTTCAGCACTAGTTTTGATACTTGAAAGTAAATTTATTAGTACCCATCCTACTTTGCAAAGATTGGTTTTTAAGTTTCCCGTTATAAAGAATCTTAGGGCTAAAAAGAAGGCCACTCCCGTTCTTATGAATGAGTTTCACTACATAATACGGGAAGCTAGGGAAATCTTTGATTTTTATGGTATGAATCGTGAGAAACCTGTGATAGATGAAATTCTTTACAATAGTGACTATGCTTTACTACATTTGCTTGGGGATAATAAAATCTTTAATGAGAATCTTAAAAAGGAAGTCCCCATTTTAGATATAATCCAACAGGTTTTCAATAATGTTAATCGACATTACTCTTGGACTGTTGCGGGGAATCAAAAGGGTTATGATGAACATCAACTTAGGAAAGCTAAGGTTTCTGTGGATAATATGTTTTATGTCGTGTTTACAAAACCCCATGATGAAAATACCTCTAAGAAGGTTAAGAAAAAGGATGAAAAAACTTAGATCCTTGCTTTATGCCTAGCTAAGGGCGTAAAACTATAACGCTTGTTGGGAGGCAACCCAATGAATAAAATTTATTTTTTCTTTTTGCTTCCTGTTCTTGAGTGTTAGCACAATTATGCTACTGTTATTTTTGTGTTTTTTATGTTTTAATTAGTGTTTGTGCCAAGCAAAGCCTTCAGGATCTTCTTGGGTGATAGTTGTTTGATCTTGCTGAAAAAACAAAAACTTTTGCGCTTGCGAAAATAATTCTCGTTTTTAACTAGAGAGCGATAAAATACCCATTCCTTTTGAAGTAGATCAATATACAAATTTCTCAGGTTGTCCTATGATAACCCAAAAGTATAGGGGATCGCAACAGTTTTCGAGGGTAAAGTATTCAACCCAAATTTATTGATTCGACACAAGGGGAGCCAAAGAATACTCTCAAGTATTAGCAGCTGAGTTGTCAATTCAACCACACCTAGAAACTTAATATCTACAGCAAAGTGTTTAGTAGCAAGGTGATATGATAATAGTGGTAATGGTAGCAAAAGGTAACAATAGTAAAAGCAATGTTTTTGGTATTTTGTAGTGATGATAGCAATAGCAACGGGAAAGTAAATAAGCGAAGAACAATATATGGAAAGCTCGTAGGCAATGGATCAGTGATGGAGAATTATGCCGGATGCGGTTCATCATGTAACAGTCATAACCTAGGGTGACACAGAACTAACTCCAGTTCATTGATATAATGTAGGCATGTATTCCGAATATAGTCATACGTGCTTAAGGAAAAGAACTTGCATGACATCTTTTGTCCTACCCTCCCGCGGCAGCGGGCTCCTTACAGAAACTAAGGGATATTAAGGACTCCTTTTAATAGAGTACGGAAACAAAGCATTAACACATAGTGAATACATGAACTCCTCAAACTACGGTCATCACCGGTAAGTATCCCGATTATTGTCACTTCGGGGTTAACGGATCATAACACATAATAGGTGACTATAGAATTGCAAGATAGGATCAAGAACACTCATATATTGATGAAAACATAATAGGTTCAGATCTGAAATCATGGCACTCGGGCCCTAGTGACAAGCATTAAGCATAGCAAAGTCATAGCAACATCAATCTCAGAACATAGTGGACACTAGGGATCAAACCCTAACAAAACTAACTCGATTACATGATAGATCCTGTTGGGGAACGTAGTAATTTCAAAAAAAATCCTATGCACACGCAAGATCATGGTGATGCATAGCAACGAGAGGGGAGAGTGTTGTCTATGTACCCTCGTAGACCGGAAGCGGAAGCGTTAGCACAACGCGGTTGATGTAGTCGTACGTCTTCACGGCCCGACCGATCAAGCACCGAAACTACGACACCTCCGAGTTCTAGCACACATTCAGCTCGATGACGATCCCCGGACTCCGATCCAGCAAAGTGTCACGGAAGAGTTCCGTCAGCACGACGGCGTGGTGACGATCTTGATGTTCTACTGTCGTAGGGCTTCGCCTAAGCACCCGCTACAATATTATCGAGGATTATGGTGGAGGGGGGCACCGCACACGGCTAAGAGAACGATCACGAAGATCAACTTGTGTGTCTAGAGGTGCCCCCTGCCCCTGTATATAAAGGAGCAAGGGGGAGAGGCCGGCCGGCCCTTGGGGCGTGCCAAGGAGGGGGGAGTCCTCCTCCTAGTAGGAGTAGGACTCCCCTTTCCTAGTCCAACTAGGAAGAGAGAAGGGGGAAGGAAAGAGAGGGAGAGGGAGAGGGAAAGAGGGGCCGCACCCCCCTCCCCTAGTCCAATTCGGACTCCCCATGGGAGGGGGCGCGCCACCTCCTGGGCTGCTGCCCTCTCTCTCCCCTAAGGCCCACTAAGGCCCAATACTTCCCCGGGGGGTTCCGGTAACCCTTCCGGCACTCCGGTTTTCTCCGAAATCACCCGAAACACTTCCGGTGTCCGAATATAGCCGTCCAATATATCGATCTTTATGTCTCGACCATTTCGAGACTCCTCGTCATGTCCGTGATCATATCCGAGACTCCGAACAATCTTCAGTACATCAAAATATATAAACTCATAATGAAACTGTCATCGTAACGTTAAGCGTGCGGACCCTACGGGTTCGAGAATAATGTAGACATGACCGAGACACGTCTCCGGTCAATAACCAATAGCGGAACCTGGATGCTCATATTGGCTCCTACATATTCTACGAAGATCTTTTATCCGTCAGACCGCATAATAACATACGTTGTTCCCTTTGTCATCGGTATGTTACTTGCCCGATATTTGATCGTCGGTATCTCAATACCTAGTTCAATCTCGTTACTGGCAAGTCTCTTTACTCGTTCCGTAATACATCATCCCGCAGCTAACTTATTAGTTGCAATGCTTGCAAGGCTTATGTGATGTGCATTACCGAGAGGGCCCAAAGATACCTCTCCGACAATCGGAGTGACAAATCCTAATCTCGAAACATGCCAACCCAACAAGTACCTTCGAAGACACCTGTAAAGCACCTTTATAATCACCCAGTTACGTTGTGACGTTTGGTAGCACACAAAGTGTTCCTCCGGTAAACGGAAGTTGCATAATCTCATAGTCATAGGAACATGTATAAGTCATGAAGAAAGCAATAGCATCAAATTAAACGATCAAGTGCTAAGCTAAGGAAATGGGTCAAGTCAATCACATCATTCTCCTAATGATGTGATCCCGTTAATCAAATGACAACTCATGTCTATGGCAAGGAAACTTAACCATCTTCGATCAACAAGCTAGTCAAGTAGAGGCATACTAGTGACACTATGTTTGTCTATGTATTCACACATGTATTATGTTTTCGGTTAATACAATTCTAGCATGAATAATAAACATTTATCATGATATAAGGAAATAAATAATAACTTTATTATTGCCTTTAGGGCATATTTCCTTCAGTCTCCCACTTGCACTAGAGTCAATAATCTAGATTACACAGTAATGATTCTAACACCCATAGAGCCTTGGTGCTGATCATGTTTTGCTCGTGGAAGAGGCTTAGTCAGCCGGTCTGCAACGTTCAGATCCGTATGTATCTTGCAAATTTCTATGTCTCCCACTTGGACTAAATCCCGAATGGAATTGAAGCGTCTCTTGATGTGCTTGGTTCTCTTGTGAAATCTGGATTCCTTTGCCACGGCAATTGCACCAGTATTGTCACAAAAGATTTTCATTGGACCCGATGCACTAGGTATGACACCTAGATCGGATATAAACTCCTTCATCCAGACTCCTTCATTTGCTGCTTACGAAGCAGCTATGTACTCTGCTTCACATGTAGATTCCGCCATGATGCTTTGTTTTGAACTGCACCAACTGACAGCTCCTCCGTTTAGTAAAAATACGAATCCGGTTTGCGATTTAGAATCATCCGGATCAGTGTCAAAGCTTGCATCAACGTAACCATTTACGATGAGCTCTTTTTCACCTCCATATACGAGAAACATATCCTTAGTCCTTTTGAGGTATTTCAGGATGTTCTTGACCGCTGTCCAGTGATCCACTCCTGGATTACTTTGGTACCTCCCTGCTAGACTTATAGCAAGGCACACATCAGGTCTGGTACACAGCATTGCATACATGATAGAGCCTATGGCTGAAGCATAGGGAACATCTTTCATTTTCTCTCTATCTTCTGCGGTGGTCGGACATTGAGTCTTACTCAACTTCACACCTTGTAACACAGGCAAGAACCCTTTCTTTGCTTGATCCATTTTGAACTTCTTCAAAACCTTGTCAAGGTATGTGCTTTGTGAAAGTCCAATTAAGCGTCTTGATCTATCTCTATAGATCTTAATGCCCAATATGTAAGCAGCTTCACCGAGGTCTTTCATTGAAAAACTCTTATTCAAGTATCCCTTTATGCTACCCAGAAATTCTATATTATTTCCAATCAATAATATGTCATCCACATATAATATCAGAAATGCTACAGAGCTCCCACTAACTTTCTTGTAAATACAGGCTTCTCCAAAAGTCTGTATAAAACCAAATGCTTTGGTCACACTATCAAAGCGTTTATTCCAACTCCGAGAGGCTTGCACCAGTCCATAAATGAATCGCTGGAGCTTGCACACTTTGTTAGCTCCCTTTGCATCGACAAAACCTTCTGGTTGCATCATATACAACTCTTCTTCCAAAAATCCATTTAGGAACGCAGTTTTGACATCCATTTGCCAAATTTCATAATCATAAAATGCGGCAATTGCTAACATGATTCGGACGGACTTAAGCATCGCTACGGGTGAGAAGGTCTCATCGTAGTCAATCCCTTGAACTTGTCGAAAACCTTTTGCAACAAGTCGAGCTTTATAGACAGTAACATTACCGTCAGCGTCAGTCTTCTTCTTGAAGATCCATTTATTCTCAATTGCTTGCCGATAGTTGGGCAAGTCAACCAAAGTCCACACTTTGTTCTCATACACGGATCCCATCTCAGATTTCATGGTTTCTAGCCATTTTGCGGAATCTGGGCCCACCATCGCTTCTTCATAGTTCGTAGGTTCATCATTATCTAGTAGCATGACTTCCAGAACAGAATTACCGTACCACTCTGGTGCGGATCTTACTCTGGTTGATCTACGAGGTTCGGTAGTAACTTGATCTAAAGTTTCATGATCATTATCATTAGCTTGCTCACTAATTGGTGTAAGTGTCACAGAAACCGGTTTCTGTGATGTACTAATTTCCAATAAGGGAGCAGGTATAGTTACCTCATCAAGTTCTACTTTTATCCCACTCACTTCTTTCGAGAGAAACTCCTTCTCTAGAAAAACTCTGAATTTAGCAACAAAAGTCTTGCCTTCGGATCTGTGATAGAAGGTGTACCCAACAGTCTCCTTTTGGTATCCTATGAAGACACATTTCTCCGATTTGGATTCGAGCTTATCAGGTTGAAGCATTTTCACATAAGCATCGCAGCCCCAAACTTTTAGAAACGGCAACTTTGGTTTCTTGCCAAACCACAGTTCATAAGGCGTCGTCTCAACGGATTTCAATGGTGTCCTATTTAACGTGAATGCAACCGTCTCTAAAGCATAACCCCAAAACGATAACGGTAAATCAGTAAGAGACATCATAGATCGCACCATATCTAATAAAGTACGATTACGACGTTCAGACACACCATTACGCTGTGGTGTTCAGGGTGGCGTGAGTTGCGAAACTATTCCGCATTGTTTCAAATGTAGACCAAACTCGTAACTCAAATATTCTCCTCCATGATCAGATCGTAGAAACTTTATTTTCTTGTTACGGATTTTCAACTTCACTCTGAAATTCTTTGAACT
Organism: Triticum dicoccoides; assembly: GCF_002162155.2. Lineage (NCBI taxonomy): Eukaryota > Viridiplantae > Streptophyta > Magnoliopsida > Poales > Poaceae > Triticum > Triticum dicoccoides. The sequence goes on along the minus strand of NC_041380.1, from coordinate 364,758,763 downwards.
TTTCAAATGTTTCAGACTTATGTTTCATTAAGTAGATATACCCATATCTGCTTAAATCATCTGTGAAGTTGAGAAAATAACGATATCCGCCACAAGCCTCAACATTCACCGGACCACATACATATGTATGTATGATTTCCAACAAATCCATTGCTCTCTCCATAGTACCGGAGAACGGCGTTTTAGTCATCTTACCCATGAGGCACGGTTCACAAGTACCAAGTGATTCATAATCAAGTGGTTCCAAAAGTCCATCAGTATGGAGTTTCTTCATGCGCTTTACACCAATATGACCTAAACGGCAGTGCCACAAATAAGTTGGAATATCGTTATCAACTCTGCATCTTTTGATTTCAACATTATGAATATGTGTATCACTACTATCGAGATTCATCAAAAATAGACCACTCTTCAAGGATGCACGACCATAAAAGATATTACTCATATAAATAGAACAACCATTATTCTCTGATTTAAATGAATAACCGTCTCGCATCAAACAAGATCCATATATAATGTTCATGCTCAACGCTGGCACCAAATAACAATTATTTAGGTCTAATACTAATCCCGAAGGTAGATGTAGAGGTAGCGTGCCGACCGCGATCACATCGACTTTGGAACCATTTCCCACGCGCATCGTCACCTCGTCCTTAGCCAATCTTCGCTTGATCTGTAGCCCCTGTTTTGAGTTGCAAATGTTAGCAACAGAACCAGTATCAAATACCCAGGTGCTACTGCGAGCATTAGTAAGGTACACATCAATAACATGTATATCACATATACCTTTGTTCACTTTGCCATCCTTCTTATCCGTCAAATACTTGGGGCAGTTCGGCTTCCAGTGACCAGTTTGCTTGCAGTAGAAGCACTCAGTTTCAGGCTTTGGTCCAGACTTGGGTTTCTTCTCCTAAGAAGCAACTTGTTTGCTGTTCTTCTTGAAGTTCCCTTTCTTCTTTCCTTTGCCTTTTTTCTTGAAACTGGTGGTCTTATTGACCATTAACACTTGATGCTCCTTCTTGATTTCTACCTCCGCGGCTTTTAGCATTGCGAAGAGCTCAGGAATAGTCTTATTCATCCCTTGCATATTATAGTTCATCATGAAGCTTTTGTAGCTTGGTTGCAGTGATTGAAGAACTCTGTGAATGACACTATCAACAAGAAGATTAACCCCCAGTTGAGTCAAGTGATTATGATACCTAGACATTTTGAGTATATGTTCACTGACAGATCTATTCTCCTCCATCTTGCAGCTATAGAACTTATTGGAGACTTCATATCTCTCAATCCGGGCATTTGCTTGAAATATTAACTTCAACTCCTGGAACATCTCATATGCTCCATGACGTTCAAAATGTCGTTGAAGACCCGGTGTAACGCCCTCGATGCGGCTATAGCTCCCATGTGTTGAGGCACGACTTAGAGACATAACCGCATTGAAAGCAATTGTCGCAAGTTAGGCAATCTTCACAACATCCCATGTAATATAGATAATAAAAGGGGAGATACATAGTTGGCTTACACTCGCCACGTCACACAAAGTACATAAATAGCATTACAACATCCAAACACTCATGGCACGACTATGTCGCCAAAATAAAAGATAAACCCAACATGCGACACGGTCCCGATCACCCCAACTGGCAGCACTACTGATCATCAAGGAAAGACACGTAGTATCGGCATGAGTCCTTGTCGAACTCCCACTTGAGCTCAAGCGCGTCATCTGGAACGGAATCATCAAGCCCTGCATCTGGTTGGGAAGTAATCTGTGAGCCACAGGGACTCAGCAATCTCGCACCCTCGCGATCAAGACTATTTAAGCTTATAGGCAAGGCAAGGTAGAATATGTGGAGCTGCAGCAAGCGACTAGCATATATGGTGGCTAACCTATTCGCAAAAGAGAGCGAGAAGAGGAGGCAAAGCGCGAACGAGTAACTAGAGGGCAACCTGCGGCAAGCATTACTCCAACACCGTGTTCACTTCCCGAACTCCGCCGAGAAGAGACCATCACGGCAACTCACATAGTTGATTCATTTTAATTAAGTTAAGGTTCAAGTTATCTACAATCGGACATTAACAAATTCCTATCTGCCCATAATCGCGGGCACGGATTTTGAAAGTTCAAATCCCTTTAGGGGAGTCCCAACTTAGCCCATGACAAGCTCTCATGGTCAACGAAGGAATAGACCTCCTCCCGAGACATTCCAATCAGACTCGGTATCCCGGTTCTTCAAGACACTTCGACAAGTTAAAACCAATCCAGCAACACCGCCCGAATGTGCCGACAAATCCCGATAGGAGCTGCACATATCTCTTTCTCAGGGCACACTCAGATTGTCCTAGGTACGGGTTGGCCAGCCTAGAGTTGCCCCTGGTGGCCACCGGCAGCTGACAGGTGGACCAACACTCAGAGGAGCACTGGCCCGGGGGGGTTTAAAATAAGATGACCCTCGGGCTCCGGAAACCCAAGGGGAAAAAGGGCTAGGTGGAAAATGGTAAAACCAAGGTTGGGCATTGCTGGAAAAGCTTTAATCAAGGCGAACTGTCAAGGGGTTCCCATTATCACCCAACCACGTAAGGAACACAAAATCCGGGAACATAACACTGATATGACGGAAACTAGGGCGGCAAGAGTGGAACAAAACACTAGGTGAGAGGCCGAGCCTTCCACCCTTTACCAAGTATATAGATGCATTAAGATAACATGGCAATATAATGATATCCCAACAAGTAAATGATGTTCCAACAAGGAACGGTCTCCAATCTTCACCTGCAACTAGCAACGCTATAAGAGGGGCTGAGCAAAGCGATAACATAGCCAATCAACGGTTGCTAGCACATGGTGGGTTAGGGGTTTGACATGGAAATTTGGGAGGCATGATAAGCAAGTGGTAGGCATCATAGCATAGGCATAGCAAAAGAGCGGGCATCTAGCAAAGCAAAGATAGTAGTGATTTCGAGGGTATGATCATCTTGCCTACAAAGTTGTCAGAGTTGACTGGATCCTCGAAAGCAAACTCAACGGGCTCCTCGTTAGCGAACTCGTCTCCCAGCTCTACCCAAACAAGACAAACAAGCAACAAGGACACAATCAACCGCGTGCAAGGCTCAAACAATATGATGCAAAGATGGTATGCTATGCAGGATGCAATATGGGATGCATATGCAAGATTTACAAGGAATGCATGAACCTGGCCTCAACTTATGAATCCAAGTGTGCCACTGGAAAGATGAGACGAAATCGCTTGAAAATGATATAAAGAACGCCAGAATCGGAGTTACAGTTTGGAAATGGCAAGCGATTCAAATATGACCACGTTCTGCGATTTACAGCAAGTAGCCATCTAAATGCAACAAGATGAACATGCTACAGCACCCAAACATGACAAAAAAATACATGGCAGTGATCCACTCATGATGCTTAACAAAAGACTAGCACTGAGCCACGGCCAATTCATCCATTAACAGATTCAAACAAGCATGGCAAAAATGCATTTGGTAAACAGATTTCAGACAGTGAAATTAACACTTGTCTGGAATTTCAGATCAGATAGCACTCTTTGGAGCATGAAAACTATATGCTACAAGACCTGAACATGGCAAAGTAAAGCATGGCATGGAGCTACTCAAAGAGCTTAACAAAAGTCCCTTAGTGACCTTGAGCCAAAAGGGATCAGAAAATACATTTGCAAGCATGTGAACATGGCAAAAACATAATCAGTTCTCAGACTTGGTGAAAACTGGAGCATGCTGAAACATATATCAAGTAGGCATGTTTACGAGCTCGATGCACTCACTACAGAGCAAGTCATGACAATCTAAGCGTACACCCATCAAGAATACACAAAAATACAAGCTAGACATGGCAAGAACAATAACAAATCTTGCACGGATCAACTACAACATCCTCGGCAAAATCACTAACAAGTAGACAATCTTCCCAGATTCACGAAATGACAAAAGTAGAGCTCGATTGACTCAAGCTAGGGTGCTCCATAATTGCAAACAAAGATATGTATGGATAGAGCACTACAAGATTAACAAAACATCCTTACTGATCATCCACAAAAGAGGCACGGATCACTAGGAAACAACATGAACATATGGCATAATGAGATAAACAGATCAAGACTTAGTGGAAATGCTAAGTCCCTGAAATCAGCATTAACGAATGCTCCACATTGCAAGCTTGTGCTAGTCACCACACACATCACAAAAATACATGGGTTGCATCTCTGGATAGATGGCAAAACATATAATAAAACACCTGTAGAGCTCAGGGGCATATCATGCACACAATAATCATGGCAAAAATGACAAATAGCCAAATGGAGCAGCAGATCTGACAATTATCTCAAATAGCATTCTTCTAACAGCATTTCGGGCATCAAGATGAACTCAAATGAAAATGATGCAATGAGATGAAATGTGTTCTCTCTGGGACGAACATTTTTATATGCTAGCCCAAAATGGAGTTACCGATGAGGAGTTACGACACGATGAAAAACGCAAAAATAATGCAAGGGAGAGGGGAAAAGTCAATCCTCTAGGGTTTTTTGAATCCGGATCTGAGATCCAGCGGCACTGTAGCGATGCGCTCGGCCCGAGGTACGACGGTGCCGGAGATGAGGTCGCCGGCGATGGGATCCGGCGGAGGAGGAGGTCGCGGCAGGGGACGGCGAAGTCCACGGCGGCGCGCGGCGGCGGAGATGGTGGCGGCGGCCACCGGCGACGAGGCGGCGCGAGGCGGACCGGGGCACGGCTCGCCGGACTTGAGGTCTCCGGCGGCGCGGAACTCCGGTGCAGGGCGCGTCGGACGGCGGGGGACGGGCTCGAAGAAGACGGCGGCGGGGCGCGGTCGCCTCTGGCCCAGGCGGCGACGGGAGAGGGCCGGCTTCGGGCTTTGCGGGCCAGCGCGGTTCGCGGCAAAGTGGGTGCCGGCTGGGACGCGTGGCAGCGTGCGATTGGTCCGGGCGGAGCAGCGGACGGCGGATGTGTCCGGCGGCCGGCAGACGTGTCCGGCCGCGCGGAGAGGGTGGATCTAGGGTTTGGACGAAGGGGATCCGCGAATTTCGGGAGGGTGGTGTATATATAGGCATAGAGGGAGCTAGGAGTGTCCAAATGAGGTGCGGTTTTCGGCCACGCGATCATGATCGAACGCTCTAGACGATGCAGAGGGTTTTGGTGGGTTTTGGGCCAACTTGGAGGGGTGTTGGGATGCAACACACACGAGGCCTTTTCGGTCCCTCGGTTAACCGTTGGAGCATCAAACGAAGTCCAAATGGTACGAAACTTGACAGGCGGTCTACCGGTAGTAAACCAAGGCCGCTTGGCAAGTCTCGGTCCAAACCGGAAATGTGTAATCCCCACACATGAAACAAAGGTAGAAATGACCACCGGAGGAGAACGAAGCACCGGAATGCAAAACGGACAACGGGGAAAATGCTCGAATGCATGAGATGAACACGTATGCAAATGCAATGCACATGATGACATGATATGAGATGCATGACAACGATAACAACACACGGAGATAAAAACCTGAACCCGAGAAAATAAAATAACTTAACGTCGGAAACGGCAAGAGTTGGAGTACATATTGGGTAAATCACATTCGGGGTGTTACACCCGGTTCTAAGCAGTAAAGCATGGCACACTGAACTATCGAGTAGTCATCGTCTTTGCTCTGCCAGACGTTCATAACCTCTGGTGTTGCTCCTACAGTAGGCTTGGCACTTAGCGGTGCTTCCAGGACGTAATTCTTCTATGCAGCAATGAGGATAATCCTCAAGTTACGGACCCAGTCCGTGTAATTGCTACCATCATCTTTCAACTTTGCTTTCTCAAGGAACACATTAAAATTCAACGGAACAACAACACGAGCCATCTATCTACAATCAAACATAGACAAGCAAGATACTATCAGGTACTAAGTTCATGATAAATTTAAGTTCAATTAATCATATTACTTAAGAACTCCCTCTTAGAAAGATATCCCTCTAATCCTCTAAGTGATCACGTGATCCCAATCAACTAAACCTTGTCCGATCATCACGTGAGATGGAGTAGTATCAATGGTGAACATCAATATGTTGATCATATCTACTATATGATTCACGCTCGACCTTTTGGTCTCTGTGTTCCGAGGCCATATCTGTTATATGCTAGGCTCGTCAAGTTAAACCTGAGTATTCCGCTTGTGCAACTGTTTTGCACCCGTTGTATTTGAACGTAGAGCCTATCACACCCGATCATCACGTGGTGTCTCAACACGAAGAACTTTCGCAACGGTGCATACTCAGGGAGAACACTTATACTTTGATAATTTAGTGAGGGATCATCTTATAATGCTACCGTCAATCAAAGCAAGATAAGATGCATAAAAGATAAACATCACATGCAATCAATATAAGTGATATGATATGGCCATCTTCATCTTGTGCTTGTGATCTCCATCTTCGAAGCACCATCATGATCACCATCATCACCGGCGCAACACCTTGATCACCATCGTAGCATCGTTGTCATCTCGCCAAAACTTATGCTTCCACGACTATCGCTACCGCTTAGTGATAAAGTAAAGCACTACAGCGCAATTGCATTGCATACAATAAAGCGACAACCATATGGCTCCTGCCAGTTGCCGATAACTCGGTTACAAAACATGATCATCTCATACAATTAAATTTAGCATCATGTCTTGACCATATCACATCACAACATGCCGTGCAAAAACAAGTTAGACGTCCTCTACTTTGTTGTTGCAAGTTTTACGTGGCTGCTACGGGCTTTAGCAAGAACCGTTCTTACCTACGCATCAAAAACCACAACGATAGTTTGTCAAGTTGGTGCTGTTTTAACCTTCGCAAGGACCGGGTGTAGCCACACTCGGTTCAACTAAAGTTGGAGAAACTGACACCCGCCAGCCACCTGTGTGCAAAGCACGTCGGTAGAACCAGTCTCGCGTAAGCGTACGCGTAATGTCGGTACGGGCCGCTTCATCCAACAATACTGCCGAACCAAAGTATGACAAGCTGGTAAGCAGTATGACTTATATCGCCCACAACTCACTTGTGTTCTACTCGTGCATAACATCAACGCATAAAACCTGGCTCGGATGCCACTGTTGGGGAACGTAGTAATTTCAAAAAAATTCCTACGCACACGCAAGATCATGGTGATGCATAGCAACGAGAGGGGAGAGTGTTGTCTAGGTACCCTCGTAGACCAGAAGCAGAAGCATTAGCACAACGCGGTTGATGTAGTCGTACATCTTCACGGCCCAACCGATCAAGCACCGAAACTACGGCACCTCCGAGTTCTAGCACACGTTCAGCTCGATGACGATCCCCGGACTCCGATCCAGCAAAGTTTCGGGGAAGAGTTCCGTCAGCACGACGGCTGGTGATGATCTTGATGTTCTACCGTCGCAGGGCTTCGCCTAAGCACCGCTACAATATTATCGAGGATTATGGTGGAGGGGGGCACCGCACAAGACTAAGAGAACGATCACGAAGATCAACTTGTGTGTCTAGAGGTGCCCCCCTGCCCCTGTATATAAAGGAGCAAGGGGGAGAGGTCGGCCGGCCCTTGGGGCGCGCCAAGGAGGGGGGAGTCCTCCTCCTAGTAGGAGTAGGACCCCCCTTTCCTAGTCCAACTAGGAAGAGAGAAGGGGGAAGGAAAGAGAGGGAGAGGGAGAGGGAAAGAGGGGCCGCGCCCCCCTCCCCTAGTCCAATTCAGACTCCCCATGGGAGGGGGCGTGCCACCTCCTGGGCTGCTGCCCTCTCTCTCCCCTCAGGCCCACTAAGGCCCAATACTTCCCCGGGGGGTTCCGGTAACCCTTCCGGCACTCCGGTTTTCTCCGAAATCACCCGAAACACTTCCGGTGTCCGAATATAGCCGTCCAATATATCGATCTTTATGTCTCGACCATTTCGAGACTCCTTGTCATGTCCGTGATCATATCCAAGACTCCGAACAATCTTCGGTACATCAAAATATATAAACTCATAATGAAACTGTCATCGTAACGTTAAGCATGCGGACCCTACAGGTTCGAGAATAATGTAGACATGACCAAGACAAGTCTCCGATCAATAACCAATAGCGGAACCTGGATGCTCATATTGGCTCCTACATATTCTACGAAGATCTTTTATCGGTCAGACCGCATAACAACATACGTTGTTCCCTTTGTCATCGGTATGTTACTTGCCCGAGATTTGAGCGTCGGTATCTCAATACCTAGTTCAATCTCGTTACCGGCAAGTCTCTTTATTCGTTCCGTAATACATCATCCCGCAGCTAACTTATTAGTTGCAATGCTTGCAAGGCTTATGTGATGTGCATTACCGAGAGGGCCCAGACATACCTCTCCGACAATCGGAGTGACAAATCCTAATCTCGAAATACGCCAACCCAACAAGTACCTTCGGAGACACCTGTAGAGCACCTTTATAATCACCCAGTTATGTTGTGACGTTTGGTAGCACACAAAGTGTTCCTCCGGTAAACGGAAGTTGCATAATCTCATAGTCATAGGAACATGTATAAGTCATGAAGAAAGCAATAGCATCAAATTAAACGATCAAGTGCTAAGCTAACGAAATGGGTCAAGTCAATCACATCATTCTCCTAATGATGTGATCCCGTTAATCAAATGACAACTCATGTCTATGGCAAGGAAACTTAACCATCTTCGATCAACAAGCTAGTCAAGTAGAGGCATACTAGTGACACTATGTTTGTCTATGTATTCACACATGTATTATGTTTCCGGTTAATACAATTCTAGCATGAATAATAAACATTTATCATGATATAAGGAAATAAATAATAACTTTATTATTGCCTCTAGGGAATATTTCCTTCAGTCTCCCACTTGCACTAGAGTCAATAATCTAGATTACACAGTAATGATTCTAACACCCATGGAGCCTTGGTGCTGATCATGTTTTGCTCATGGAAGAGGCTTAGTCAGCGGGTCTGCAACGTTCAGATCCGTATGTATCTTGCAAATTTCTATGTCTCCCACTTGGACTAAATCCTGAATGGAATTGAAGCGTCTCTTGATGTGCTTGGTTCTCTTGTGAAATCTGGATTCCTTTGCCAAGGCAATTGCACCAGTATTGTCACAAAAGATTTTCATTGGACCCGATGCACTAGGTATGACACCTAGATCGGATATAAACTCCTTCATCCAGACTCCTTCATTTGCTGCTTATGAAGCAGCTATGTACTCTGCTTCACATGTAGATTCCACCACGACGCTTTGTTTTGAACTGCACCAACTGACAGCTCCTCCGTTTAGTAAAAATACGAATCCGGTTTGTGATTTAGAATCATCCGGATCAGTGTCAAAGCTTGCATCAATGTAACCATTTACGATGAGCTCTTTGTCACCTCCATATACGAGAAACATATCCTTAGTCCTTTTCAGGTATTTCAGGATGTTCTTGACCGCTGTCTAGTGATCCACTCCTGGATTACTTTGGTACCTCCCTGCTAGACTTATAGCAAGGCACACATCAAGTCTGGTACACAGCATTGCATACATGATAGAGCCTATGGCTGAAGCATAGGGAACATCTTTCATTTTCTCTCTATCTTCTGCGGTGGTCGGACATTGAGTCTTACTCAACTTCACACCTTGTAACACAGGCAAGAACCCTTTATTTGCTTGATCCATTTTGAACTTCTTCAAAACCTTGTCAAGGTATGTGCTTTGTGAAAGTCCAATTAAGCGTCTTGATCTATCTCTATAGATCTTAATGCCCAATATGTAAGCAGCTTCACCGAGGTCTTTCATTGAAAAACTCTTATTCAAGTATCCCTTTATGCTATCCAGAAATTCTATATTATTTCCAATCAATAATATGTCATCCACATATAATACCAGAAATGCTAGAGAGCTCCCGCTCACTTTCTTGTAAATACAGGCTTCTTCAAAAGTCTGTATAAAACCAAATGCTTTGATCACACTATCAAAGCGTTTATTCCAACTCCGAGAGGCTTGCACCAGTCCATAAATGGATCGCTGGAGCTTGCACACTTTGTTAGCTCCCTTTGGATCGACAAAACCTTCTAGTTGCATCATATACAACTCTTCTTCTAGAAATCCATTCAGGAATGCAGTTTTGTCATCCATTTGCCAAATTTCATAATCATAAAATGTGGCAATTGCTAACATGATTCGGACAGACTTACGCATCGCTACGGGTGAGAAGGTCTCATCGTAGTCAATCCCTTGAACTTGTCGAAAACCTTTTGCAACAAGTCGAGCTTTATAGACAGTAACATTACCGTCAGCGTCAGTCTTCTTCTTGAAGATCCATTTATTCTCAATTGCTTGCCGATCAACGGGCAAGTCAACCAAAGTCCACACTTTGTTCTCATACATGGATCCCATCTCAGATTTCATGGCTTCTAGCCATTTTGCGGAATCTGGGCTCACCGTCGCTTCTTCATAGTTCGTAGGTTCATCATGATCTAGTAGCATGACTTCCAGAACAGGATTACCGTACCACTCTGGTGCGGATCTTACTCTGGTTGATCTACGAGGTTTGGTAGTAACTTGATCTGAAGTTTCATGATCATCATCATTAGCTTCCTCACTAATTGGTGTAAGTGTCACAGAAACCGGTTTCTGTGATGTACTAATTTCCAATAAGGGAGCAGGTATAGTTACCTCATCAAGTTCTACTTTTCTCCCACTCACTTCTTTCGAGAGAAACTCCTTCTCTAGAAAAACTCCGAATTTAGCAACAAAAGTCTTGCCTTTTGATCTGTGATAGAAGGTGTACCCAACAGTCTCCTTTGGGTATCCTATGAAGACACATTTCTCCGATTTGGGTTTGAGCTTATCAGGTTGAAGCTTTTTCACATAAGCATCGCAGCCCCAAACTTTTAGGAACGACAACTTTGGTTTCTTGCCAAACCACAGTTCATACGGCGTCGTCTCAATGGATTTCGATGGTGTCCTATTTAACGTGAATGCAGCCGTCTCTAAAGCATAACCCCAAAACGATAATGGTAAATCAGTAAGAGACATCATAGATCGCACCATATCTAATAAAGTACGATTACGACGTTCGGACACACCATTACGCCGTGGTGTTCCGGGTGGCGTGAGTTGCGAAACTATTCCGCATTGTTTCAAATGTAGACCAAACTCGTAACTCAAATATTCTCCTCCACGATCAGATCGTAGAAACTTTATTTTCTTGTTACGGATTTTCAACTTCACTCTGAAATTCTTTAAACTTTTCAAATGTTTCAGATTTATGTTTCATAAAGTAGATATACCCATATCTGCTTAAATCAACTGTGAAGTTGAGAAAATAACGATATCCGCCACGAGCCTCAACATTCATTGGACCACATACATCTGTATGTATGATTTCCAACAAATCCGTTGCTCTCTCCATAGTACCGGAGAACGGCGTTTTAGTCATCTTACCCATGAGGCACGGTTCGCAAGTACCAAGTGATTCATAATCAAGTGGTTCCAAAAGTCCATCAGTATGGAGTTTCTTCATGCACTTTACACCGATATGACCTAAACGGCAGTGCCACAAATAATTTGCACTATCATTATCAACTCTGCATCTTTTGATTTCAACATTATGAATATGTGTATCACTACTATCGAGATTCATCAAAAATAGACCACTCTTCAAGGATGCACGACCATAAAAGATATTACTCATATAAATAGAACAACCATTATTCTCTGATTTAAATGAATAACCGTCTCGCATCAAACAAGATCTAGATATAATATTCATGCTCAACGCTGGCACGAAATAACAATTATTTAGGTCTAATACTAATCCCGAAGGTAGATGTCGAGGTAGCGTGCCGACCGCGATCACATCGACTTTGGAACCATTTCCCACGCGCATCGTCACCTCGTCCTTAGCCAATCTTTGCTTGATCCGTAGCCCCTGTTTTGAGTTGCAAATTTTAGCAACAGAACCAGTATCAAATACCGAGGTGCTACTGTGAGCATTAGTAAGGTACACATGAATAACATGTATATCACATATACCTTTGTTCACTTTGCCATCCTTCTTATCCGCCAAATACTTGGGGCAGTTCCGCTTCCAGTGACCAGTCTGCTTGCAGTAGAAGCACTCAGTTTCAGGCTTAGTTCTAGACTTGGGTTTCTTCTCCTGAGCAGCAACTTGTTTGCTGTTCTTCTTGAAGTTCCCTTTCTTCTTTCCTTTGCCTTTTTTCTTGAAACTGGTGGTCTTATTGACCATCAACACTTGATGCTCCTTCTTGATTTCTACCTCCGCGGCTTTTAGCATTGCAAAGAGCTCAGGAATAGTCTTATTCATCCCTTGCATATTATAGTTCATCATGAAGCTTTTGTAGCTTGGTGGCAGTGATTGAAGAACTCTGTCAATGACACTATCAACAGGAAGATTAACCCCCGGTTGAGTCAAGTGATTATGATACCCAGACATTTTGAGTATATGTTCACTGACAGAACTATTCTCCTCCATCTTGCAGCTATAGAACTTATTGGAGACTTCATATCTCTCAATCCAGGCATTTGCTTGAAATATTAACTTCAACTCCTGGAACATCTCATATGCTCCATGACGTTCAAAACGTCATTGAAGACCCGGTTCTAATCCGTAAAGCATGGCACACTGAACTATCGAGTAGTCATCAGCTTTGCTCTGCCAGACGTTCATAACCTTTGGTGTTACTCCTGCAGCAGGCTTGGCACTTAGTGGTGCTTCCAGGACGTAATTCTTCTATGCAGCAATGAGGATAATCCTCAAGTTACGGACCCAATCTGTGTAATTGCTACCATCATCTTTCAACTTTGCTTTCTCAAGGAACGCATTAAAATTCAACGGAACAACAACACGAGCCATCTATCTACAATCAAACATAGACAAGCAAGATACTATCAGGTACTAAGTTCATGATAAATTTAAGTTCAATTAATCATATTACTTAAGAACTCCCTCTTAGAAAGATATCCCTCTAATCCTCTAAGTGATCACGTGATCCAAATCAACTAAACCATGTCCGATCATCATGTGAGATGGAGTAGTATCAATGGTGAACATCAATATGTTGATCATATCTACTATATGATTCACGCTCGACCTTTCGGTCTCCGTGTTCTGAGGCCATATCTGTTATATGCTAGGCTTGTCAAGTTAAACCTGAGTATTCCGCGTGTGCAACTGTTTTGCACCCGTTGTATTTGAACGTAGAGCCTATCACACCCGATCATCACGTGGTGTCTCAGCACGAAGAACTTTCGCAACGGTGCATACTCAGGGAGAACACTTATACTTTGATAATTTAGTGAGGGATCATCTTATAATGCTACCGTCAATCAAAGCAAGATAAGATGCATAAAATATAAACATCACATGCAATCAATATAAGTGATATGATATGGCCATCATCATCTTGTGCTTGTGATCTCCATCTTCGAAGCACCGTCATGATCACCATCGTCACCGGCGCAACACCTTGATCACCATCGTAGCATCATTGTCGTCTCGCCAAAACTTATGCTTCCACGACTATCGCTACCGCTTATTGATAAAGTAAAGCACTACAGCGCAATTGCATTGCATACAATAAAGCGACAACCATATGGCTCCTGCCAGTTGCCGATAACTCCGTTACAAAACATGATCATCTCATACAATAAAATTTAGCATCATGTCTTGACCATATCACATCACAACATGCCGTGCAAAAACAAGTTAGACGTCCTCTACTTTGTGGTTGCAAGTTTTACGTGGCTGCTACGGGCTTTAGCAAGAACCGTTCTTACCTACGTATCAAAAACCACAACGATAGTTTGTCAAGTTGGTGCTGTTTTAACCTTCGCAAGGACCGGGCGTAGCCACACTCGGTTCAACTAAAGTTGGAGAAACTGACACCCGCCAGCCACCTGTGTGCAAAGCACGTCGGTAGAACCAGTCTCGCGTAAGCGTACGCGTAATGTCGGTCCGGGCCGCTTCATCCAACAATAACGCCGAACCAAAGTATGACATGCTGGTAAGCAGTATGACTTATATCGCCCACAACTCACTTGTGTTCTACTCATGCATAACATCAACCCATAAAACCTGGCTCGGATGCCAATGTTGGGGAACATAGTAATTTCAAAAAAATTCCTACGCACACGCAAGATCATGGTGATGCATAGCAACGAGAGGGGAGAGTGTTGTCTACGTACTCTCGTAGACCGGAAGCAGAAGCATTAGCACAACGCGGTTGATGTAGTCGTACGTCTTCACGGCCCAACCGGTCAAGCACCGAAACTATGGCACCTCCGAGTTCTAGCACACGTTCAGCTCGATGACGATCCCCGGACTCCGATCCAGCAAAGTGTCGGGGAAGAGTTCCGTCAGCATGACGGCTGGTGATGATCTTGATGTTCTACCGTCGCAGGGCTTCGCCTAAGCACCGCTACAATATTATCGAGGATTATGGTGGAGGGGGGCACCGCACACGACTAAGAGAACGATCACGAAGATCAACTTGTGTGTCTAGAGGTGCCCCCTGCCCCTGTATATAAAGGAGCAAGGGGGAGAGGCCGGCCGGCCCTTGGGGCGCGCCAAGGAGGGGGGAGTCCTCCTCCTAGTAGGAGTAGGACCCCCCTTTCCTAGTCCAACTAGGAAGAGAGAAGGGGGAAGGAAAGAGAGGAAGAGGGAGAGGGAAAGAGGGGCCGCGCCCCCTCCCCTAGTCCAATTCGGACTCCCCATGGGAGGGGGCGCGCCACCTCCTGGGCTGCTACCCTCTCTCTCCCCTCAGGCCCACTAAGGCCCAATACTTCCCCAGGGGGTTCCGGTAACCCTTCCGGCACTCCGGTTTTCTCCAAAATCACCTGAAACACTTCCGGTGTCCGAATATAGCCGTCCAATATATCGATCTTTATGTCTCGACCATTTCGAGACTCCTCGTCATGTCCGTGATCATATCCGAGACTCCGAACAATCTTCGGTACATCAAAATATATAAACTCATAATGAAATTGTCATCGTAACGTTAAGTGTGCGGACCCTACGGGTTCGAGAATAATGTAGACATGACCGAGACACGTCTCTAGTCAATAACCAATAGCGGAACCTGGATGCTCATATTGGCTCCTACATATTCTACGAAGATCTTTTATCGGTCAGACCGCATAACAACATACGTTGGTCCCTTTGTCATCGGTATGTTACTTGCCCGAGATTTGAGCGTCGGTATCTCAATACCTAGTTCAATCTCGTTACCGGCAAGTCTCTTTACTCGTTCCGTAATACATCATCCCGCAGCTAACTTATTAGTTGCAATGCTTGCAAGGCTTATGTGATGTGCATTACCGAGAGGGCCCAGAGATACCTCTCCGACAATCGGAGTGACAAATCCTAATCTCGAAATACGCCAACCCAACAAGTACCTTCGAAGACACCTGTAGAGCACCTTTATAATCACCCAGTTACGTTGTGATGTTTGGTAGCACACAAAGTGTTCCTCCGGTAAACGGAAGTTGCATAATCTCATAGTCATAGGAACATGTATAAGTCATGAAGAAAGCAATATCATCAAATTAAACGATCAAGTGCTAAGCTAACGAAATGGGTCAAGTCAATCACATCATTCTCCTAATGATGTGATCCCGTTAATCAAATGACAACTCATGTCTATGGCAAGGAAACTTAACCATCTTCGATCAACAAGCTAGTCAAGTAGAGGCATACTAGTGACACTATGTTTGTCTATGTATTCACACATGTATTATGTTTCCGGTTAATACAATTCTAGCATGAATAATAAACATTTATCATGATAAAAGGAAATAAATAATAACTTTATTATTGCCTCTAGGGCATATTTCCTTCAGTCTCCCACTTGCACTAGAGTCAATAATCTTGATTACACAGTAATGATTCTAACACCCATGGAGCCTTGGTGCTGATCATGTTTTGCTTGTGGAAGAGGCTTAGTCAGCGGGTCTGCAACGTTGAGATCTGTATGTATCTTGCAAATTTCTATGTCTCCCACTTGGACTAAATCCCGAATGGAATTGAAGCGTCTCTTGATGTGCTTGGTTCTCTTGTGAAATCTGGATTCCTTTGCCAAGGCAATTGCACCAGTATTGTCACAAAAGATTTTCATTGGACCC
This sequence comes from Triticum dicoccoides, assembly GCF_002162155.2. NCBI lineage: Eukaryota > Viridiplantae > Streptophyta > Magnoliopsida > Poales > Poaceae > Triticum > Triticum dicoccoides. The sequence continues at coordinate 364,742,604 of NC_041380.1, read as the reverse complement.
GATGCACTAGGTATGACACCTAGATCGGATATAAACTCCTTCATCCAGACTCCTTCATTTGCTGCTTACGAAGCATCTATGTACTCTGCTTCACATGTAGATTCCGCCACAACGCTTTGTTTTGAACTGCACCAACTGACAGCTCCTCCGTTTAGTAAAAATACGAATCCGGTTTGCGATTTAGAATCATCCGGATCAGTGTCAAAGCTTGCATCAACGTAACCATTTACGATGAGCTCTTTGTCACCTCCATATATGAGAAACATATCCTTAGTCCTTTTCAGGTATTTCAGGATGTTCTTGACCGCTGTCCAGTGATCCACTCCTGGATTACTTTGGTACCTCCCTGCTAGACTTATAGCAAGGCACACATCAGGTCTGGTACACAGCATTGCATACATGATAGAGCCTATGGCTGAAGCATAGGGAACATCTTTCATTTTCTCTCTATCTTCTGCGGTGGTTGGACATTGAGTCTTACTCAACTTCACACCTTGTAACATAGGCAAGAACCCTTTCTTTGCTTGATCCATTTTGAACTTCTTCAAAACCTTGTCAAGGTATGTGCTTTGTGAAAGTCCAATTAAGCGTCTTGATCTATCTCTATAGATCTTAATGCCCAATATGTAAGCAGCTTCACCGAGGTCTTTCATTGAAAAACTCTTATTCAAGTATCCCTTTATGCTATCCAGAAATTCTATATTTTTTCCAATCAATAATATGTCATCCACATATAATATCAGAAATGCTAGAGAGCTCCCGCTCACTTTCTTGTAAATACAGGCTTCTCCAAAAGTCTGTATAAAACCAAATGCTTTGATCACACTATCAAAGCGTTTATTCCAACTCCGAGAGGCTTGCACCAGTCCATAAATGGATCGCTGGAGCTTGCACACTTTGTTAGCTCCCTTTGGATCGACAAAACCTTCTAGTTGCATCATATACAACTCTTCTTCTAGAAATCCATTCAGGAATGCAGTTTTGTCATCCATTTGCCAAATTTCATAATCATAAAAAGCGGCAATTGCTAACATGATTCGGACAGACTTAAGCATCGCTACGGGTGAGAAGGTCTCATCATAGTCAATCCCTTGAACTTGTCGAAAACCTTTTGCAACAAGTCGAGCTTTATAGACAGTAACATTACCGTCAGCGTCAGTCTTCTTCTTGAAGACCCATTTATTCTCAATTGCCTGCCGATCAACGGGCAAGTCAACCAAAGTCCACACTTTGTTCTCATACATGGATCCCATCTCAGATTTCATGGCTTCTAGCCATTTTGCGGAATCTGGGCTCACCGTCGCTTCTTCATAGTTCGTAGGTTCATCATGATCTAGTAGCATGACTTCCAGAACAGGATTACCGTACCACTCTGGTGCGGATCTTACTCTGGTTGATCTACGAGGTTTGGTAGTAACTTGATCTGAAGTTTCATGATCATCATCATTAGCTTCCTCACTAATTGGTGTAAGTGTCACAGAAACCGGTTTCTGTGATGTACTAATTTCCAATAAGGGAGCAGGTATAGTTACCTCATCAAGTTCTACTTTTCTCCCACTCACTTCTTTCGAGAGAAACTCCTTCTCTAGAAAAACTCCGAATTTAGCAACAAAAGTCTTGCCTTTTGATCTGTGATAGAAGGTGTACCCAACAGTCTCCTTTGGGTATCTTATGAAGACACATTTCTCCGATTTGGGTTTGAGCTTATCAGGTTGAAGCTTTTTCACATAAGCATCGCAGCCCCAAACTTTTAGGAACGACAACTTTGGTTTCTTGCCAAACCACAGTTCATACGGCGTTGTCTCAACGGATTTCGATGGTGTCCTATTTAATGTGAATGCAGCCGTCTCTAAAGCATAACCCCAAAACGAAAACAGTAAATCAGTAAGAGACATCATAGATCGCACCATATCTAATAAAGTACGATTACGACGTTCGGACACACCATTACGCCATGGTGTTCCGGGTGGCGTGAGTTGCGAAACTATTCCGCATTGTTTCAAATGTAGACCAAACTCGTAACTCAAATATTCTCCTCCATGATCAGATCGTAGAAACTTTATTTTCTTGTTACGGATTTTCAACTTCACTCTGAAATTCTTTAAACTTTTCAAATGTTTCAAATTTATGTTTCATAAAGTAGATATACCCATATCTGCTTAAATCATCTGTGAAGTTGAGAAAATAACGATATCCGCCACGAGCCTCAACATTCATTGGACCACATACATCTGTATGTATGATTTCCAACAAATCCGTTGCTCTCTCCATAGTACCGGAGAACGGCGTTTTAGTCATCTTACCCATGAGGCACGGTTCGCAAGTACCAAGTGATTCATAATCAAGTGGTTCCAAAAGTCCATCAGTATGGAGTTTCTTCATGCGCTTTACACCGATATGACCTAAACGGCAGTGCCACAAATAATTTGCACTATCATTATCAACTCTGCATCTTTTGATTTCAACATTATGAATATGTGTATCACTACTATCGAGATTCATCAAAAATAGACCACTCTTCAAGGATGCATGACCATAAAAGATATTACTCATATAAATAGAACAACCATTATTCTCTGATTTAAATGAATAATTGTCTCGCATCAAACAAGATCCAGATATAATGTTCATGCTCAACGCTGGCACCAAATAAAAATTATTTAGGTCTAATACTAATCTCGAAGGTAGATGTAGAGGTAGCGTGCCGACCGCGATCACATCGACTTTGGAACCATTTCCCATGCACATCGTCACCTCGTCCTTAGCCAATCTTCACTTGATCTGTAGCCCCTGTTTCAAGTTGCAAATGTTAGCAACAGAACCAGTATCAAATACCCAGGTGCTACTGCGAGCATTATTAAGGTACACATCAATAACATGTATATCACATATACCTTTGTTCACTTTGCCATCCTTCTTATCCGTCAAATACTTGGGGTAGTTCCGCTTCCAGTGACCAGTCTGCTTGCAGTAGAAGCACTCAGTTTCAGGCTTAGGTCCAGACTTGGGTTTCTTCTCCTGAGCAGCAACTTGTTTGTTGTTCTTCTTGAAGTTCCCTTTCTTCTTTCCTTTGCCCTTTTTCTTGAAACTGGTGGTCTTATTGACCATCAACACTTGATGCTCCTTCTTGATTTCTATCTCCACGGCTTTTAGCATTGCGAAGAGCTCAGGAATAGTCTTATTCATCCCTTGCGTATTATAGTTCATCACGAAGCTTTTGTAGCTTGATGGCAGTGATTGAAGAACTCTGTCAATGACACTATCAACAGGAAGATTAACCCCCAGTTGAGTTAAGTGATTATGATACCCAGACATTTTGAGTATATGTTTACTGACAAAACTATTCTGCTCCATCTTGCAGCTATAGAACTTATTGGAGACTTCATATCTCTCAATCCGGGCATTTGCTTGAAATATTAACTTCAACTCCTGGAACATCTCATATGCTCCATGACGTTCAAAACGTCGTTGAAGACCCGGTTCTAAGCCGTAAAGCATGACACACTGAACTATCGAGTAGTCATCAGCTTTGCTCTGCCAGCCGTTCATAACATCTGGTGTTGCTCCTGCAGCAGGCTTGGCACTTAGCAGTGCTTCTAGGACGTAATTCTTCTGTGCAGCAATGAGGATAATCCTCAAGTTACGGACCCAGTCCGTGTAATTGCTACCATCATCTTTCAACTTTGCTTTCTCAAGGAACGCATTAAAATTCAATGGAACAACAGCACGAGCCATCTATCTACAATCAAACATAGACAAGCAAGATACTATCAGGTACTAAGTTCATGATAAATTTAAGTTCAATTAATCATATTACTTAAGAACTCCCTCTTAGAAAGATATCCCTCTAATCCTCTTAAAATTAAATTGATTAAAAGCTACAACTATTTTTTTTGTTTTTCTTAAGGTTTATTAAACACACAAGAAGAGAGCATAAAAGGGAAATTAAACTAGCATGGATGATACAATGAAAAAGTATGAGCACCGACATCTAGCCATGAGTGTGTGAACATAAATGTAATGTCGGTGGGAAATACGTACTCCCCCAAGCTTAGGCTTTTGGCCTAATTTGTTCTATGGCCACGGCTGGCCTGGCGGATATCCATAATAGTAACTGGGGTCGTACTGAGAAGAAGAAGAGGAAGACTCCGATTGCCACTGGCTGACAATCATCTCTGGATCCCACTGGTAATTAGACTGTCGTGAAGGATCAACTTGTGGTTCTGGCTCTGGCTCCTCGGCTGGTGCAGGGTTCCGGTAGGCGTGGATAGCCTTCAACGGAACATGGTACGTGCCTGAAGATAAATCAAACAAAGAAGGAGTAGGTAGGGTAATAGTCTCAGGGTGATATTTATTAAAAAATAATTGATATTTAAGCTGTCCTTCCCTATTTTTAACAATAAAATCATGTGCCACCATACTTTTATAATCTAGATAAACACGAGGCAGCATCTTTTCTTCCTTCTCAAAATGCCTAATAGGTATGTTATAATGTGCAGCTAGGCGTGAAGCATAGATGCCTTCAAAGATGGGGCCCTTGGTACGGTTCAGACTTAACCGTTTGGCAATAATACCGCCCATACTAAAAGTGTTATCACTGTATAAACCGTGGAGCAGAATAATAATATCAGAGATACTAAGGTTTCCACAGTTTCCGCGACCAATTAAGCAACGACTAGCAAATAATGCAAAGTAACGTAAAACAGGAAAATATATGCTAGTGATTCGTGCATCGAAAACCTTCCTTGTTTTCCCTACAGTGATAGTATCAATAAACCCCTCCACATCATCATGATGTGGTTCTTATGTCTTGCCCTCAAAAGGGACTAAACAAATCCGACAAAAATCATAAAGTGACATCTCTTTATGCTCATCATGTAAATGAAACTCCACCGTAGGTGGCGAGTTCCTAGAATGGAAATGAAAGTTTTGCACAAAGGTATTTGTGAGTAAGAGATACTTATCACATTAGTCATGGAGGAAAGCGGTGAGGCCTGCATTCTTAGCCAACTCATGAAAATCTTCATAAATACCGGCTGCTCTCAAGAAATCATCGGAAGGCCATTCACACGCCCGAACCTCCGTGGTGCGTGGCAAATTATACTTAGGCTTCGGTGCCTTTTCCTTCGAGCTTTGGCTCGATGATCCCCTCAATAGTCTCCTCATCATTTTCTAAAAAAATTCTGAAATTTTTAGTAACTTCAAAATAAAAGTAAAGCAAACTCAATAATATTGATAGCAACTACTCCTACAAGTGCCTAGGGCTTATATCATGCATCAAAACTACTTTTTTACCATATAAATTTGACATGCAAGCTCAAGAACAGGGTCACCTAAGCAGCAAAAATTTGCATTGAATAAAGCACTAGAACAAAAACTAATTGGACCAATGGAGGAGTCACATACCAAGGAACAATCTCCCCAAGCAGTTTTATGAGAGGTGCTTTGAGCAAGGAGATCGAAAATGGCAGCAAAATGAGCTTGGACTCGGGTTTAAGCTGGTTATTCATGTTTGTGGGAGGAAGAAGAAGTGTATGGGTGAAAGAATAAGTGGAGGAGGGCCACCATGGGCCCACGAGGCAGGGGGCGCGCCCTCCACCCTCGTGGGCAGGTGGTTGACCCCCCTGCTGTGTTCTTAGTGCCAAATATTCTAGAAAAAATCATATTTAAATTTCAGGGCATTTGGAGCACTTTTATTTTTGAGATATTTTTATATTGCACTGATAATCAGATAACAGACAGAAAAATATTTATTTTTAATTTATTTAATATAAATAACAGAAAGTAAAAGTGGGGTACAGAAGGTTGTGCCTTCTAGTTTCATCCATCTCATGATCATCAAAAGGAATCCACTAACAAGGTTGATCAAGTCTTGTTAACGAACTCATTCCGAATAACATGTAACCGGAGAAATTTCGAATAACACTATGTTACCTCAACGGGGATATGCACATCCCCAATAATAAGAATATCATATTTCTTCTTGACAGTAGGAAGAGGAAATTCAAAACCTCCAAATATAATCGATGGAATTTTTCCAATAGAGTTGATACTATGAACTTGAGGTTGTTTCCTCGGAAAGTGTACTGTATGCTCATTGCCATTAACATGAAAAGTGACATTGCCTTTAGTGCAATCAATAATAGCCCCTGTAGTATTCAAAAAGGGTCTTCCAAGAATAATAGACATACTATCATTTTCGGGAATATCAAGAATAACAAAGTTCGTTAAAATAGTAATGTTTGCAACTACAACATGCACATCCTCACAAATACCAACAGGTATAGCAGTTGATTTATCAGCCATTCGCAGAGATATTTCAATAGGTGTCAACTTATTCAAATCAAGTCTATGATATAAAGAGAGAGGCATAACACTAACACCGCTCCAAGATCACATAAAGCAGTTTTAGCATAATTTCTTTTAATGGAGCATGGTATAGTGGGTACTCCTGGATCTCCAAGTTTCTTTGGTATTCCACCCTTAAAAGTATAATTAGCAAGCGTGGTGGAAATTTCAGCTTCCGGTATCTTTCTTTTATTTGTAATGATATCTTTCATGTACTTAGCATAAGGATTGGTTTTGAGCATATCAGTTAATCGCATACGCAAAAAGATAGGTCTAATCATTTCAGCAAAGCACTCAAAATCCTCATCATCCTTTTTCTTGGATGGTTTGGGAGGAAAAGGCATGGGTTTCTGAACCCAAGGTTCTCTTTCTTTACCATGTTTCCTAGCAACAAAGTCCTTTTTATCATAACATTGATTCTTTGATTGTGGGTTATCAAGATCAACAACAGGTTCAATTTCTATGTCATTATCATTACTAGGTTGAGCATCATTATGAACATTATCATTAACATTACCACTAGTTTCAGGTTCATTACCAGATTGTGTTTCAGCATCAGAAATAGAAATATCATTTGGATTCTCAGGTGGTTCAATAACAGGTTCGCTAGAAGCATGCAAAGTCCTATCATTTTTCTTTTTCTTCTTTTTAGAAGAACTAGGTACATCTATATTATTTCTCTGAGAATCTTGCTCAATTCTCTTAGGGTGGCCTTCAGGACACAAAGGTTCCTGAGTCATTACCAGTTCTAGTAGCCACTCTAACAACATTATCATTATCTTTACTATTCAATTCATTGAGCAAATCATTTTGAGCTTTAAGTACTTGTTCTACTTGAGTGGTAACCATAGAAGCATGTTTACTAATAAGTTTAAGTTCACCTTTAACATTAGCCACATAATCACCCAAGTGTTCAAGCATATTTGAATTGTATTTCAATTGTTTACCAAAATAAGCATTAAAGTCTTTTTGCTTAGCCATAAATTTATCAAACTCATCTAAGCATGGGCTAGCAAATTTAGTAAATGGGATTTCAGCTTTATCATATCTATAGAGAGAATTTACCTTTACTACCTGTGTCGGATTATCAAGACCATGAGTTTCTTCAATAGGAGAAGGATTTGGATTATATGTTTCTTCAACAGGCGGTAAATTAAGACCATGTATTTCTTCAATAGGAGGTAAATTCTTAACATCTTTAGCTTTAATACATTTTTCTTTCATAGATTTCTTTGCCTCTTGCATATCTTCAGGACTGAGAAATAGAATACCCCTCTTCTTCGGAGTTGGTTTAGGAATAGGCTCAGGAATTGGCTCTGGAGGTGTCCAATTATTTTCATTTGTCAACATATTGTTTAATAAAATTTCAGCTTCATCCGGTGTTCTTTCCCTGAAAACAGAACCAGCACAACTATCCAGGTAATCTCTGGAGGCATCGGTTAGTCCATTATAAAAAATATCAAGTATTTCATTTTTCTTTAGAGGATGATCAGGCAAAGCATTAAGTAATTGGAGAAGCCTCCCCCAAGCTTGTGGGAGACTCTCTTCTTCAATTTGCGCAAAATTATATATATCCCTTAAAGCAGCTTGTTTCTTATGAGCAGGGAAATATTTAGCAGAGAAGTAATAAATCATATCCTAGGGACTACGCACACAACCAGGATCAAGAGAATTAAATCATATCTTAGCATCACCCTTTAATGAGAACGGAAATATTTTGAGGATGTAAAAGTAACGAGTTCTCTCATATTTGGTGAACAGGGTGGCTATATCATTCAACTTAGTAAGATGTGCCACAACAGTTTCAGATTCATAACCATGAAAAGGATCAGATTCAACCAAAGTAATTATATCAGGATCAATAGAGAATTCATAATCCTTATCAGTAACACAGATAAGTGAAGTAGCAAAAGCAGGGTCAGGTTTCATTCTAGCACTTAGAGATTGCTTACTCCATTTAGCTAATAACCTTTTTAGTTCATTTCTATTTTTGCAAGCTAAAATAGCGAAAGAAGCTTCTTGATCAAAAACATAACCCTTAGAAATAACAAGTGATTCTTCATCATCACTTTCATCAGTATCATCAGATTCAATATTTTCAATTTCTCTAGCCCTAGCAATTTGTTCATCAAGGAAATCACTAAGTGGCACAGTAGTATCAGGCATAGAGGTAGTTTCATCATAAGTACCTGATACGTCCATTTTGCATCATGCTTTTATATCGATATTTATTGCATTATGGGCTGTTATTACACATTATGTCACAATACTTATGCATATTCTCTCTTATTTTACAAGGTTTACATAAAGAGGGAGAATGTCGGCAGTTGGCATTCTAGGCTGGAAAAGGAGCAAATATTAGAGACCTATTCTGCACACTCCAAAAGTCCTGAAACTTCACAGAAGATGTTTTCCAAATATATAAAAAATACTCAGCAGAAGAAACTCACCAGGGGGGCCATACCTTCCCCACGAGGGTGGGGGGCGCGCCCTACCCCCCTGGGCGTGCCCCCTACCTCGTGGGCCCCCTGGTGGCCCTCCGATGGCCATCTTCTGCTATATGGAGTCTTTCGATGTGAAAAAAATAAGCCATCTTCTCGGACGAAACTTCGCCGCCACGAGGCGGAACCTTGGCGGAACCAATCTAGGGCTCTGGCGGAGCTGTTCTGCCGGGGAAATTTCCCTCCCGACGGGGGAAATCATCGCCATCGTCATCACCAACGCTCCTCTCATCGGGAGAGGGCAATCTCCATCAATATCTTCATCAGCACCATCTCGTCTCAAAACTCTAGTTCATCTCTTGTATCCAATTCTTATCTCCAAGTCCGGGATTGGTGCTAGTAGGTTGCTAGTAGTGTTAATTACTCCTTATAGTTGATGCTAGTTGGTTTAATTGGTGGAATATCACATGTTTAGATCATACATGCATATTAATACCCCTCTGATTATGAACACTAGTCGTCTACCCGTGCGTTGCACGGGCTAGCATATTTATTGTGGGGTAAAACATAAACTTTTATGAAAGGCAATGCATGGTTATTTATGGTCTCAATGACGTACTCTTGGATATAAAGATTGCTAAATTTTTTCTTTTGAGAAGCTACAATGTTTTTTTATAAATTTATTCCTTGAGATTGAACTTGAAATTAGGATATTTGTTAACCTTAGTAGTTTGCTTGATAGCGATCAATTCTAGGTCTTCTTCATAAACTTGTTTGGTGAATTGTATGCTACACAATTAGATTTTGCTATGATTTCTGTTTTTTTGCTATGATTTTTTGTGGCCATAATGGATGTACTGTTGGATATAAATATGGGTGCTAAGTATGTTATTTTGAGAAACCATAATTTTTAAATGTTTTTTCTTGAGATTAAAATTAAAAATATTATCATATATCCCTAAACTTACTACTTTGCACGATCAATTCTATAACTCCTTCGAAAACTCCTTGGGTAAATTGTATAATGAACAATTAGATTTTACTATCATCTGTATTTTCTTTTTATGAGTTTCATTTTGTGTAATATACTTTTTTTTTGGAATTACTTGACGCAGAACTGGATGTATTTTAACCGTAGTTTATTTGTAGGGAGTTGTGATGTCCATTTAAAATAAAATAGCCAGGAAGGTAAAAATAATTATCCTGATTTTCGTTACTCTTTTTTTGTTAGTTACTACTAAAATTGGTCCCATATAGTCAACTGAAATAGAAATTGTATTTTCTGTATGAGTTACACTGTGGCTAATGTCCATTTAGATGTGCGCATTTTTATTAGTTACAGATTTTTGGTAGCATGAGCGGCGGGTTTCGGCGGCCGCGGTCGGCGCTGCCGTCGTGTCTAGTGCGCGCCCCTCTGACCGGCGCCATGAGAGCGGCTTCGCCTGTGGATCTCATGGACAGTGCGTGCATCATTAACCTTCTATAGTCCTCCCCGGCGAATCGCATCACATCGCCGGCCGGAGCGCCGGCCATCTGGCCGTTCCCCTTTGCAGTGTGGTACGCCGTCTCGGCCGAAGCTGCAATCTCCTCCGGCGCCCGCGTTGCTGAGCGGAGTTTCCTCATGCAGCAGCAGCGCCGGCAACTCCTATCCATCTACCAAAGAAAGTGGCATTATCTTATCCATTCAGTATGCATCTTTTCCTCTTTACTGTGCGTTTGCACGAACAGGTGCATATCTCCCTTTGCCTTACCATCTCCTCTTTGTATTAAATAAATTTGAGCAGCTTATGTTTGCATCTTGCTGTAAAGTGTACTTGAGAGACGATGGTAGAGGAGCCATCAAGGAAATTGCTGGCAGATGCAGCTACGAAATTACTTGTTCCAGTATTTTTTATTATTTGTGAAATTGGATATGACTGGTAGGCTATGTAAGAAAGAAATTTTATAGTAATTGAGAAAATGATCTTGGTTCTTCAATGGCTCTGTAACTTTAGAGCCACGTCCCTAATGCATACATATATAACTGGTATTAATCTTGTCAAATCAGTTGTTAGCCCTTGCTCGCATATTTTTGTTTACCTGTAAATGCAGAGAGAAGTACCTTGCTGACAAATATAATATTTCAGAGATAACCATTTAAAACAATTTTAAAAACAAATTTAAAACAGATAAGGCTGCTATGTCTTTCCAGAAAAAAAGGCTGCTATGTCTGCAACATATTATATTTGGTCATTTAAGAATGTTTGTATTTGTTCTTAACTTCTATTTCTAGTTATTTAAAAAATATCTATAATATATCCTTGTAAACAATGTTTTTTGCAACCTTGTCGGATGGACGCTCTTCATCTGATATAAGTATCCGCAATCCATTTCTGCTGGTAACCCTTGACATTGCAACATAGAGTTGGCCATGTGTGAACACTTGCCTTTCTAAGTAGAGTCCAACCTTTTTGAGAGATTGCCCCTGACTTTTGTTTATTGTCATAGCAAAGCACACTGATATTGGGTATTGTCTCCTTTTCAGAATGAAAGGCCATTTTGAATCACTTGGTGACATAATAATTCGTGGGATGTAAACTTTGTCACCAATGTTAGTACCTGTTATGACCTGGCCTTCGATGAAACGCTTTCCTAGCTGTGTTATTGTTAGTCTTGTCCCATTGCAAAGTCCTGCACTTTGATTGATGTTCCTCATAAGCATTACTGGTAATCCTATTTTCAGCCTCAGTTCATGATCTGGTATTCCAGAAAATGTTAGACTATTTAGAAATTCAGTTGGGTACAACATATCTTCGTCTTCCACCGTAGACATTGCCTTGCATGTTGTATCTGAACTGAGATAGGTTACCTCTTCTCCAGGAATTTGACTCATGATGTAGGTGTTAATCTGGTCAACAGTCTCGTTCCTTGGGCACAGGATCGCTCTTTCCTCTAGGTATGTTCTATCAGTGTACTTGTTGTGTAATTCAGGGCATGTGTTATTAACTATAGATGCTTTTGGGTCATCTCCTTTATTTAAAATAAGGTCTTCTAGGATGCTAACCCAGTCTTCATCATCTATTGTTGCTGTTGTGCCAACGCCGATGTTTAGTATCCAGTTTGCAAATTCAGCTGTCTTTGCTTTCTCTTCTGGACTACCTTCGGATGAATTCAGACGCATATTTTCTGTGAGTCGGTACTCCTCAAAGTTCTTCCATAGGTAGGATCTCTTTATAGATGCCGAAATGATATGTTCCCTTTTCCCCTTTGGTATAACTGGTAGGATTTGTCTGAAGTCACCTCCCAAGACTACTGTCATTCCTCCAAACGGTCTATGCTCGGCATCCTCATTTGTGAATCGAAGTATGTCTCTCAAACTCTTGTCTAGTGCCTCAAAACAGTGCTTGTGTCATAGGTGCTTCATCCCATATTATCAGTGAAGTTTTCTTTATTAGTTCCGCGAGAAATGTTCCTTGCTTGATGTTGCATGTCGACTAGTTTGTGATTTTGAGCGGAATGTGAAATCTTGAATGAGCTGTTCTTCCACCCTGTAAAAGAAGTGCTGCTATACCACTTGAAGCTACTGCTAGAACTATTTTTCCTTCGGATCTTAATTTTGTCATGACTGCTTTCCACAGAAATGTCTTTTCAGTTCCACCATGTCCATCAACGAAAATCAGTTTTCCACGACTGCTGCTAACTGATTCTATTATAACATCAAAAGCCATCCTCTGATCTTGATTTAGCTTTTGTAGTAACTCTGTGTGCTCTATTCTTAAAGAATCTTTATCGTAGTTTAGTTCCTCATTTACTAATCTATTATTTATATCTTGAAGAATCGAACTATCTGGTAGTGGCATTCCTGGAAAATCTTTGAGGGACTTACCACCTTTAACCAATAGGTGTTCGATCTCTGCCAAGAGGAGGCTCTTTATTTGCAATGAGTTGAGTTCTAGGGCCTGAAAATTGAGTATTCTTCTTTGCCGACGTTGGATGTCCTCAGATAGTAACTCCCAGTTTGTTTGCCACAACTTTGCAGGATCAGTCATCTCGCAAAATAAAAGTATTGTGCAGAAAAGTTGGCGCATTTGAGGAGCAGAGGCCCAATGGGATGCTTCCTTGATGCAGTCATCCCACTCCTTGTCGTCATTAAGTAGCCCAAGAGCATAACATGCAGATTTGTATGTTGGATATACAACCCCATCAACTGTTCGGGTTTCTTCATAGGATCTGCATCCTTTCACGGTATTTAGAAGCATTCTCAAGTAGTATTTTTCACCGCTTGTTGGTTGTGCATAGTAAATCCTGCCTACGGTTTTTTTACCACCACGTCTTTTCCTCCATTCTTTCTCTTTTGCATGCCAAGTCCATTTGGTTGGAAACTGTGCATACGTCAAACTGCGAGCTTCCTCATGCAATTGGTTGGCTGTCATCCATTCTGTGAACATAGTCTTTTCTATGTTAGGCCGATATATGATTTTATCTAAATCCATCGAGTCTGGGAATACCACAACATGTTCATTTTCTAGGTGAAATTGTAACCTTTCAACCGCAGGCTCTCTATACTGAAGAGGAAACTGAAATATGCGCCATGCGGCTTCACATCCAGAAATGTACCAAGCATCAAGGTATCTCTTGATTTCGTCGTCCCTGTTTGTTAATTTGCCACCTCTTGTTTCTCTTTGTTGCTCTTCTGTTTCTATTAATACAGTTGTTCGATCTTCTCCTTTGTGGATGTATTTGAATAAATACTTTATAGACCTTGATCTGTTGCACCATTCAACATTTATGTGGGCTTGATACTTGACCAGTATGTTTCTATTGTATGGCACAACAAATCTATTGTCTAGCTTCACTCCATTTTTGTCCACAGTATTGCCATCATCTCGTCTTCTATATACTGGATAGTTATCTTCATCTATTGTAGTTTCAGTGCAAAAACTCTTGGGGAAATGTTTGGCACAACTTTTATCGACTATGCATGGTGATTTTGGGTGTGCTTGACCGCAGGGACCATGTATCATGTAATTTTGCACTGCTTCATACCCATCTGGATCACTATTCTTGTCAGGAATTTCGGCTGATATGATTTTGTCGATCTGGGAAGGACTGGGATCTTTATCATCTGGATGTAGAAACACCAGTATATGTGCATGAGGGAGGCCTCTTTTTTGGAACTCTATCGTGTAGACAACTGCATGCAAGTAAAGAAATTTTAGAAGAAATGATTTTGGACAATCATCTAGGCAATAGTAAATCTGTAGTTGGTTGGTAAACTTACTCGCAATTGTTTGTCCAAAACACTTCTCGTTCTTTATGTCATACATAAGTTCCTTCAGTTTTAACATGAATACTCTGGCAACAATGTCTGGACGATCTTCAGGTTTCTGGCCTGGAATCAGATCCAACATATCCTGTATTTCCGGCCATTTCGGATTGCATGTAAAAGTGATGAAGAGATCAGGATAGCCAGCCCAACGACAAATCGCCATGGCATCTTGGTAGTTTTGCTGCTTATTTCTAGGGCTACCATTATATGTTGAGGGTAGTATGATTCTTTGGCCAACTTGTTCAGTTCGTGTATCTCCATTTTCTATTGCATCATGCAGTCCTCTGTATAGTTCTGTCCTCAGCTTACCTTGGTTTGTCCTGTACCAATTTAGTCTCCATTGTTCAATGCACGTTGCTGCATCAACTAAGAACTGTAGGAACAAACGTCCACTCATTTGCAAGGTTGTTGCTTGGTTAAGACGTTGTTGGATGCGATATGCATAAAACTCCAGCATTGTTACATACTTTCTCTTACACTTGTCGCCTCTCTTTTTTTGATACTCTATTTCTGGTCTGAACCCATCTTCTCCATATGGAAAAAGCAAGGGGTATTGCATTGACATATAGCTTGGGTGCAACTCTGAAATCCTCTGTAACATTTTGTCTTTGGTCTCAATTATTATATCAAATTCATTATTTTCTCCATCTTGTTCCCCGATAATTAGTGCTGCAACTTCTGAGGCAGATGGGAGGTTGTATTGCCGTCCATCTTTTGACCTTTTGTTGATCAATCTTAGTCTTACATCTTTAATTTCTCGGTTTTCGAACCTGTCCCTTGCTATACGAAACGATTTGACTAAAACATTGTGCTCATCTAGCATCTCTAGTAGACCTTTGACAATGTTTTCATCTGGCTTTGTCTTACTCTCCATTGAAGTTGATGCAGTAATCCTGTTACGCACTTCATTTTCTGTGTCATGTATGTACAATTGGGCAAATTTTGGTTTCATCACGTCATCTTTAGGAAGTAAAGTGCCAATCTGATGGTAGTTTTGGCCATTCAACGGAAAACATATGGTCCAGGTGTCTGCTTATTAATTTCATAGTCAACCTTTCCTCCCATTGAAGTGAACGCGAACATGGAGTTGTACAACCTGATGTTCTGGCGAAAATTGGATGACTCTCCTCTTTCATTGTAACGTAGTAGCTGTCGGAGATACAACGGAGCTTGCTTCAGTGGTGGTAATTTAATTTTCCCTTCCTTGCAGCAGAGACCAAATTTTGGAACTGTGATGTTACGTGTGTTTGTGCTTCTCTCTCCATGCCACATAATGGCATTGCAAAATTCACAAACGCAATTTGGTTTTCCCAAATTTGAAACTTGAGTGACATCCTTTGCTATATTTGATACTTCACAGCCATTATTGTCCTTTTCCGTCCTTATTCGTTTCCTTTCCCTTTTCAGCTGGAGTATCTCTTTCCTTTTTCGTCTAGCTTCCTTCGTTGCTGCTCTGATAATATCTGATTGACTATCATTAGATTCTACTGTCGCAAGCTGCGAGGTTCCTTGCTCAGGTATTTGTATTGTTTGATCACCCAATATATTGCTGCATTATATTTTGGTATCATTTGAATAATCCAGGTAAATTAATGTCTATATAATTATTTTTTGGTATTGGGGTAATGAATACCTTCTGTTGTTTTGATTTGGTCCACCGTTACTTCGACGCAAGTTGAGTGCAGCTAGTGAATCCTGAAATGAGGGAAAAAATTGTAACGCTTTGTTTGAGAGCAACAACATGCAGATAGAATTAAGTATATGGAAGTTAGCAGTATTTCCTTTCTGGAGCCAAAGATCTGGCATGTACCCCATGTTATATTTCTCACTGAATATTTAACCTTGACTGTAGAAATTAAAATCTATTCCTCATTGGGAACATCACAAAAAAAATTAAGTACATGCTAGTGAGGACATCTTATAAGCACCTGATTCCTTTTCTGCTGAAGTATTTCTTTCCTTTTCCGTGCAGCATCCTTCATTGCTGCTCTAATGATGTCTGGTTGATTATCATTAGATTGTAGAGTGGCAAGTTTGGAGGTTGCTTTGTCAGGTCTTTCATTGCTGCATTAGATTTTGGTGCCATTTTAATAATCTAGGTAAATTAATGGGTATAAAATTGTTTTTATATTGTGGTAACGAATACCTATTGTTGTTTTTATCAAGTCCATTGCGAGTTCGACGCATGCTGACTGCAGGTAGTTAATCCTGAAAAATATGAGGGAAAAATGTAAGCATTTTGTCCAAGAACAACAACATGCAAAGAGTATCAAGTATTTTGATAGTTGACCCGTGCACTTGGATGGGCTAGTATCATATTGATAGTCGAAATCTAATCATATTTAACTTTCTTAGAATTTTATTCCTCGTCGGGGTTATCACAAAGTATGTAAGCAGTACATGATAGTGAGGACATCTTGTAAGCACCTTATTTTACTTGTCCGGAAATTCTGAGTTGCTGACGATAATTTTAATGTACACATGTCAGGTACCACATTGTTTTGAAGGATGTTGTCTGGATCAATCAGTTTCCTGGAAATATTCTTGTTCTCCTACTGATAGTATGCCAACAAAGAATTGTAGATCATGTACATGTGTTATTACCTTTTAAGCAGAGGACATACTATATGGTTTGTAATTGGCAAACTAATTTTGATGTTTGTTCATCAATTTCTCTGTAGTTGCAATTAACAAAGCATATGTGATGAGATTACATAGTTGATGCATATAGTAGTGGAAGTTGGTAATGAATACCTGCAAGTACTGGCTGTTAGACTGTATTTACATGTGTATATTGTAACGTTGTATACCACCTCATTATATATATATGTGATAGGCCACCCCTAGAGGGTTGTGCCGGTTCCCCCAAAGCCTATTGTCTTACATGGTATCACGCTAGGTTACGTCCGCTTCCGCCTAAAAATCCTAAACCGCCGCCGCCGCCGCCGCCGCGCCCGCCGTCGCCGTCGCCCGACTGCTATGACGTCCGCCGCTGCGTTCGGCTCCACCGCCACCGGTTTTCTGCCGGTCTCCCTCGCGGCACTTCTCTCGAGGCCGCTGGATGCCGCCTCCCTTCAGGCGCCGATCGGGACACGGAGCGTCGGCTCCCTCTTCGCGCTCCCGCCGGCTGCTACTTCGCCCGGGCAGGCGCTTGTGGCCCACACCGCCGCCGCCCCGTCAACCGCGGTTGTCGCGCCCTCGGCCACTGCGCCGCTGGTGGCGGAGGACGTCGCGCTGGCAGGCTTCGCGGCGTCAACCGCGGCCATCGCGCCCTCTGTCACCGCACCGGCTGCCCCTCTGACTGTCTTCACGGTGGTCTCACCTCAGCCAGTCTCCTCGATGGGATCGCAGCCGCCGCCGCCGTTTCACTTCGGCCATCTCATCACCATCAAGTTGTCGTCGGACAATTACATCTTCTGGCGCGCGCAGGTTCTTCCGCTTCTTGGGAGTCACTATCTGCTTGGCTATGTCGACGGCTCTCTCCCTTGCCCTCCTGCGCTGGTTGACAGCGTGCACGGTCCGGTCTATAATCCGGCTCACCGTGTCTGGACAGGGCAGGATCAGGCGAACCTCTCCTCCATCCAGGGGTCGCTCTCTCCGGCCGTTGCTGGGCTTGTTGTCTTCGCCAAGACGTCCCACGAGGCATGAACTATTCTTGAGCGCTCGTTTGCGGCACAGTCGCAGGCTCGTGTATCTGGGCTCCGTCGCCAACTTGGGGAGTGTCAGAAGCTTGACTCCACCGCCACTGAGTTCTACAACAAAGTCAAGAGTCTCGCCGACACGCTGGCCTCCATTGGACAGCCCCTCACCGACTCCGAGTTCAACTCGTTTATTGTCAATGGTCTTGATGAGGAGTATGACGCCCTAGTCGAGATCATCAATGAGAGGGGCAACTCCACGCCTATGCCAGCACACGAGGTCTTTTCACGCCTCCTGCTTACTGAGCAACGAGTCGAGATGCGCCGATCCAGGGGCAACGGCGCCCTCTCGGCAAACGCCGCCACCAAGGGTGGTCGCTCCTCTGCTTCATCCAGGGCTCCTTCGGGGCAGTCACCACCACCCGCCTCGGCCCCTCCTCCTACTACGACGCTACCAGGGGTTGGCGGTCCACGTGTGTGCCAGCTTTGTGGTCGCAATGGGCACTGGGCCTCGAAGTGTCACAAGCGCTTCCAGCGGGGTTTTCTTGGTCTCGGCAATGACGGGAAGGATACACGCAACTTTGCTCGTCAGGTCGCCATGGCTGATCGTCCGCCGCCGCAGAAGCCACAGGGACACACTCAGTCCTACTCCATTGATCCCCACTGGTACATGGACTCTGGGGCGACAGAGCACCTGACCAGTGAGATGGGGAAGCTTCACACTCCTGAACCCTACCATGGCTCCGACAAGATTCACACCGCCAATGGAGCAGGTATGCACATCTCTCATATTGGTCAAGCATCACTTCTCACTAGACATGCCAATAGGAGTCTTCAACTTCGCAATGTTCTTCGAGTTCCATCTGTGACACGTAATCTTCTTTCAGTTCCTAAACTCACTCGTGATAATAATGTGCTTTGTGAATTTCATCCTTTTGATCTTTTTATTAAGGATCGGGGCACGAGGGACATTCTTCTTAGTGGGCGGCTCTGCCAAGGTCTCTATCGTCTGGAGCATCCTGGCGTCGCTCGCGTCTTCAGTGGAATTCGGGTATCTCCGTCACAGTGGCATGCTCGTCTTGGTCACCCGGCCACACCTATTGTCCGGCATGTTTTGCGTCGTCATGAGCTTTCTAGTGTGTCTAGTAATAAAGATGTAGCAGTGTGTGATGCTTGTCAGCAGGGGAAGAGTCATCAACTTCCTTTTTCGGAGTCCAGTCGTGAGGTGGAACATCCTTTAGAACTTGTGTTTTCAGATGTATGGGGTCCTGCTCAGACTTCTGTTAGTGGTCATAATTACTATATCAGTTTTGTTGATGCTTACAGCCGCTTTACCTGGCTTTATCTTATCAAACGTAAATCTGATGTGTTTGACATTTTTGTTCAGTTCCAAAAACATGTTGAACGCCTTCTCAAGCACAAAATTGTTCATGTTCAGTCGGACTGGGGTGGCGCGTATCGCAACCTCAACTCCTTCTTTCAGTCGCTTGGGATCACTCACCGTTTAGCATGTCCACATACACATCAGCAGAATGGTTCAGTAGAACGTAAGCATCGTCACATTGTTGAAGCTGGTCTGACTCTTTTGGCCCATGCATCTGTTCCGTTTCGTTTTTGGAGCGATGCTTTCACCACTGCATGTTTTCTCATCAATCGTACTCCCACTCGTGTTTTGAATATGAAGACTCCCATTGAAGTTCTCCTTAATGAACAACCGGACTACACCTTTCTCAAGGTGTTTGGGTGTGCTTGCTGGCCCCATCTCCGTCCATATAACAAGCGTAAGCTCGAGTTTCGTTCCAAGAAGTGTGTTTTTCTTGGTTATAGCTCTCTTCATAAAGGATACAAATGTCTTCATGTGCCCACTAATCGTGTCTACATCTCTCGGGATGTTGTGTTTGATGAGCATGTTTTTCCCTTTGCCAAACTCCCTGTGTCCACTACCGAGCCACCTGTCATGCATTCATCCTCTGTTGCTTCTGACCAATTTGATGATGTTGCATATTCTCCTCTATTGTTGCCTAACCATGGTGCAGGCACTGGTCGTGGGGCTCGTTTGGAGATTCTGGAAGTGCCATCTTCCTCTTCGTCGTCATCGCCTTCATCCTCGGCACCTTCTGTTGTGCATGAGGAGCACATGGCGCCCCTGCATGGCCTCGGTTTCCGTGCTCATGCACGGCCGATCGACGTCCTGGCCCGGTCGCCTCTGACTTCTGGGCTGCCTTCGCCATCGTCGCGCCCTGCAACCCCGCCGACTGGGCCGGCCTCCTCGGTCCCCGTCTCGCCCAGGGCGTCGGGGCAGTCATCACCAGGCCTGGCCTCGCCCGCCCCTGCCTCGCCCAGGGTGTCTGGGCCCTTCTCACCAGGGCCGGCCTCGCCTGCTCTCGCCTCGCCAAGGCCGTCTGGGCCGGTGTCACCGGAGCTGGCCTCGCCCACTCTCGGTTCGCCCATGGCCTCTGAGCCCCTGTCGTCGGGCCAGTCTTCGCCATGCAGCCCGGAGTCGTCTGTCCCGAGCTCGCCTGAGGTGATTCCTGCATCTCCGGCGACCGTCACGTCTCTGTCACCTTCGCCTCCGCCGGCTCCTGCTGCTGCTCTACGTCCACATACGCGCAGTCGGAGTGGCATTTTTCATCCTAAGCAACGTCACGATGGCACAGTTGCTTGGTTAGCGGCGTGCATGTCTGCTGCTCTCGCAGATCCATCCTCTGAGCCACGCACGTATCAAGCTGCTATGCGCATTCCTCATTGGAGAGAGGCCATGGAGCAGGAGTATCAAGCGCTTCTTCGCAATCAGACATGGACTCTTGTTCCTCCACAATCACGGGTAAATGTCATTGATTCCAAATGGGTTTTCAAAGTGAAGAGGCATTCTGATGGGTCCATTGAGCGCTATAAGGCTCGTCTGGTTGCTCGTGGTTTTCGACAATGTTTTGGACTTGACTATGAAGACACCTTCAGTCCAGTGGTCAAGCCTACTACCATCAGACTTCTTCTCTCTCTGGCTGTTACTCGAGGTTGGTTTCTTCGTCAGCTTGATGTTCAAAATGCTTTTCTTCATGGTGTCTTGGCGGAGGAGGTTTACATGCGCCAGCCTCCGGGTTTCTCTGATCCGGATCGCCCTGATCATCTCTGTCGTCTGTCCAAGGCAATTTATGGTCTGAAGCAGGCTCCTCGTGCTTGGCATGCTCGTCTTGCAATGGCTCTTCGTGCTCATGGTTTTGCATCATCAACTGCTGACTCCTCATTGTTTCTTCTTCAAAGGCCTGAGGTTACTATGTACTTGTTGGTCTATGTAGATGATATCATTTTGGTCAGCTCCTCTCAGTCGGCTGCTACTGCGCTTGTTCGCTCACTTGGTGCTGATTTTGCGGTCAAGGACCTTGGGAAGCTTCATTACTTTCTTGGTGTGGAGGTTACTTCTCGTGCTGCTGGCCTTGTTATGACGCAGAAGAAGTACTCTCTCGATTTGTTGCAGCGAGCTGGGATGCTTAAGTGCAAACCGACGACTACACCCATGTCTACCACTGATAAGCTCAATGCTGTTGATGGTGTGCTTCTTTCTTCTTCTGATGCGACAGAGTACAGGAGTATTGTTGGTGGGCTCCAGTACTTGACGATCACGCGACCAGACATTTCCTATGCTGTTAACCGAGTCTGCCAGTATCTGCAGTCACCCCGTGACACTCATTGGTCTGCTGTTAAGCGGATTTTGCGCTATATTCGTTTCACGGTGGCTCATGGTTTGCATATTCGGCCGTCTGACTCTGGTTGTCTTTCAGCATATTCTGATGCAGACTGGGCTGGCAATCCGGATGACAGGCGATCCACGGGGGGTTATGCTGTCTTCTTTGGCTCTAACCTGATTGCCTGGAGTGCTCGGAAACAGGCTACTGTCTCGCGTAGCAGTACTGAGGCTGAGTATAAGGCTATGGCCAATGCCACATCAGAGATCATCTGGGTACAGTCCTTGCTTCAGGAGTTAAGTATACCCCAATCACAGCCTCCTGTTCTTTGGTGTGATAACATCGGTGCTACATACCTTTCTGCAAATCCGGTATTCCATGCCCGAACGAAACACATTGAAGTTGACTATCACTTTGTGCGTGAACGTGTCTCTCAGAAGCAACTACAGATCAAGTTTATTTCTTCCAAGGATCAACTTGCTGACATCTTCACCAAGCCATTGCCTTTGCCACAGTTTGAGACTTGCAGGCGCAATCTTACCCTTCTAGATTCATTAGAAAGTGGCTAAGATTGAGGGAGGGTGTTAGACTGTATTTACATGTGTATATTGTAACGTTGTATACCACCTCATTATATATATATGTGATAGGCCACCCCTAAAGGGTTGTGCCGGTTCCCCCTAAAGCCTATTGTCTTACACTGGCACACAACCTATCCGCTCCTTACTGCTTGCCGTGTAAGGATTAATTATCGCCTGTACGTGATGTAGGATGAGATCAGAGGTGATGTCTTGCCGGGATGAAGGATGTGATCGGCGGCGATGTCGACGAATTGACTTGATACTATATTTTACCAAAAGAGAGATAAGTGGATTTTGTTGTGTAGAATTTGTCACGCGTACGTTTAGATCTGAGCAGTTAGTCTTAGCGCTGTATGTCTTATACATGCACGTCTCCGTTCCATACACGTATAGTCTATGTATTTCATTCAAATTTCTATCCGTGTGTTTAACCATCCGTACACGTATAGTCTATGTATTTCATTCATATTTCTATCCGTGTGTTTAACCATCCAGAACTATCTACATGTCTTCATGGAAAAACCAATATTTAGTTCCAATCTAAACTTGAGTCATGATCGGCCACGCATGATACGGCTAGATGGCAAGACGGAATGCAGTGCGGATTGGAGCATGTACGTCAGAGCTAGGGCGACAGGTAGAATGGGTTATGCCCCAGGCTTAGTGTATGAGAAATCTCTATGTATGCTAGGGTGACAGGTAGAATTGGTTATGCCCCAGGCTTAGTGTATGAGAAATCTCTATATACGCAACACATGTCAAGCTGAAAACTGACTTCAGGAAATCACTGAATTTGCACTCAGAACCTCCTCTGTAAACGTGTGTGCCCAACCAAGCTAGCAAAGCAAACAAATTGATTGATTCTGTAGGGAGGTTAGTCGTACCAAAAAGCTATCTGATCCATGTAAAAACCACCGGCTAGCTTGGGGAGGCTAGCACATATGAAGAGAGCACCCTGATCAATTCCTACCAGAGTTGGCACCTGGTACAAATTTGGCGAACGGGATGGAGAAACTCTACTGCTGTTTCTAATTAAAAGGGATTCACTTACGGAGAGAAATCAGCTGTTTCTAATTAAAAGGGATGCACTTACGGAGAGAAATCAGTTCCTGATGCTGGCGATCAAATGCTACAACAGAATCAAATATGGACTCAACCATGAACCACAAAATTGTTCTTTTAGCTGTCATGCTTTCTTCATATAGCAAGCAACTAAGGTAACTAAGATTGAATTGTTTTAGACTATTCAGAATTACACCAAACATTTACTTCTGAATAATAGAGAGAATAATAACTTGCTAACACAAAGGTATGCCTTTACGTTTATTAAAAATATCTTAAACAATGACGAAGTTCACATAAAGTACAAATGTGATGCTCCCATCTATTGTACTACATCCTAAATTAACGGATCTCCACTGATTAGCGACTTGTCTTTCGAGTCCTTAATACACCAGACTTCTGAATGCCTTTGCTCAGTGATTTTTTATCGACACAACTAAGCCTTGTCTTAGGCCTTGAATCATTGTGCTCCTGATCAACACCGACGCATTTGCGTACAACACGCTTCCTCTTGGGGCTTGATTCCATAGACTTGGACTTGTTTATTTCCTGACTACTTTCAGCTTTTGATTCATCGTCAAGATGTGCAGCACGACCTGTGCTCCATCTCCTACCCCTTTTAGTCTGGTCAATAGTGAGTTCATCATCCTCTGATTCTTGCTTTATAGTTTTTGAAAGTGATAATTTGTTCACTTGCTCCTGCGAACATTTATACCAGTTAGAGAGGTGTACAACAACTATGAAAGAACATGAAAATGCATCAAGAAACTTACATGGTTATCATTCTGAATTCCTTTCTTCTTAGATCCCTTATCAACACCAGTAAGCCTTATGCTGGTCTTTGAATAATTCTCAGTTCCATCTTTTTCGGAATCTTCGTCTCCAGTAATGCTTATTGTACGCTTTCTTTTGGGGCTAGATTCCTTCAATTTGCATTCATCTTTCTCCTGGCTATCCTCTTCTGATTCTTCATCAGAATGTACAACGCGACATGTGTTCCTAGTCCTAGACTTTTTAGTGCCCTTCGTAGTGTTCTACAAAAACATGACAAATTGAGTTAGTTTCCATAAACATTCATTGTAAAATATGGCATGCACATATACAAAATGTTATGGAGCATCGTAGTACAAATAGACGATACATGTTCAACATTAACGTGTTGTACTGATGAATCTTCTTCAGAGTCCATAAAAAATATTCTATGAAGAGTGTAATCTTGGTAACCGTACTTGAAATTATAGTCATTCTGTCTGAACTGAAAAATCAATCTCTGCCCACATATTTTCTGAAATTTTTCTGCCTGCTCATGGATATCACAGTCATCCCTATCTATCAAGAATCTTGCAGATTGCTTAATCAGTTTTTTTGCTTCTGTCTCAAACATGGTGCAAGTTGTTGTTGCAGTATGATCACATATCTCTAGCTTAAGTTTGTACCTAGTAACAAAATGACACATCTGGTAAGTGGAGGATAAATTACTACCTAAAACATGAGATATTATCGAATTTACCTTGGACATGTCTTCTCAGGTTCTTTCTCACATTTTGGACAGTAGAAATGATTCCCTTCTTTTTGTAGTTTTTTGTTACATTTGCCGCATCCTATGTAATACCACTCATCTGATGTATCAATTGACTTAATGGTTGCTTCTGCAGTATAGAACTTTTCCTGTCCATCGTAGGTTAAATTAGCACATAAAACATATGAAAAAAGAATTTAAAAGTTAATCATAAATATCTGTTTTTCAGATTCATATGCAATTTCAGTTATTTCTCTTAGTGTCTTTCTGTTATAGAGCATTTGTTCTTGAATTGTTCCTTGCAAGTGGGCTTCTGGCCCTGTTTCCTCTATGATATCATCTTCCAAGCAATACCTATTTTCGCATGAGGTAAGTATCCATGTACATGACTAAATAGGATTTCTTCATATTATTGCAGAAAAATGGTTGCACCTCGTTTGGAGCTCAGCTGTTTCAGGGATATCCAAATCGATATATACTTTGGTCGCACCTGTAGATGACAGCGAGTACTCTGCAAGCACTTGATATTAAATTTTGAATACAAAAAATACATGCATAACACTACTTACCCTTGATTGATATAAATACAAACCTTTCAGTTTTCTGACAGTTGTTGATGTTACTATGACAACACGTCCCATAGAATCTTCATCAATTTGGTCGACCTTATCACCCCACAGTCTAATATTAACTTTTTGATCCCTGTATATTCCAACAGATATGACTATGAGCAGACATGATATTTTATTCATACAATTTTATTTAAGTGTACTTACTCAATTCTAAGTACAATATCTCGAATCTTGGAAATCCCATGAGTTGTCTCCGTCTCTTCAATATTCCCTATATAACTTGCTACCCCAATGACATCTGCTAAATAAGATGGTGTTAATATGCGGTGAAGATTCAAGTTAATAATTTAAACAAGTATAATCATACCGGATAAGTACATCCTCTGGCCATCTCTTGTGGAAAGAACTTCAACACTACAAAACATGAAACTTTGTTCTGCTATTTTGATATTTTAAGTCCCTTAATCTCTTGAATTTTTGTTGTGTGCAAGAAGTTAATAATCTTGTCGTCTTCAACTGGACGGAAATTCATGGCAGATGTAACCTTGAAATTTGCTATCATGTAGACTAAACCTTCTTGGATCAATGGCCTGAATTTGTTAACCATATGTTTTATTACCTTGGCATGTATCATAGTGCCCTGAAACATTATAATGCAGCGAGAAGATGCATTGGTATTTAAATCATAGTGACCTATTTATGTTGGAAAAAAAATCCTTTTACCAATAAACTGACCTGTTCATCAAGCAGTATCATGTCAAGGCTAATTAGTTCATTGTTATTGAGGTTAATGGCGTCCCATAGCCTAATTACTCTGACCTTCACTTTCCAGGAATCCTTCCCATTGTTAATCGCATCGAGCATATTGTATGCCATTGTTTCAATTGAAAACAAAAGAATTTGACCTGTAAGCGAACACAATTTTGAAGATTAGAACTTGTTATAGTCTTAGCCAAATCAAAGACTTTATAATCGAAAAGAAAGATTAGTTTGTATGACATAGTAAGTGCAAAGCCTAACAATGTGATTGAACCAACAGAAAAAATAATCATCTAAAAATTGGGTGAAAAGCAACTGAACAGAGGCAACCGTCGCACCTAATAGGAGAATCTGACCAATGACGATGTTGACAACGAACAGAATAATCGGAAAGAAAGATTAGTTTGTATGACATAGTAAGTGCAAAGCCTAACAATGTGATTGAACCAACAGAAAAAATAATCATCTAAAAATTGGGTGAAAAGCAACTGAACAGAGGCAACCGTCGCACCTAATAGGAGAATCTGACCAATGACGATGTTGACAACGAACAGAGCCTCCTTGATTTGAGATGGTCTATGTTAGGCTGCAGGCTTAATTTATAAGCTAGCCTAATGGGCTTAGTTCTGCCCCGAGCCGATCTCCGTGACGTATCCAAAGAGCATACGTGAGAAGATTAGATTTGAAATTGAATACTTAGATTTTTTTGAATCCAATCTAGAAAAAAAAATCATTGTGAGAAGGGGAACCTGATCCACATGAGGAAAATAATTTTAGTGCGATAACCTCGTTGAGCGTAGGAGATCCACGCCCCAACGTCCTTGCTGCAATTTGAGGTGAGGATAGAAGAGTCCTTGATGCAATTTGAGGTGAGGATAAAAGAGTCCTTGCTGCAACTTGAGGTGAGGAGAGAAGAGATCTGAGAGTTTGTGAGAAAGAGAGAGACGTGATTGAGAGAGGGATCCATGCCCAAATTCCTTGATCCAATTTGAGAGACATGGATCTGGTCATCATGGGGAGATGCGGAGAGACCTGGGAGTTCGAGAGAGAGAGATGGGGTTGAGAAAGAGATTATGCGGTCTCATTTTTTGTGAACGGGGCCGGGTCTCTCTTTCTTTTGGTAATGGAAGATACGGTGGAGAGCGCTACGGGCCTTTACTCATAGCGCTATGGGCCTTTTCTTCTGACTCAGCCGTCGAATGATGTTGGGCTTTGTGAATCAGTCTGTTTAATAAGCGAACTTAATTTTTTCAGCCGCAAATTGTATGGGTTAATCTAGACCGTAATAACTCGGTCCCATCATTAGATGTACGGCTCCTATTTTCTAATTAACGTGGGAATTATTAGGGAGTCGCTAATTAGTATAGGTATAGATGTTTATGCTTTGTGAGTAGTTACTTTTGTTCCTGAGGACATGGGAGAAGTCTTGCTATTAGTAGTTATGTGAATTTGGTATTCGTTCGATATTTTGATGAGATGTATGTTGTCTCTCCTCTAGTGGTGTTATGTGAACGTCGATTACATGACACTTCACCATCATTTGGGCATAGAGGAAGGCATTGGGGAGTAATAAGTAGATGATGGGTTGCTAGAGTGACAGAAGCTTAAACCCTAGTTTATGCGTTGCTTCGTAAGGGGCTGATTTGGATCCATATGTTTCATGCTATGGTTAGGTTTACCTTAATACTTTTGTTGTAGTTGTGGATGCTTGCAATAAAGGTTAATCATAAGTGCGATGCTTGTACAAGTAAGGGCAGCACCCAAGCACCTATCCACTCACATACCAAATTATCAAAGTACCGAACGCGAATCATATGAACGTGATGAAAACTAGCTTGACGATATTCCCATGTGTCCTCGGGAGCGCTTTACATCATATATGAGTTTGTCCAGGCTTGTCCTTTGCTATAAAAGGATTGGGCCATCTTGCTGCACTTTATTTACTTTTGTTACTTGTTGCTCGTTACAAATTATCCTATCACAAAACTATCTGTTACCACTTATTTCAGTACTTGCAGAGAATACCTTGCTGGAAATCGCTTATCATTTCCTTCTGCTCCTCGTTGGGTTCGACACTCTTACTTATCGAAAGGACTACGATAGATCCCCTATACTTGTGGGTCATCAAGACTCTTTTCTGGCGCCGTTGCCGGGGAGTGAAGCGCCTTTGGTAGGTGGAATTTGGTAAGGAAAAATTTATATAGTGTGCTGAAATTTACTGTCACTTGTTACTATGGAAAGTAATCCTCTGAGGGGCTTGTTCGGGGTATCTTCACCCCAACCAGTAGAGCAAAGAGTTGCTCCTCAACCTATTGAACCTACTGAAAATGAAAATGAAAATGCTTGCTTTGAAGTTCCTGTGGGTATGATAGAAAAACTGCTAGCTAATCCTTTTTTAGGAAATGGAACAAAACATCCTGATGAACATGTGATATATGTGGATGAAGTTTGTGGATTATTTAAGCTTGCAGGTGTACCCAGATATGCTGTTAAGAAGAAGGTCTTCCCTTTATCTTTGAGGGGAGATGCATCGACATGGTATAGGCTATGTGATGATATGAGGTCTTGGAATTACAAACGATTGAAATTGGAATTTCATCAGAAGTTTTATCCTATGCATCTTGTTCATCGTGATCGCAATTATATATATAATTTTTGGCTCGCGAAGGAGAAAGCATCGCTCAAGCTTGGGGAGGCTTAAATCAATGTTATATTCATGCCCCAATTATGAGCTCTCAAGAGAAATGATTATTCAAAAAATTTATGCTCGGCTTTCTGGTAACAATCGCACCATGCTTGATACTTCTTGTGCTGGCTCTTTTATGATGAAGACTATTGAATTCAAATGGAATTTATTGGAAAGAATTAAACGCAACTCTGAAGATTGGGACCTAGACAATGGTAAGGAGTCAGGTATGACACCTAGTTTTGATTGTGTTAAATCTTTTATGGATACCGATATTTTTCGTAAATTTAGCACTAAATATGGACTTGACTCTGAGATAGTAGCTTCTTTCTGTGAATCTTTTGCTGCTTATGTTGATCTCCCCAAGGAGAAGTGGTTTAAATATCATCCTCCCATAGAAGTAAAAGTAGCTGCACCTATTAAAGTTGAAGAAAAGATTATCACTTATAATGATCCTATTGTTCCTACTTCTTATGTTGAGAAACCACCTTTCCCTGTTAGGATAAAGGATCATGCCAAAGCTTCAACTGTAGTCCGTAAAAGCAATATTAAAACATATACACCTCCTGAGCAAGTTAAAGTTAAACCTAACATTGCTATTGTTAAAGATCTATTGTCTGATAATATTGATGGGCATGTTATTTATTTCTGTAATGAAACTGCTAGAATTGCTAAACCCCGTGATAAAGATAAACCTAGACCTGTGGTAGGCTTGCCTATTATTTCTGTTAAAATAGGAGATCATTGTTATCATGGCTTATGTGACATGGGTGCTAGTGCTAGTGCAATACCTTATTCCTTATACCAAGAAGTTATGCATGATATTGCACCTGCTGAAATAGAAGATATTGATGTCACAATTAAACTTGCCAATAAAGATACTATTTCACCAATGAGAATTGTTAGAGATGTTGAAGTATTGTGTGGGAAAACTAAATATCATGTTGATTTTCTTGCTCTTGGTTCCCCACAAGATAGCTTTTGTCCCATTATATTTGGTAGACCCTTGTTAAACACTGTTAATGCTACCATAGATTGCAAAAGAGATGTTGTTACTGTCGGTTTAGATGATATGACTCATGAATTTAATTTCTCTAAATTTAGTAGAAAACACCATGAAGAAGAATTACCTAGTAAGAATGAAATTATTGGTCTTGCTTCTATTGCCGTACCTCCTAGTGATCCTTAGAACAATATTTGCTAGACTATGAAAATGACATGTTTATGAATGAAAGAAGGAAATTAGATGAAGTATTCTTTAAACAGGAACCTATTCTGAAAAATAATTTACCTGTTGAAATCCTAGGGGATCCTCCTCCACCCAAGGGTAATCCCGTGTTTGAGCTTAAACCGTTACCTGATACTCTTAAATATGCTTATCTTGATGAGAAAAAGATATATCCTGTTATTATTAGTGCTAACCTTTCAGAACATGAAGAAGAGAGATTATTGAAAACTCTGAAGAAGCACCGTGCTGCTATTGGGTATACTCTTGATGATCTTAAGGGCATTAGTCCCACTCTATGTCAACATAAATTAATTTGGAAGAAGATGCTAAACCAGTTCATGATCATCAACGCCGGCTGAATCCTGAAATGAAAGAAGTGGTAAGAAAGGAGATACTAAAGCTCCTTGAGGCAGGTATAATTTATCCCGTTGCTGATAGTCAGTGGGTAAGTCCTGTCCATTATGTCCCTAAGAAGGGAGGTATACTGTTGTTCCTAATGATAAAGATGAATTGATTCCTCAAAGAATTATTACAGGTTATAGAATGGTAGTTGATTTCCGCAAATTAAACAAGGCTACTAAAAAGACCATTATCCCTTACCTTTTTATCGATCAAATGCTAGAAAGATTGTCCAAACATACACAATTTTGCTTTCTAGATGGTTATTCTGGTTTCTCTCAAATACCTGTGTCAGCCAAAGATCAATCAAAGACTACTTTTACATGCCCTTTTGGTACTTTTGCTTATAGACGTATGGCTTTTGGTTTATGTAATGCACCTGCTACCTTTCAAAGATGCATGATGGCTATATTCTCTGACTTTTGTGAAAAGATTTGTGAGGTTTTCATGGACGACTTTTCCGTCTATGGATCTTCTTTTGATGATTGCTTGAGCAACCTTGATCGAGTTTTGCAGAGATGTGAAGAAACTAATCTTGTCTTGAATTGGGAAAAGTGCCACTTTATGGTTAATGAAGGTATTGTTTTGGGGCATAAAGTTTCTGAAAGAGGCATCGAAGTTGATAAAGCCAAGGTTGATGCTATTGAAAAGATGCCATGTCCCAAGGACATTAAAGGTATAAGAAGTTTTCTTGGTCATGCCGGTTTTTATAGGAGGTTCATTAAGGACTTCTCAAAAATTTCTCGGTCTCTGACTAATTTATTACAAAAAGATATACCATTTGTCTTTGATGATGATTGCGTAGAAGCATTTGAAATACTTAAGAAAGCATTGATTTCTGCACCTATTGTTCAGCCACCTGATTGGAATTTACCCTTTGAAATTATGTGTGATGCTAGTGATCATGTTGTAGGTGTTGTTCTAGGACAAAGAGTTGATAAGAAACTAAATGTTATTCAATATGCTAGTAAAACTCTAGACAATGCTCAAAGAAATTATGCTACCACTGAAAAAGAATTCTTAGCAGTTGTATTTGCTTGTGATAAGTTCAGACCTTATATTGTTGATTCTAAAGTAATTATTCACACTGATCATGCTGCTATTAAATATTTTATGGAAAATAAAGATGCTAA
Source organism: Triticum dicoccoides (assembly GCF_002162155.2). Classification (NCBI taxonomy): domain Eukaryota; kingdom Viridiplantae; phylum Streptophyta; class Magnoliopsida; order Poales; family Poaceae; genus Triticum; species Triticum dicoccoides. The sequence continues at coordinate 364,711,247 of NC_041380.1, read as the reverse complement.
ACCTAGACTTATTAGATGGGTTCTCTTGCTACAAGAATTTGATCTGCATATTATTGATAGAAAAGGAACTGAGAACCCCTTTGCAGACAACTTGTCTAGGTTAGAAAATGTGCTTGATGACCCACTATCTATTGATGATAGCTTTCCTGATGAGTAATTAAATGTCATAAATGCTTCTCATACTGCTCCATGGTATGCTGATTATGCTAATTACATTGTTGCTAAGTTTATACCACCTAGTTTCACATACCAGCAAAAAAAAAAGTTCTTCTATGATTTGAGGCATTACTTTTGGGATGACCCACATCTTTGTAAAGAAGGAGTGGATGGTGTTATTAGACGTTGTGTACCTGAGCATGAACAGGAACAGATCCTACGCAAGTGTCACTCCGAAGCTTATGGATGACACCATGCTGGAGATAGAACTGCACATAAGGTACTGCAATCTGGTTTTTATTGGCCTACTCTCTTCAAGGATGCCCGTAAGTTTGTCTTATCTTGTGATGAATGTCAAAGAATTGGTAATATTAGTAAACGTCAAGAAATGCCTATGAACTATTCACTCGTAATTGAACCATTTGATGTTTGGGGCTTTGACTATATGGGACCCTTTCCGTCCTCTAATGGATATACACATATTTTAGTTGCTGTCGATTACGTTACTAAGTGGATAGAAGCTATTCCAACTAGTAGTGCTGATCATAACATTTCTATTAAAATACTTAAAGAAGTTATTTTTCCAAGATTTGGAGTCCCTAGATATTTAATGACTAATGGTGGTTCACATTTTATTCATGGTGCTTTCCGTAAAATGCTTGCTAAATATGATGTTAATCATAGTATTGCATCTCCTTATCACCCTCAGTCTAGTGGTCAAGTAGAATTGGGTAATAGAGAACTCAAAATAATTTTGCAAAAGACTGTTAATAGGTCTAGAAAGAATTGGTCCAAGAAACTAGATGATGCATTATGGGCCTATAGAACTGCATATAAAAATCTTATGGGCATGTCTCCGTATAAAATGGTCTATGGAAAAGCATGTCACTAACCTCTCGAACTAGAACACGAGGCTTATTGGGCTATTAAAGAACTTAATTATGATTTTAAACTTGCCGGTGAGAAGATGTTATTTGATATTAGCTCACTTGATGAATGGAGAACCCAAGCCTATGAAAATGCCAAGTTGTTTAAAAAAAGTTAAAAGATGGCATGACAAAAGAATACAAAAGCGTGAGTTTAATGTAGGTGATTATGTATTGCTATACAACTCTCGTTTAAGATTTTTTACAGGAAAACTTCTCTCTAAATGGGAAGGTCCTTACATTATCGAGGAAGTCTACCGTTCCGGTGCTATAAAAATCAACAACTTCGAAGGCACAAATTCGAAGGTGGTAAACGGTCAAAGAATCAAACATTATATCTCACGTAATCCCATAAATGTTGAAACCAATGTTATTGAAACCGTAACCCCGGAGGAATACATAAGGGACACTTTCCGGAACGTTTCAGACTCCGAAAAGGAATAGGTATGTGGTACGGTAAGTAAACCGACTCCAAAACAGTTTTTAAGGCAATATTTCTCCGTTTTGGAATATTTAGAAAAATAGAAAAATAAGCAGCAATCCGGGAAGGACACGAGGCCTCCACGAGGGTGGAGGGCGCGCCCTACCCTACTGGGCGCGCCCCCTACCTCGTGGGCACCTCGTGTGCTCTTCGGACTCTGTTTTCGTACACGACACGTATTTTGGTCAGTAAAAATTCATTATATAATCTCCCGAGGGTTTTTGACTCCCGTATCACGCAATTATCCTCTGTTTTGTGTTTCGTGCTGTTGCTACTGCAGATTAGAGCAAGATGTCTTCGCAAGAGTCAGTCGGGGAGAGCCGGGTGTCTCACCCGGCATCGAGATCAATGACAAACAACAATGTTGACCTCTTTGGGCCAGCAACGGAGGAAGAGATGGAGGCCGAATTGAAGAGGATAGATCCATGGAAGTGATCAAGAAGTAACTTCCCGCTTCCGAGCTGGATTCACAATGGGAGAACTGCAGAGCTCGGCTATTCCAAACTCGGTTATCCCTTCCAATGTTAGATTTCTTTATTATGAGAATATGAAGAGTGTCACTGGTTCTCCCGCAGCTATGCAGCACCCTTGGGTGCAGGGAGTTTTGGCTGTTACAGGAAAACTCCGAAAGGAAATAATGGACCTCAAGCAGCAAGTCAATAAGCTAGAGGAGGAGAATCGTATCCTGAGGGGCATCATCGCCAAGAATATCACATCATCACCCCCTAAAAGAGAGACATAATCACATGGGTATGGGCACTTCACTTGGCAACTGCCAAGCTTGGGGGAGTGCCCCAGTATCGTATCACCATCACTTTATCTTTACCGTTTTTCTTAGTTCGATCCTTTTAGTAATATCTTGATCTAGTAGAATAAAAGTTTTTAGTATGATCTAGTCGTGAGTTTTGCTTTATTATCCTTCTATGTAATCGAGTCCGTGAGCTATATAATAAAAATTAGTATTGAGTCAAGGGCTTGATTATTTTGCCATGATCCTAAATGAATAAAAGAAAAAGAGAAAGAAATAAAAAGAAACAAAGAGAAAAGCCCCCTTCAGGTCAGTCGCCCCCTTCCTCTAGGAGGGCGCACCAAGGGAAGAGAAAAGCCTCTCTGGCGCCATCCTTACTAGTCGTTCCCTCTCTCGCTCTCCGCCTAGATTCATTCTAGATCGTACGCCGCGGTGCTATCTCCTATTGTATCTAGTTCTTCCTGGAGTTTTTTCGTGCTGGTTCCACATAGTGTTGTGATACTGTTAGATCAGTACGCGTGGATGCTTCAAAGTTGTCGTCTACTTCAACACTAGATCTTCACTAGATTGGCGTATGTGTAATCAGATGTAGTAACACTTACCTAGACCGAGAAGGAAAGAAGTCAATTATCAATACATCATGGCTTATGATGAGCCGACGCATTGAGATTCGAGAGAGATGGAAGACATATCAACGTGGAAGCGAGGGATGGAGGGAGAGGGGGCCTGGCCAGTTGGGGAAGGTTTGACAGTTGCTTTCGGTGGCGGGTAGCAAGTCGATCAAGTTAATGGAAGTGGGGCACCAAGCAACCAACAAGATGATCCCTCTAGCCGGCCTTATCTCCAAAGAGTAATCTTGTCAAGCCCAAGCTAAGCTAGAGAGCTAGCTGCCCGGTCCAGTCCTTCATCAATCACTCGGACCAATGGTCCTAGCAGGAGTATTCGAGGGGCAACCCAGCGAGAGGCAATCAAAATGCAACCTGAAGCCCCGTCGATCTGATAGATAAGATGTCCTCGCTCTTTCGCCAAGCAAACGCACGCGCGGACGCTCGTACTACGTGTTCCGGGCCGGCCGATTAGTTCCTTGTGATCTTGTCGCCGTGCATGCTCGCTCCTCCCGGCCCCCTCCATGTTGTGTGTATGTGAGATCAATACGGGTAGGGGTACTGTCTGAGGTGGGTCGGGACGTACGTGGTCGTGGATACCGTTGCGCTCGAGCGCGTGAAATGAATGGAGGATTTTGACTTGTTGGTTGGGAGATGGAGCATGACCATGCGGGCGGCGGGAATTGATGGAGAAAGAGGAGTCGGCTAGGTCAATGCATAGTACTACGTATCCGGAAAAGAAGCTCGAAAGGTCAATGCATGCATTGATGCAAAGTGTGTGGTGATGCCATGCGTGTTGAACTGTTGATGTTGGTGGGCAGCGGCAAGGCATTTAAATCAGGGAAGTGCACCAGCTAGCGCCTAGCGGCTGGTCCATTGCCGGCCGGCCAGCTGCGCCGCTGCATTACCAGTACAAGTACGTCGTGCGCCAGCTGCCTACTACTCCCTCCGTTTCAAAATATAGCGCGCCCACGCTTTTCGAGGTTCAACTTTGACCATAAATTTAACCCACGAAACCGACTGCGGCGGGATCAAAAATTATATAATTAAAAACCATTTTTGAATACGAATTCATTGGTATAATTTTTTCGCCCGCCGCAGTCGGTCTTGTTGATTAAATTAATGGTCAAAGTTGAAGCACGGAAACCGAGGACGCGCTATATTTTGAAACGGAGAGAGTAGCGCATTTCCTTGTCGCAATAACTGCCGTCCCTCGGTCCGTTCCGTAACCGCTGCCGGGCCTATCTCGTAGCCAGGGCACGACAGCACGGCACGTGCATGCGTGCATGCATGCATCCAGAAGCAACCGGCACCATCCATCCATCCAGAATTGCTTGCATGCGTTCTCGACGGTCCGGAAACGCTAGTCTTGTTTTTGGTAAATTGATTGGCACTCGTACTACTAACAAAGACACACGCCGTAAGCTGGGTCAAGAAAGGACGTGCAAGGAACTGCCCCTGTCTAGTACGTACGCTGCAGTGCACCGTGTCAGCAGCTATCGATCTACTCCAGGATAGCTTGTCGTACAGTGCACCGTTCACGTACCGACGTACGTCGACCTGTGCAAGTCCACTCGATCCAACCAGCGCTACACCACACCAGTACTGTAGACATCCACATGCTCCAACAAGGACCAGGTCCAGTTGTGGCCGTTGTGCTCGCGACTGGATGACGTGCGTGCATGCGTAAGAGCATCTCCAGC
>NC_041380.1:364613800-364706119 GCF_002162155.2 Triticum dicoccoides | reverse complement strand
AAACTGCCGACGAGAACTTGGCCTTGGGGGCCAAACCACTTCCACTCGTTGCCTCCCCACGAGCAGCGTTGGACTTCCACCAGTGCGCGGCGACCTTGACGGCCGCGTAGGCACGCCCTCGCTCTGCGGCCGCGACGTGGACCCGAACATCTCCGAGGAGCCCGCGCATGGGCTTGGTCTTGGCGGAGAGGCGGACGGCCTCGAGCAGGCGGAGCGCGTCGGTGGAGAAGGTGCTTCGCCCGGCTGCGTACACGGCGTAGAGCGGGACCCGGCGTTGACAATGGCGCCCCTCCCCTTGCCCGCCATCGCTGGCACGACGGCGCGCGAGATCCGCGTGGCCGCCTCCATGTTCACCCGCACCACGGCCTCCCACACCAGGGTCTCCACCCTCGCCGCGCCCAGGGACAACTCCGTCGCGCCGCCGGCGAGGTCGAGCACCACGCTCTTGACCATGCAGGACGGCGCGCTTGGGGGTGGAAACGGCTCGGACGGGTGGTGCCCGCCGCAAGCGCGAGTGCATCTCGCGCCGGCTCCACTGCTCCTCCTTGGTCTTGGTGGGGAGCGAGCGCATGGCGGCGAGGGAGGAGGCGCGCACCAGCCGGAGCTTGGCATGGCGAGGGTGCGCGGCTGCGGGACGGCGGCGCGGCGGCCCGACGCGGCCACAGAAGCGACGCTGCGGGCCGGGACGTGGACGGAGCTGGCACGAGAGGCGACGCGGGCGGAGCTGGCACGGGGAGGCACCGAGGCCGCGGGCGGAGCAAGGAGAGAGAAGCGGATGGGAAGAGAGAAGGTGGGGGCCGGGCTGAAAGCGACGGGGGAGGGGGAGATGTGGCTCCAGGTGGGCCTTTGCATGCATAAACAAACCGTCGGCGCTCTCAGATGCCTCCCTGGGGGCTGGGTTTCGGGTGATACTGCCGGCGCTAAAATTGCACGATACCGGCGAAAAAAGCAATCCTGGGGGCATGAGTGGAGAGTTTTTTCACTGCCGACGCTCTCAAAATTGGAGAAAAGGGCCTTTCGGGGAGCCTAGTGGAGATGCTCTAAGTGGCCGCACCAGAGGACAACGTTGGTGGCTTTGCTATTTCACGACCAACTCAGTTTTGTTTGGCGAGGATACAGGTAATCGCCGTGTGAGCAGATCAACAGGCTCAAGTCCTACAGTTGCCGCCTACCTCCCTCCCAACAGCCAGCATCTCCTTTATTTACCGAAAAAGACTTTCGACCTGCTTTTTAGATAAAGCAACTTCCGAACAAAATGAATAGAAATGGCAAAAAAATACAAGATGCCAAAAGCAGCTAACATGCTCCAAATGCACCAAGGACGCTTGAGCACTAGAGCCCTCGGCAAACCCAAGGCCAAGCCATAGAAGAAAATAAGTTGGCTGAGATGCCCACCTCCGAAGTTAGACCTCACTCCGTCAACTCCCATGAGGCCAGCCATTGTTGTGCCCCCGCCCGTCTCTACTTTCGAAGAGGGCCCCCTTCCCTTTTTCCCCGGATCGAAGGACACCTCCGTCAACAGGTAGAATTTCTCACTCCCGAGAAAGTATGAATAGGGTCAACATGATGTCGGGGAGGGAACCACAAGCATGGCCACCTCATCTCGCAAAGCAAAACCACCGACACCGTCATCACCTCCGGCCAAGACCAAGACGTACATAACAAGCTGCCGAACAAGACCAACACTGAAGATACATTGAAGCCTCGACCACCCACTCAAAGTCCCAAGGCAGCGTCTTCAGGAAGAAAAATGACCTCGTCGGAGCACCATCGCCGCCCAATCCGAGGGATTTAGAGCTTTCACCCGAGACGTCGAGGAGGAGGGTAGGGGTGAAACCTCGATGTTGCCTACCGGATGGAGAACGGCGCCCTAGGCATCACTGGCATCGTGGCCGCCACCGTCGGTCAAGAGTTTCCTCTGATTCGAGCCCCTAGTCCCAACCACCCCCACCAGCCGCAAGAATCATGAGCCGACGGAGTAGTATGTGGAGTGAGGGAGGATGCCACCATCTTCAGCTTAGATGCAAGGGCCCATGGGACAACCCAAGGGACGAGATCCATGCCGGTCGCCACCTCGCCGCCCACGCAACTGAGGGAAGGCACCCATCAACACATGTGTCGGCCACCCACCACTCAGATGAAGGCACGCCATTGCAGAGGCCACCATTGATGACCCACAAGTATAGGGGATCAATTGTAGCTCTTTTTGATAAGTAAGAGTGTCGAACACAACGAGAAGTAGAAGGAAATGACAAGTAGTTTTTAGTAAGGTAATGTCCGCAAGTGCTGAAATTGTAAGTAGCGAGTAGTTTGATAGCAAGATAATTTGTAACGAGTAAGTAATGATAATTGTAACCAGTATGCAGCAAGGTAGACCAATCCTTTTGGGGCAAAGGAAAGGCCAAAACGGTTTTTTATAATAACCAAAGCGTTCTTGAGGGTACACGGGAATTTCATCTAGTCACTTTCATCATGTTGGTTTAATTTGTGTTCGTTGCTTTGATAATTTGATATGTGGGTGTACCGGTGCTTAGGTGTTGTTCTTACTTGAACAAACCTCCTACTTATGATTAACCCTCCCGCAAGCATCCGCAACTACGAGAAAAGTATTAAGAATAAATTCTAACCATAGCATTAAACTCTAGGATCCAATCGGTCCCTTACGGAATAGCACACAAACTGGGGTTTAAGTTTCTGTCGCTCTCGCAACCCACCATCTATTTACTACTCCACAATGCATTCCCTTAGGCCCAAATATGGTGAAGTGTCATGTAGTCGACGTTCACATGACACCATTAAGGGAATCACAACATACATACTATCAAAATATCAAACACGTATCAAATTCACATGATTACTTGCAACATGATTTCTCCCGTGACCTCAAGAACAAAAGTAACTACTCACAAATAATAATCATGCTCAAGATCAGAGGGGTATTAAATAGAATATTGGATCTGAACATATAATCTTCCACCAAATAAACCATATAGTAATCAACTAGAGGATGTAATCAACACTACTAGTCACCCCCTAGCAACAATCTATAGTTCCGGTTTTTTGACAGAAAGACCGTAAGGGAACCCCCTATGGTATAATTGGTGCAAAAAACCCAAATTGTAAGTACCATGCTTTGACCTGGGTGGGTGGGAAGGCATCAGCTCCTTCCCACCACTAGGCTATGCCTTAGTCTGCTTCCGGTAACAATATTGCATACAAGAGATGAACTAGGGTTTGAGATGAGATGGTGCTGGTGAAGATGTTGATGGAGATTGCCCTTCCCAAGATGGGAGAGTTGTTGGTGATGATGATGATGATGATTTCCCCCTCCGGGAAGGAAGTTCCCCCGGCCGAATCGCTCCGCCGAAGGGCAAAAGTGCTCCTGCCCAAGTTCCGCCTCGAGGCGGCGATGCTTCGTCCCGCAAGTCCTCCTCTTATTTTTTTCTAGGTCAAAATGACTTATATACCAGAAGATGGGCACCGTAGGTGGGCCGAGGAGGCCACAACCCACCAGGGCGCGCCAGGGGGGCCTGGCGCGCCCAGGTGGGTTGTGCCCACCTGGTGGGCCCCCTGTGGTGTTTATTGGCTCCAATATTCCTCAAATAATTCATAAAAATTCTCCGTAAAGTTTCAGCTCATCTGGAGTTGTGCAGAATAGGTGGCGTGACGTAACTTTTCCAGGTCCAGATTTCCAGCTGCCAGAATTCTCCCTCTTGGTGTGTTCCTTATAAATTATGAGAGAAAAGGCATTAGAATTACTCCAAAAAAGCATTATTATGGATAAAAACATTATAAATAACAGCAAGGAAACATGATGCAAAATGGACGTATCAACTCCCTAAGCTTAGACCTCGCTTGTCCTCAACAAAAACCGAAATCGAAAAACATGTCCACATGCTTTGAGAGAGAGGTGTCGATAAAAACAAAATACAGACATAAAAGCATCATGTTGATTATTATAATAGCAACAAAATTAAACATATGACTTTTATCATAGGACTTTTATCATATACTTCTCATGAATAAGTAATAGTTCATCACACAATCGAAGTATAAAGCAAAAACTCTATTAGAAACCAATAAACTATGTTCTCAGTCAACTTTGCAACTACAATTCATCATCTTTTCAGGAAGAGTCACGTGTCAGAGCCTTTAAAGCAAGTCCACATACTCAACCATCATATAGTCTTCTATGATTTCTAACACTCACCTTGTACCCATGAGCAAAACGTTTCAACCGGACACATATAAAGATAGGGGCTTATAGTTTCGTCTCCCAACATACTCACCTCAAGGGTGATGTCAACGTTAATAACGCATGCCATCTATATTCAACTGGACATATGTGCCTAAATCTTTCCTCATCACATGATGATTGCCAAAAGAGAAAAATAAAAGGAAGAGAAAGAAAAACTTTGACTCTTTGCATAAAAGTAAAAGATAGGCCCTTCGCACAGGCAAGTAGAGGTTTCCATGAGCTTATTTATTTGTATGCTCAATCCCTTAGTGCAAGAGAACGTCACGTTGTATTGCCCCTTAAGATGACAACCTTTATTATGCAGTATGTCGCTTTTATTCTTTGTCATCCAAGTTTGTACAATGCTCAATTTTCTCTTACACTAAATGATCTCACATTTTTAGAAGCAATTTTTATTGCCTTTTTGCACTGATGACAACTTACTTGAGGGATCTTGCTCAATCCCTAGGTAGGTATGGTGGACACTTGAAAAAAAAATTGGGTTTAAGGGTTTTTGGATGCACAAGTAGTATCTCTACTTAGTACATAATTTTTGGCTATCAAAGATAGGGGGCAAGCACCACATATTAAAGGATCTATGACAATATGACTTCTATGTGAATATAAACAAACATAAACCATTAAGTTGTCTTCCTTGTCCAACGTCAATAATTTTGGCATATAATATTTTGATGAGGGCTCACAATCACAAAAGATTTCTACGATAGTATATCTATATGTGAATCTTCTCTTCCCTTATTAATTCTTTCATGAGTTGCATCATTGACTAATGCTATGTTTGTCAATCTCTAATAAAATTTTATACTTATACTTTTCCTTATGTGGTGTAATCACCTACCATAGGATTAGTATATAATATTTTCATTATTTATTTCCTTTCTTCATTTATTTCCTTTCTCCTTTTCTTTCTTCCTTATTTCTTTTATTTATTTGCAACATGAAAGTAAAGAAAGCAAAAACTAAAACTAACTTCATTATATAACTTGCACACGATTACAAGGATAGATCACTAAGCAAACTTTCAAATAAGAAAGGATTGAACTAAACTTTATTTTATCTAAAGCAAAAGATTGAAATAAGATAAATAAAAGCAAAAAAGTAGTGGGATGATACGATACCGGGGCACCTCCCCCAAGCTAGGGGAAAAAGCCAAGGGGAGTGCCCATACCCGATACTCAATTCTCTTTTGGTGGTGAAGAAGATAATGGTGGTGGTGAAGGAGAGATCTTGTCCTTGGATTTCCATGGCAGTGGCCCAACAGATCTAACAGAAAACAGCAAGAAACGAGAACAGAGGATTTCTCCGCGATATGATGGTTAACAGGTTCGGTAAGTACATATAGATTTTTTATCTTGCAGGGCAAGTATATGAAAGAAAAACGGAGTACGGGAGGTGTCCCAGGTGGGCACAACCCACCTGGGCGCACCAGGGAAGCCTGGCGCGCCCTGGTGTCTTGTCCCCACCAGGGTACGCTTCCTCAAAGTTTCTTTATTTCCAAAATTTTAAAATATTCCAAAACTGATAAAAAATATTTTTGCAGATTTTTTGGAGTCCGTTTACTTACTATATCACGTACCTCCTTATTTTCATGATTATAGAGTGTTCTGGAAGGACTCTTTTATGTGTTCTTTCGGTGTCAAGGTTTGGATAATATTATTTTCAACATTAACAGGCGTACCTGAGATATAATGCTTTATCCATTGCCCATTGACAACCTTCAGGTTAGTGCCTTCGAAATTATTTTGTAACATCCCAAATTTTCAATTTGGAATGTTATACATTAGATTATCATCGTATATCATATTTTATTTGCTTTTTGGTTGATCCTAGAAATCCTACGCAACTCAAGGACCCACGAAGAGAGTTGGGGATTTCGTTATCTTCATATTTGGGATTTTCTCAAATTTTGAAAGTCGGATCATTTGATTTAATTATTTTATCTTCAATAATTCCAATTATAAAAATAAGTGAGAGGGAATAAAATGACTTTCCCAAATTAAAGGAATATATTGATAGATATAATATTAAAATCAAATAAGAGTTTATTTTGGAGTTTTTCACTGTTTTATTTGGAGTTAGGAAAAAATGCGCGTTTTCCAAAATTGTATTTAGGCCCCAAATAAATGTTCACTTTGTCCGGCTTGATTTTATAAGTCGGGGAAAATTTATTTCGGGATTTTTGGAGTCCGTTTAGTATTTCTTTTCTTTCTTTTTCTGCACTTCAAATTATTTAAAAAAACACGGACCGACCTAACCGGTCCGTGTCCGACTAGGACACTTGGCCCGGCCGGCCTTTAAAGCCGCGAGGGCCTGAGCCGCAGCCGCCCCAGCCCCGAAATCCTAGCCGCCCTCGATTCGCGCGCCGCCAGCCGCCGCGGCCGCGCGAGTCCGCCGCCGCCGCCCCTCGCCTCGCAACCCGCCGCCCCGCGCCGCCACACTGGAGCCGCGCCGCCGCCGATGTCGTCTTGCCGGAGCTGCCCGAGGTAGCCGCCGTTGCCTCGGTTTTCGCGAAGAAAACCGATCGGTTTTTTCGGAAACCTAGATCCATTTTTTAGATTCTGGTTCGGTTTATTTTTCTCCGGTTTAGTTATTTAGCGAACGGCCGTTTTTTCGTTCGTTTTTACGAATGGTATTCGTCGTTTAGCCGCAGACAGTGAACGTTCGTTCGTTAGCCTGTTCATCGTTTTTATTTTTCTCGGATTTTCCGCGATTATTTCTGATCGCGATTTCTGATCTGATTTTCGTTTTAGTTTAACTTTTCGCTCGTTTATCGGAATCAGGCGATTCAAACGCCTAGAGTTTCGTCTTCAAACCCTCTACCCATTTAACCAACTCAAACAAGTTTTTGCTTCTGTAAAATTTGACTTAGATCCAGATTAGTAAACAAAGCTCGTTTCTTTCGCCGTTTGACTTCCGTCGCTTCGTTTGTTTTGTTTCTTTTTGCAAACCAGAGTTCATAAGTTGAACTTTCTGGTTAGATCTCTTATTTGAGTTTTACATGTGCATTAGATGAGTACTTATTGTATGCTTGTTTGTTTGTTTGCGTTAGAGTACCCGAAGTGCGCCGCTTACTACTTCGAATCTCTAGGTTTCATGGATCATCAACAAGGCAAGTAACACTTTGATCATACCTCTTATTACCCAGTTTTATTGCATTAGATAAATCCTCAAACATTGCATGATTAGGATCTAATTAAATTGTAGGTTTTGGGAAAGTAGATGAGGTAGTACCTATTACCTGTTTTAGTATCAAACCCTTGGGAGTTACTTCTACGTTTGCTTATATTGCCATGTTATGCTAGTAGACGTGGATTGGGTGAGTGTATCCATGACATATGTGAGATTTTTAATTAATGGTTAATTTAAGGTGGCAACTTTAATACACATCTGGGTGGATTGAGGCACATGGGTATTCCAGTGATTGCCTGTTTTTCTTTATGGACCGCCACCCAGGCTCAAAGGGACCATGAGATTATTTCATGCTAGAAACTTCTGTGTGCAGCCACAAGCTACTATGGGCTCTAGCATAGTTGATTAAGTTGTGCGAACTCTTACAACGGTAGTGAAAGCACAAGTGCTCCCTAGGTGGTTTTGATAATTGATGACAACATATCTCTTGTTGGACTAACATTTCTATCTAGCATGTTTCAGATAAGTTCAACAATGGAGTGGCATGGACTAAAGGTTGTGGGAACTCCTTCAAGATGCTAAGGACAAAGGATTGGCTAAAGCTTCAAGCTCAAGACTCTTCATTTTACATTTTAGTGATCCAAGATCACATTGAGTCCATAGGAAAAGCCAATACTATCAAGGAGGGATGAGGTGTTGCTTAATGAGCCTCTTGCTTCATGTGCTTAATGATATGCTCCAAAATCCTCAACTACTTTCCCACTTCCACATATGACCTAAACCCTAAGCCAAACTCGGTCCTACCGATTCTTTCTATCCGACGCCACCAAGTTTCACTTGTCATAAGCCACTGCCAAACCCTAGCAATTCGGTTCTACCGATAGTGATCTCGGTCTCACCGAGATGGGATTGCAAACTCTCTGTTTCCCTTTCGTAACTTTTCGGTCTCACCGAAAGAGCGAATCGGTCCCACCGAGATTGCAATGTAAATTCAGTGTTTCCTTTTTGTAACTTTTCGGTCTCACCGAAAGAGCAAATCGGTTCCACCGAGTTTACCTGACCAACTCTCTGGTTAGCTTATTACCAAACTCGGTCTCACCGAGTTTGTGTAATCGGTCTCACCGAGATTACGTTATGCCAAAACCCTAACCATATTGGTCCTACCGAGTTGCATGTCAGTCCCACCGAAAATCTCTAACGGTCACTAGGTTTACCTTTTCGGTCCGACCGAGTTTGTTGATTCGGTCCCACCGAGATTGGAAAACTGTGTGTAACGGTTGGATTTTGTGTGGAGGCTATATATACCCCTCCACCTCCTCTTCATTCTTGGAGAGAGCCATCAGAACACATACACAATTCCAACTCATATGTTCTGAGAGAGAACCACCTACTCATGTGTTGAGACCAAGATATTCCATTCCTACCATATGAATCTTGATCTCTAGCCTTCCCCAAGTTGCTTTCCACTCAAATCTTCTTTCCACAAAATCCAAATCCTATGAGAGAGAGTTGAGTGTTGGGGAGACTATCATTTGAAGCACAAGAGCAAGGAGTTCATTACCTACACACCATTTGTTACTTCTTGGAGAGTGGTGTCTCCTAGATTGGCTAGGTGTCACTTGGGAGCCTCCGACAAGATTGTGGAGTTGAACCAAGGAGTTTGTAAGGGCAAGGAGATCGCCTACTTCGTGAAGATCTACCGCTAGTGAGGCAAGTCCTTTGTAGGCGATGGCCATGGTGGGATAGACAAGGTTGCTTCTTCGTGGACCCTTCGTGGGTGGTTGCTTCTTCGTGGACCCTTCGTGGGTGGAGCCCTCCTTGGACTCGCGCAACCATTACCCTTCGTGGATGGAGCCCTCCGTGGACTCGCGCAACTGTTACCCTTCGTGGGTTGAAGTCTCCATCAACATGGATGTAGGATAGCACCACCTATCCGAACCACGGGAAAAACATCCGTGTCTCCAATTGCGTTTGAATTCTCCAAACCCTTCCCTTTACATTCTTGCAAGTTGCATACTTTATTTTCCGCTGCCTATACACTCTTTGCATGCTTGCTTGATATGTATTGTGAATGTTGAAATTATTCCTAAACTCCACTTAAACCGAAAAAGCTTAAAAATTGCAACTTTAGCATTAAGTGTCTAATCACCCCCCTCTAGACACATCTACTTCAAGATCCTACAAGTGGTATCAGAGCTTTGGTCTCCATTGCCTTGGTTTAATCACCATTGGAGGAAGATGGATGTGTCTACTTTAGGGAGTCTTAGACATAGAGTGCCTATTCTTGATGGAGAGTATTTTCACGAGTGGAAAAATGAGATGCTTGTAATCTTCAATCAATATCATTTGAACAAGTATATTGCTAGTCCTTGTGCACCTCATATTGATCCTTTGCATCCTACACTAGATGAATATATTGACATGATTCGCAATCTTAGAACTATTGAGCTCATCATTAGAGGATTGCCCAAAAATTTGATTGCTAGTTTGCCTACTCTTAATTGTGCCTATACTATATGGAAATTTCTTGAGGAACGATTTCCCGATCATTCCTTGAAAACTTTGGATGAAATTCTCCATAAATCTATTGCCTTGAGTAACATGAACTCTAGTGATCCTAGTTTTGGTAATCGTCTATTTGAACTTACCAATCTTAAGCATGCTAAAGGAGATGTTGGAATCATTAGTGATATCATATTCGAAGCTATAAGAATTCATAAAAGTGACCACTTTGATGATCATTTATCTAATGAATTACCCTCTCTAGGAAATGATGAGTCACAAGATCATGATTAACATGGATACTATGATGATGATGATAGTGACTTCGATATTGATGATGCAATGAGACATTTTGGTCTTATGGCAAATCTTCGGGGATATGAATTAGGAGGAAAGGAATGGGTTCTTGATAGTGGATGTACTGATCATATGACCGGAGATGAAGAGATGTTCCGTGAGCTTGCTGAAAATGACGGCCCTCGAAAATATGTCACCTTTGGTGATAATTCAAAGGGTAAAGTGGTTGGCCTTGGTAAGGTGGCCATCTCACATGATTGTTCCATTAAAAATGTCATGCTCGTTGAATCTCTCGGCTACAACTTACTTTCAGTATCTAGACTTGTTGATTTCGGTTTAAATGTCCTATTTACTGAGGTAGATTGCCAAGTATTTCGTTGAGACAATCATAAAATGGTCTTTATCGGTATGCGTAGAGGTGATCTTTACATTGTCGATTTCTCTAAAAAGGCACAACCTAAAACTTCCTTTATTGCTAAATCCTCAAAAGGTTGGTTGTGGCATAGACGACTAGCTCACGTTGGCATGAGAAACCTTGACAAGCTTATTAAAGGAAATCATATCCTTGGGGTTAACGATGTCATATTTGATAAGGATAGACTTTGCAGTGCTTGTCAAGCAGGTAAACAGGTTGGAGGAAGACATCCCGTGAAGAACATCATGACCACAAGGAGGCCACTCGAGCTACTTCATATGGATCTTTTTGGTCCCAACGCCTACAAGAGTCTCGGTGGAAATTCTTTTGGTCTAGTTATAGTTGATGATTTTTCAAGATTTACGTGGGTGTTCTTTCTTAATGACAAGTCGCAGGTTCAGAAGATCTTCAGAAACTTCGCTAGGAAGGCCCAAAATCAGTTTGACGTGAAGATCAAGAAGGTTTGGAGTGACAACGGAACGGAGTTCAAGAACGCAAATGTGGACACCTTTCTTGACGAAGAAGGGATTTCACACGAGTTCTCGGCTACATACACACCTCAACAAAATGGAGTTGTTGAGAGGAAGAACCGGACGCTCATCGAAATGGTAAGAACGATGCTTGATGAATACAAGACGCCGAAGCACTTTTGGGCAGAAGCGGTTGAGACAGCTTGTCACGCAACAAATCGCTTATATCTTCACAAGCTACTCGGCAAGACGGCATACGAGCTTCTCACCGGTAACAAACCCCAAGTTGGATACTTTCGAGTATTCGGCTCAAAGTGCTACATTCTTGATAAGCATCGTCGTTCAAAGTTTGCTCCTAAATCTCATGAAGGTTTCCTACTTGGTTATGGCTCAAACTCTCACACTTACCGTGTCTACAACAATTTCACCCGAAAGGTTGAAGAGACGGTAGATGTGAAGTTTGATGAATCTAATGGCTCGCAAGTAGAGCAATTGCCAATTGATGTAGGAGACAGAGACCCTTCAAAAGCAATCCAAGACTTGTCCATTGGCAAAATTCGTCCAACGGAGGTGAAGGAGAGTACTTCATCCGTCCAAGTGGAAGCTTCTACTTCACAACAAAGTGAACCAAGAATTGACACGGAAGCATCCACAAGTGGAACACACCAAGATGAAGAAAACGAGGAAATACATCAAGACGAACATCAACAACCTCCTTCTCCACCACGACAAGAGAACGACAACATCAACAATGAAGAAGACCAAGAAGAAGAACAAGATGAAGAAGATGTTCAACAAAGACCCAAGAAAAAGCTCTCACAAGTTCGAGCAAGAATTGCCAAAGATCATCCTGTCGAGCAAATCTTAAATGATATACAAACCGGGAGAATCACTCGCTCAAAGACTCGTTTAGCTAACTTTTGTGAAAACTATTCATTCATCTCTAGCATTGAACCTATGAAGGTTGAAGAAGCATTGGAAGATCCGGATTGGATAAACGCTATGCATGAAGAGCTACACAACTTTGAGAGAAACCAAGTTTGGACATTAGTTGAGAAGCCCGACAACAACCACAACATCATTGGTACCAAATGGGTGTTTCACAACAAGCAAGATGAAGATGGACAAGTGGTTCGCAACAAAGCACGTCTCCTCGCCCAAGGATACACACAAGTCGAAGGTATGGACTATGATGAGACATATGCTCCCGTTGCTAGACTTGAGTCCATTTGCATCTTACTTGCCTATGCTAATCACCATAACATCACCTTGTACCAAATGGACATTAAAAGTGCTTTTCTAAATGGTGAAATAGAGGAGGAAGTCTATGTCAAACAACCTCCCGGCTTTGTCAATCCTAAGAAACCTAATCATGTTTACAAACTTCACAAAGCTCTTTATGGTCTTAAAGAAGCTCCTAGAGCATGGTATAAATGCTTGACCAAGTTCCTTACTACAAGTGGTTTTGAAATTGGTAAAATTGATTCTACTCTTTTTACTAAAAGGGTTAATGGAGAACTATTTGTATGCCAAATTTATGTTGATGATATCATATTTGGTTCAACTAACCCTCTCTTTAGTGAAAAGTTTGGAAAGCTAATGTCAGAGAAGTTTGAGATGTCCATGATGAGTGAACTCAAATTCTTTCTCGGTTTGCAAATCAAGCAAACTAAGGAAGGTACATTTGTCTCTCAAACAAAGTACACCAAGGACTTATTCAAGAAGTTCAATATGCAAGAATGCAAAGGTATGTCTACACCCATGCCTACTAGTGGACATAATGATTTGACCAAAGATGGTGAACTGGTTGATCAAAAGGTTTATCGCTCTATGATTGGTTCATTGTTATACCTATGTGCTTCACGTCCCGATATTATGCTAAGTGTGTGCATGTGTGCACGATATCAAGCTGCTCCTAAAGAATGTCATCTTAAGGCTGTGAAAAGGATAGTGAGATATTTAATCCATACACCAAATTTTGGCATTTGGTATCCTAAGAGGTCTTCTTTTGATCTTGTTGGCTATTCCGACTCGGATTATGCCGGAGATAAGGTTGATAGAAAGTCCACTTCGGGTACTTGTCAATATCTTGGTAGATCTCTTGTGTCTTGGTCTTCCAAGAAACAAAACTCGGTATCCTTATCCACCGCCGAAGCGGAATACATTGCCGCTGGTTCATGTTGTGCTCAATTACTTTGGATGACCCAAACTCTTAAAGATTATGGGATTTATGTGAAACATGTTCCACTACTTTGTGACAATGAAAGTGCTATCAAAATTGGTCATAATCCTGTACAACATTCTCGAACTAAGCGTATTGAAGTTCGTCATCATTTCATTCGAGATCATGTTGCTAAGGGTGACATTAATCTTAAGCATGTTCGCACCGATAAGCAATTAGCGGATATATTTACTAAACCTCTTGATGAGAAAGTGTTTTGCAGGTTGAGAGGAGAATTGAACATCATTGATGCTTCGAACTTGGAGTAGAAACTCCATTGGATACATGCAAGACATGAGCTTATGACTAATCCATGATATATCTCTTATGATAACTATCTTATGTCTTGGATATATTTGCACCTTGCATGTTGTCTAACCTATGTAGGTGCTTGGTTGAATCTAATTCCATGAGATTGCGACTCACTCACATCTTGAGCAATCTCTACATCACCAAGACTCTACACAATGGTGGTTGAAGACAAGGAAGCACAAAACCATTCAAACATATCCTTTGACAAATTCTATGTTGAGCTTCATGATTGTCATTTTTGGATACACAAGTGCTCTTCCTTGCAAGAACTAACCCATGTAGGTAGATGAACTCAAACTCCAAGTGGTGCTCCCAACTCTTGATGAGCTACATCAACCTTGAGCACCCACACAAGTTCAACTACATGAGCAAGAACCACACCACCACCCAAGGTATGTTATTCCATCTTAGAGAAGCTTTACTCCAAGACATGAGTCAAAGCAACTCAACAAGATGTGAATACATCAAGATGCTTAAACGAAAAATGGTAACCCCATTTTGAGCTTAAACGATGAGTATGACCTATGATCAAGTGTTCTCACTTGACTCCTAAGTCAATATACTCTATCATAGGTGACTATGTCACCGCCCAACTCTAGATGAAGTTCTCTTGTGTTCTTTTCTGTGTTATTGCATTTGTCTCATGCATGTTTTTTTTAAAAAAACTCCATCTAGATTTTTCAGTTTCTTCTCTTTTCTTTTTGTTTTTGTTCTGCATTTTCTGCATTTAATTCCTTGCAAATCCTTTAGGTAATTCATTGCAAATCTTTGTGAGATTCTACATGTCTAGTGAGCTGAGGTGACAAGTGTTTTTCTCTGTGTAAACTCGGTTTCACCGACTTGCAATTTTCGGTCCAACCGAATCTTTTCGGTACCACCAAAATATGCCACTCGGTGCCACCGACTTTGCAATCAGAAAAACAGTTTGCCACTTGTTCTACATTTCTTCTGATCCAGCTCCACTCAATGAATCTTGTCCTCTACAAGCATCACAATTTTATCCTTTGCTTTGTGCTGAGTCTCAAGGACCAAACCTATACGACGGATTCCAGAAAGCCCTTCTTGGAAATTGATGTCAAAGGGGGAGAAAGAGATCACATCAAAGCTCAAGGGGGAGAGAAAGTCTCAAGGATCCCAGATGTTGTTAAGGGAAGCTCAAGGGGGAGAGAAAGTCTCAAGGATCCCAGATGTTATTAAGGGGGAGAGAGAGATTTCCCAGATGTTATTAAGGGGAGAGAGAGACTTCCAGGGGGAGAGAATACTCAAGGATCCCAGATGCTTGATGTTCAAGAGGAGAGATGTCACATGCCTTTTTGGGGGAAAGACATGTATTTGCATTAAGTTCTATCCATTTGTATCTTTCAGCTCTGATTTTCTGTTCCCTATCTTCTCCCAATATCCCATGTAAGATTCAGGGGGAGCAAGACACCTAAGGGAAAGAAATCAGTCAAATTCATTGCATATCTTTATTCTTGGGGACATGTTGAATCCAATGTGGTACGTTGTACTCACTCTCTACATGTCATCCCAGTCTTGGTATTCTTGTGGTTTCTTTTGTTTGCTCTGGCTAGTGGATGTACCTGTGTTATCTAACTTTGTTTGTGCAGGTTCATTCCATCCTAAGCCAACTCAAGACCACAAGGTAAGTATATGCATCAAAATCATGAGTATGAGGAGTTCTTGCTTATGTACATACTGTTTGCAAGAAGGACTCATGAGCATGAAGGTATTTTCCTTGATAATCTTTTGCTCTGATGCATATGGCCAAGATACATGTAACACATTGCCTACTCTGTCATGGTTATGCTCTCACATGCCTCTATATTTCATATTTACATGAGTGCATACATGTAGGGGGAGCCTATACTTGTTACATGTCCTTCCAAATCTTTACTTGCTGTTCTTTATATCTTTATCTAAAGCTTTGATGTATGTTGCCATCAATTACCAAAAAGGGGGAGATTGAAAGCACAAGTGCTCCCTAGGTGGTTTTGATAATTGATGACAACATATCTCTTGTTGGACTAACATTTCTATCTAGCATATTTCAAATAAGTTCAACAATGGAGTGGCATGGACTAAAGGTTGTGGGAACTCCTTCAAGATGCTAAGGACAAAGGATTGGATAAAGCTTCAAGCTCAAGACTCTTCATTTTACATTTTAGTGATCCAAGATCACATTGAGTCCATAGGAAAAGCCAATACTATCAAGGAGGGATGAGGTGTTGCTTAATGAGCCTCTTGCTTCATGTGCTTAATGATATGCTCCAAAATCCTCAGCTACTTTCCCACTTCCACATATGACCTAAACCCTAAGCCAAACTCGGTCCAACCGATTCTTTCTATCCGGCGCCACCGAGTTTCACTTGTCATAAGCCACTGCCAAACCCTAGCAATTCGGTTCTACCTATAGGGATCTCGGTCTCACCGAGATGGGATTGCAAACTTTCTGTTTCCCTTTCGTAACTTTTCGGTCTCATCGAAAGAGCGAATCGGTCCCACCAAGATTGCAATGTAAAATAAATGTTTCCTTTTTGTAACTTTTCGGTCTCACCGAAAGAGCAAATCGGTTCCACCGAGTTTACCTGACCAACTCTCTGGTTAGCTTATTACCAAACTCGGTCTCACCGAGTTTGTGTAATCGGTCTCACCGAGATTACGTTATGCCAAAACCCTAACCATATCGGTCCTACCGAGTTGCATGTCAGTCCCATCGAAAATCTCTAACGGTCACTAGGTTTACCTTTTTGGTCCGACCGAGTTTGTTGATTCGGTCCCACCGAGATTGGAAAACTGTGTGTAACGGTTGGATTTTGTGTGGAGGCTATATATACCCCTCCACCTCCTCTTCATTCGTGGAGAGAGCCATCAGAACACATACACAATTCCAACTCATATGTTCTGAGAGAGAACCACCTACTCATGTGTTGAGACCAAGATATTCCATTCCTACCATATGAATCTTGATCTCTAGCCTTCCCCAAGTTGCTTTCCACTCAAATCTTCTTTCCACAAAATCCAAATCCTATGAGAGAGAGTTGAGTGTTGGGGAGACTATCATTTGAAGCACAAGAGCAAGGAGTTCATTACCTACACACCATTTGTTACTTCTTGGAGAGTGGTGTCTCCTAGATTGGCCAGGTGTCACTTGGGAGCCTCCGACAAGATTGTGGAGTTGAACCAAGGAGTTTGTAAGGGCAAGGAGATCGCCTACTTCGTGAAGATCTACCGCTAGTGAGGCAAGTCCTTCGTGGGCGATGGCCATGGTGGGATAGACAAGGTTGCTTCTTTGTGGACCCTTCGTGGGTGGTTGCTTCTTCGTGGACCCTTCGTGGGTGGAGCCCTCCGTGGACTCGCGCAACCGTTACCCTTCGTGGGTGGAGCCCTCCGTGGACTCGCGCAACCGTTACCCTTCGTGGGTTGAAGTCTCCATCAACGTGGATGTAGGATAGCACCACCTATCCGAACCACGGGAAAAACATCCGTGTCTCCAATTGCATTTGAATTCTCCAAACCCTTCCCTTTACATTCTTGCAAGTTGCATACTTTATTTTCCGCTGCCTATACACTCTTTGCATGCTTGCTTGATATGTATTGTGAATGTTGAAATTATGCCTAAACTCCACTTAAACCGAAAAAGCTTAAAAATTGCAACTTTAGCATTAAGTGTCTAATCACCCCCCCTCTAGACACATCTACTTCAAGATCCTATAGGTAGACTAGCAGATGTAGGGGAAAGTAGGTGTAACAATCTATCTGATCATAAGGTGCTAGCACTACTGAAAGACTATGTCTCGGTCATCCGTTTCTCAAACATCATGCAGTGCGAGAAATACAACGGAGGAGATCGAGTCTTGTGGGGAAAAGTGCGCAAACCTCTGCAGAGTGTATAAACTAATCATGATTAGCCGTGTCCCCGGTTATGGGCAACTTGAGTATCTAGTACTTGGATTATCATGTGAATCTCATCATGTGACTTTAATTAATTTTGTTGGGTTTTAATGATGATGTTTAATTGGGATTGAGAGGGTGTCTACACTCTCAATGTTTAACGACCACCATGATAGTTAAATAAAATTTATTCCTTTGAAGTAGGGAAAAACTGGCTTTACGCAAAACTGTAACCATAGAGCTTTCCACCAGCCATATATGCATGTAGTATAGCATATTTCTGTTCATTACTCTCTATGTGTTACTTTGCCAGCATATTCAATGTGCTGACCCATTTTCGGGCTGCAACGTTCATGTTGCAGACTTTTCAGACGACGAGTAAGGTGCCTTTAGGTCGTGGTTCTATACTCAGTGATGCCGTTGGAGTTGATGGACTCTCTTATCTCCCAAGCCTTCCGCTGTTATCATTATTAGATGGCCTTAAGCCATATTATTTGTAATAAGATCTCTTTTGAGACACTTGTTGTAATAAGTGTGTGATTGCTACTCTGTTATAAATCCTTCAAGTACTGTGCGTGTCAGCATTACTGATCCAGGGATGACACTGAAGCACAGAGATCGGACCGTTTGAGGTCTGGTCGCTACAAGATGGTATCAGAGCACACACTGACTGTAGGACACGACCACTAAGATAGAGCCCTAGAACACTACTCACTCTTCTCATTTCTGACTCCTCATCTTTTCTACTCTTTTAGGATGGCGGATGGAAGGAACAAGTTCACGCAATCGGATGAAGATACACCCTTTGGACGCCACCTAAAGGAAGTCACTAAGTACCTGAACATCAGAGTACCAAGCTTCACCGGGACCTACAACGCCACTTTACCCGAGGAAGAGCACTGGATGATTCAAGTTCAAGTTCCAGGAAGGACATTCGCGCCAGTCACTGAACCCATCGAGTTTTCCTTTGATGCACCAACCTGGAGTCTAGGAAAGAGCATGGCAGCCCACATTGCCATGGGACGTATTGGAGAAGTTTACCGCAATGATCTCAAGGATATTATCTACCAAATTTGTGGGCACCGAGATGAGCATTGGGAGATGATAAGCACCAAGAAGGATAGGTCAATCGCAGCTTTTATCCAGGAGTTAAACCAGCACATTCGACATCAGAAAAACCAGATGTGTGAAGACATGATAGATCTGAAGAAGGTGATGACAAGAATCACGGAGCTGGAGGAAGAACTCAAGGCTACACGTGAAGATTATGAGGAGGAAATCGTTGTACTAGTGGAGAAGAATGATGACCTGATTAAGAAGATCGGAATATTCATGGGAGACCCTACACCAGTAGAAGAAGACGAAGAACCCAAGGAGATTCGCTCGGAAGACTACATCATCATTGACGACACCGACTCTGATCTGAGCGATGATGACTATGAAAACGAAGCTGGAGCAGATATCATGGAGTCTGCAACCGAGGAATATTTCTAGTACACCACCAAATCAGCAGTAGTATTCCACCATGTAAATAGAGTAGTCTGAGCACTTTCGTGATAGTTCTAGATCGATTGTATTCCCTTGATTGATTGAGTGAAATGTTTGTGTTTGTCTCATGTGCATATGGGTAGTGTTTTATCATTAGACATCATTCTATTCTAATCTCTCCCCTCTAAACCCATCATATGCCTCCGAGACATGACAATGGATTTGCCCTCCCACCGGAGCTCACTCAGTTGATCCAGCAGCAGAATGCGTTGATGCAGTTGCTAGTCCAGAATTAGAATCAGGGGAACAATAACAACAACAACCCACCACCACCACTACCACCACCTGTTGATCACTTAACCCGTTTCCTTAGACTGAATCCGCCGGTGTTCTCCAGTAGCACCGAGCCTATAGTAGCAGATGATTGGCTCCGCAAGATTGGAAGGGAGTTAACCACTACAGGATGTACTGATGCTGAGAAGGTGCGCTTTGCCGCACATCAGTTGGATGGACCAGCAGCATCATGGTGGGAAAATTACACTGTCACCTACCCTATAGCCATGGTGACATGGGACCAATTTCAGCAGGCTTTCCGTACTGCCCATGTTTCAGCAGGAGCTATGGCCATGAAGAAGCGTGAGTTTCGCAACTTGCGCCAAGGAGGATGGACAGTTGGCCAATACGTGGATGACTTTAGTAAGTTAGCACGTTATGCCCCGGATAACGTTGTTACGGATGCAGCTAAGCAGGAGAAGTTTCTGGAAGGACTGAATGATGAGTTGAGCATGCAGTTGATGGTAACAACTTTCAACAACTACCAGGAGTTGGTAGATCGTGCTCTTATGATTGAAGGGAAGCAGTAACAGATTGAGAACCGCCAGAGGAAGTATGGACAAGGGAAGTACAACTCAGGAGCTCAGCAGAAGCCACATTTTACCCCGAGATCGGGAGGACATTTTTTGCATACCCATGGAGGAGGGAGTTCGCATAATCATAATGGCCCCAAGAACGGTAATGGGAATGGGGGAAGCAACGGTCAAAACCGTACCAACCCATCAACCCCAGCCAAGAGAGACCTGAGCCAAGTCACTTGTTATAAGTGTCAGAAGACCGAACATTATGCCAATGAATGTCCTGAAGCCCAGAATGGAAATGGCAATGGAAGCTCTGGGAAGAAGCCGAACCCTTTCAACAGGGGACAGGTGAACCATGTTAACGTGGAGGAGGTTGAAGCCCAGCCAGATGCAGTAATAGGTAAGTTTTTGGTTAATTCATTTACTGCAATCGTTCTTTTCGATACTGGTGCATTGCATTCATACATATCAAGGGGATTCGTGGATAAGTATAAACTGCCCACCAAGGTTCTTAGAACACCTATGTTAGTAAGCTCACCAGGAGCGGAGTATATGGCCAGTAAAGGATGTTTTCAAGTGCCAGTGAGTATAGGTAGGCATGTCTTCCCCTCGGATTTAATCATTCTGGAATCGCAAGGTTTGGATGTGATTCTAGGTATGGATTGGCTGTCGATGTATGGAGGAAACATTGATTGTGCCAGTAAGTCGATTTTGCTTACCACCCTAGAAGGAAGAAGGATCAAGTATGTATCACGACATGTGCCGAATAGGACTCAAGTAAATTCCTTAACATGAGTTGTACAGCAGGAAGTACCAGTGGTAAAGGATTTTCCGGATGTATTTCCAGAAGAGTTGCCAGGCATGACACCGGATAGGGACATTGAGTTTTTGATTGAGCTTTTGCCAGGCACAGGACCTATATCTAAGAGACCGTATAGAATGCCCGCAAAGGATTTGGAGGAGATTAAGAAGCAGATTAAGGATTTACTGGATAAGGGATATATTCACCCAAGTTCATCACCTTGGGGATCACCAGTACTTCTAGTGGAAAAGAAGGATGGATCATTAAGGATGGTTGTTGATTATCGAGGATTGAATGAAGTGACGATCAAGAATAAGTACCCACTGCCGATAATCAATGATTTGTTTAACCAATTGCAAGGAGCAAAGGTATTTTCCAAGATCGATTTGCAATCAGGATACCACCAGTTGAAGATTCGGGAGCAGGACATACCTAAGACAACTTTTACTACGAGGTACGGGATGTATGAGTATACCGTTATGCCATTTGGTCTGACTAACGCACCTGCTTATTTCATGAACATGATGAACAAAGTGTTTATGGAGTTTTTGGATAAGTTCTTCGTAGTATTCATTGATGATATTCTGGTTTACTCGAAGAATGAAGAAGAACATAAAGAACATTTGCGTTTGGTACTTGGTAAGCTTAGAGAACATCAGCTATACGCCAAGTTCAGCAAATTTGAGTTTTGGTTGAAGGAAGTTGGATTCTTCAGACATGTTATATCCGAAGAAGGAATAGCTGTAGATCCCACCAAAGTTTTCACTGTGACAAATTGGGAAGCCCCAACAACAGTGGGAGAGATCCGGAGTTTTCTTGGACTCGCAGGATACTACTGGAGATTCATTGAAAATTTCTCGAAGATTGCAAAACCTATGACAGAGTTGTTGAAGAAGGATACCAAGTTCAATTAGACCGAGGAATGTGAGGCCAGTTTCCAGGAGTTGAAGAAACGTTTGGTTACATCGCCAATGTTGATTCTGCCAGATCAGCACAAGGATTATGAAGTATATTGCGACGCTTCATGTCGAGGACTTGGAGCAGTGCTTATGCAGGAGGGAAGAGTTGTTTCATATGCCTCACGACAGCTTAAGCCCCATGAGTTGAATTATGCTACACAGGACTTGGAGTTAGCAGCCGTAGTGCACGCATTGAAGACTTGGAGACATTTTCTCATTGGAAACCATTGTGAGGTGTACACAGATCACAAGAGTTTGAAGTACATCTTCACGCAGAAGGAGTTGAATCTCAGGCAAAGAAGATGGTTGGAGCTCATCAAGAATTATGATATGAGATTACATTATCATCCCGGAAAGGCTAATGTAGTAGCCGATGCGTTGAGCCACAAGAGCCATGTCAACACACTAATGACCGAAGATTTACCGAAGGAGTTAGTCAAGGATCTTCGCGAGCTATGTTTGGAGATAGTTCCGAGAGGCTATGTAGCAGCATTGGAGATTTAGTCTACCCTTATGGATAAGGTTAGAGAAGCTCAGAAGACCGACAAGCAGATTGCCTCTATTAAAGAGAAAATGAGCAAGGGAAAAGCTAAAGGATTTTGTGAGGATGAACACGATACCTTATGGTTTGAGGACCGCGTTTATGTGCCCAATAACCCAGAGATCAGGAAGTTAATTTTGCAAGAGGCCCATGATTCGCCGTACTCGATTCACCCAGGAAATACCAAGATGTATTTGGATTTGAAAGACACTTTTGGTGGACCAGAATGAAGAAGGATATTGCAGAGTATGTAGCCATTTGTGATGTATGACAGAGAGTAAAGGCAGAGCATCAGAAGCCAGCAGGATTGCCACAGCCATTGCCGAAACCCGAATGGAAGTGGGATAAGCTAGGCATGGATTTTATCACGGGATTACCCAGGACCCGCTCAGGCTATGACTCGATATGGGTTGTAGTCGATCGCTTGATGAAGGTAGCTCATTTCATCCCAGTGAAGACCACTTACACTAGTGCTAAGTTGGCAAAGATATATATGACCAGGATCGTATGTCTGCATGGAGTTCCTAGGAGCATTGTATCAGGTAGAGGAACCTAGTTCACCTCAAAGTTCTGGAATCGGTTACACGAAACTTTGGGTACTAGACTAGAGTTCAGTACAACTTTTCATCCGCAGACCGATGGACAGACCGAAAGAGTCAATCAGATTTTGGAGGATATGCTAAGAGCTTGTGCGCTAGATTATTGATCTAGTTGGGATGACAATTTGCCATATGCGGAGTTCTCTTACAACAATAGTTATCAATCCATTTTGAAGATGGCCCCTTTTGAAGCCTTGTACGGAAGAAGGTGCAGAACACCATTGTCGTGGGACGAAGTTGGAGACCGCCAGTTGTTTGGACCAGATTTGATTAAGGAGTCTGAACAGAAAGTGAAGTTGATTCGTGATAGGCTCAAGGTAGCCAGTCCAGACAGAAGAGCTATGCAGATTCTAAACGCAAGGAGATAGTTTACGAAGTCGGAGATAGAGTTTATCTTCGTGTATCTCCACTTCGAGGAGTTAAGCGCTTTGGAGTTAAGGGAAAGTTAGCGCCACGTTTTGTGGGACCATACAAAGTTTTGGAGCATATGGGAGAAGTTGCTTACAAGTTGGAGTTGCCCGAAGGATTGTCAGGAGTTCACGACATGTTCCACGTTTCCCAATTGAAAAAGTGCCACGCAGAGATGGCTGATATACCGCTAAGAGATACAGTGCCGCTGGAAGAAATTTAGTTAGATAGTAATTTGACCTACGAGGAGAAACCAGTCAAGATTCTCGAATATGCCAGCCGAGTCACCCGCAGCAAGGTTATCAGGTTTTGTAAAGTTCAATGGAGCCACCACACCGAGGATGAAGCCACCTAGGAGCGAGATGAAGATCTGCTGAAGGACCACCCTCACCTATTTTCTAACCAACCCGAATCTCGAGGACGAGATTCATCTTAAGGGGGGTAGGTTTGTAACATCCCAAATTTTCAATTTGGAATGTTATACATTAGATCATCATTGCATATCATATTTTATTTGCTTTTTGGTTGATCCTAGAAATCCTATGCAGCTCAAGGACCCACGGAGAGAGTTGGGGATTTCGTTATTTTCATATTTAGGGTTTTCTCAAATTTTGAAAATAGGATCATTTGATTTAATTATTTTATCTTCAATAATTCCAATTATAAAAATAAGTGAGAGGGAATAAAGTGACTTTCCCAAATTAAAGGAATACTCAGAGATTTAATATTAAAATCAAATAAGAGTTTATTTTGGAGTTTTTCGCTGTTTTATTTGGAGTTAGGATAAAAAATGCGCATTTTTCAAAATTGCATTTAGGCCCCAAATAAATGTTTTTGTCCGGCTTGATTTTAGAAGTCGGGGAAAATTTATTTCGGGATTTTTGGAGTCCGTTTAGTATTACTTTTCTTTCTTTTTCTGCACGTCAAATTATTTAAAAAAAACACGGGCCGACCTAACCGGGCCGTGTCCGACTAGGACACTTGGCCCGGCCGGCCTTTAAAGCCGCGAGGGCCCGAGCCGCAGCCGCCCCAGCCCCCGAAACCCTAGCCGTCGCCGCCCTCGATCCGCGCGCCGCCAGCCGCCACCGATGCGTGAGTTCGCCGCCGCCGCCCCTCGCCGCGCCACCCGCCGCCCCGCGCCGCCACACCGGAGCCGTGCCGCCACCGCCGTCGTCTCGCCGGAGCCGCCCGAGGTAGCCGCTGTTGCCTCGGTTTTCACAAAGAAAACCGATCGGTTTTTTCAAAAACCTAGATCCATCTTTTTAGATTCCGGTTCGGTTTATTTTTCTTCGGTTTAGTTATTTAGCGAACGGCCGTTTTTTCGTACGTTTTTATGAACGGTATTCGTCGTTTAGTCGCAGACAGCGAACGTTCATTCGTTAGCCTGTTCATCATTTTTATTTTTCTCGGATTTTCCGCGATTATTTCTGATCACGATTTCTGATCCGATTTTCATTTTAGTTTAACTTTTTGCTCGTTTATCAGAATCAGGCAATTCAAGCGCCTAGAGTTTTGTCTTGAAACCCTCTGTTTTTGCTTCTGTATAATTTCACCTAGATCCAGATTAGTAAACGAAGCTCGTTTCTTTCGGCGTTTGACTTCTGTCGCTTCGTTTGTTTTGTTTCTTTTTGCAAACCGGAGTTCTTAAGTTGAACTTTCTGGTTAGATCTCTTATTTGAGTTTTACTTGTGCATTAGATGAGTACTTATTGTATGTTTGTTTGTTTGTTTGTTTGCGTTAGAGTACCTGGAGTGCGCTGCTTGCTACTTCGAATCTCTAGGTTTCACGGATCATCGGCAAGGCAAGTAACACTTTGATCATACCTCTTACTACCAAGTTTTATTGCATTAGATCAATCCTCAAACATTGCATGATTAGGATCTAATTAAATTGTGGGTTTTGGGAAAGTAGATGAGGTAGTACCTATTTCCTATTTTAGTATCAAACCCTCGGGAGTTACTTCTACGTTTGCTTATATTGCCATGCTATGCTAGTAGACGTGGATTGGGTGAGTGTATCCATGATAGATGTGAGATTGTTAATTAACAGTTTATTTAAGGTGGCAACTTTAATACACATCTGGGTGGATTGAGGCACCTGAGTATTACAACGATTGCCTGTTTTTCTTTATGGACTGCCACCCAGGCTCAAAGGGATCATGAGATTATTTCATGGTAGAAACTTTCGTGTGCAGCCAAAAGCTACTATGGACTCTAGCATAGTTGATTAAGTCGTGCGAACTCTTACAGCGGTAGACTAGCAGATGTAGGGGAAAGTAGGTGTAACAGTCTACCCGGTCGTAAGGTGCTAGCACTACTGAAAGACTATGTCTCGGTCATCCGTTTCTCAAACATCATGCAGTGCGAGAAATACAACGGAGGAGATCGAGTCTTGTGGGGAAAAGTGTGCAAACCTCTGCAGAGTGTATAAACTAATCATGATTAGCCGTGTCCCCGTTTATGGACAACTTGAGTATCTAGTACTTGGATTATCATGTGAATCTCATCATGTGACTTTAATTAATTTTGTTGGGTTTTAATGATGGTGTTTAATTGGGATTAAGAGGGTGTCTACACTCTCAATGTTTAACAACCACCATGATAGTTAAATAAAATTTATTCCTTTGAAGTAGGGAAAAACTGGCTTTACGCAAAACTGTAACCATAGAGCTTTCCACCAGCCATATATGCATGTAGTATAGCATATTTCTGTTCATTACTATCTATGTGTTACTTTGCTAGCATATTCCATGTGCTGACCCGTTTTCGGGCTGCAACGTTCATGTTGCAGACTTTTCAGACGACGAGTAAGGTGCCTTTAGGTCGTGGTTCTATACTCAGTGATGCCGTTGGAGTTGATGGACTCTCTTATCTCCCAAGCCTTCCGCTGTTATCGTTATTAGATGGCCTTAAGCCATATTATTTGTAATAAGATCTCTTTTGAGACACTTGTTGTAATAAGTGTGTGATTGCTACTCTATTATAAATCCTTCAAGTACTGTGCGTGTCAGCATTACTGATCCAGGGATGACACTGAAGCACCGAGATCGGACCGTTTGAGGTCTGGTCGCTACAAGATGGTATCAGAGCACACGCCGACTGTAGGACACGACCACTAAGCTAAAGCCCTATAACACTACTCACTCTTCCTATTTCTGACTCCTCATCTTTTCTACTCTTTTAGGATGGCGGATGCAAGGAACAAGTTCACGCAACCGGATGAAGATACACCCTTTGGACGCCACCTGAAGGAAGTCACTAAGTACCTGAACATCGGAGTACCAAGCTTCACCGGGACCTACAACGCAACTTTACCCGAGGAAGAGCGCTGGATGATTCAAGTTCAAGTTCCAGGAAGGACATTCGCGCCAGTCACTGAACCCATAGAGTTTTCCTTTGATGCACCAACCCGGAGTCTAGGAAAGAGCATGGCAGCCCACATCGCCATGGGACGTATTGGAGAAGTTTACCACAATGATCTCAAGGATTTTATCTACCAGATTTGTGGGCGCCGAGATGAGCATTGGGAGATGATCAGCACCAAGAAGGATAGGTCAATCACAACTTTTATCCAGGAGTTAAACCAGCACATTCGACGTCAGAAGAACCAGATGTGCGTAGACATGATAGATCTGAAGAAGGTGATGACAAGAATCACGGAGCTGGAGGAAGAACTCATGGCTACATGTGAAGATTATGAGGAGGAAATCGTCGTACTAGTGGAGAAGAATGATGATCTGATTAAGAAGACCGGAATATTCATGGGAGACCCTACACCAGTAGAAGAAGACAAAGAACCCAAGAAGATTCGCTCGGAAGACTACATCATCATTGACAACACCGACTCTGACCTGAGCGTTGATGACTATGAAGACGAAGCTGGAGCAGATATCATGGAGTCTACAACCGAGGAATATTTCTAGTAGACCACCAAATCAGTAGTAGTATTCCACCATGTAAATAGAGTAGTCCGAGCACTTTCGCGATAGTTCTAGATCGATTGTATGCCCTTGATTGATTGAGTGAAATGTTTGTGTTTGTCTCATGTGCGTATGAGTAGTGTTTTCTCATTAGACCTCATTCTATTCTAATCTCTCCCCTCTAAACCCATCAGATGCCTCTGAGACATGACAATGGATTTGCCCTCCCACCGGAGCTCACTCAGTTGATCCAGCAGCAGAATGGGTTGATGCAGTTGCTAGTCCAGAATCAGAATCAGGGGAACAACAACAACAACCCACCACCACCACCACATGTTGATCACGTAACCCATTTCCTTAGACTAAATCCGCCGGTGTTCTCTAGTAGCACCGAGCCTATAGTAGTAGATGATTGGCTCCGCAAGATTGGAAGGGAGTTAACCACTACAGGATGTACTGATGCTGAGAAGGTGCGCTTTGCCGCACATCAGTTGGATGGACCAGCAGCATCATGGTGGGAAAATTACACTGTCACCTACCCTATAGCCACGGTGACATGGGACCAATTTCAGCAGGCTTTCCATACTGCCCATGTTTCAGCAGGAGCTATGGCCATGAAGAAGCGTGAGTTTCGCAACTTGCGCCAAGGAGGATGGACAGTTGGCCAATACATGGATGACTTTAGTAAGTTAGCACGTTATGCCCCGGATAACGTTGCTACGGATGCAGCTAAGCAGGAAAAGTTTCTGGAAGGACTGAATGATGAGTTGAGCATGCAGTTGATGGTAGCAACTTTCAACAACTACCAGGAGTTGGTAGATCATGCTCTTATGATTGAAGGGAAGCAACAACAGATTGAGAACCGCAAGAGAAAGTATGGACAAGGGAAGTACAATTCAGGAGCTCAGCAGAAGCCACGTTTTACGCCGAAATCGGGAGGACATTTTCAGCATACCCATGGAGGGAGTTAGCATAATCATAATGGCCCCAAGAACGGTAATGGGAATGGGGGAAGCAACGGTCAGAACCGTACCAACCCATCAACACCAGCCAAGAGAGACCTGAGCCAAGTCACTTATTATAAGTGTCAGAAGACCGGACATTATGCCAATGAATGTCCTGAAGCCCGGAATGGAAATGGCAATGGAAGCTCTGGGAAGAAGCCGAACCCTTTCAACAGGGGATAGGTGAACCACGTTAACGTGGAGGAGGTTGAAGCCCAGCCAGATGCAGTAATAGGTAAGTTTTTGATTAAGTCATTTACTGCAATCGTTCTTTTCGATACTGGTGCATCGCATTCATACATATCAAGGGGATTCGTGGATAAGTATAAAGTGCCCACCAAGGTTCTTAGAACACCTATGTTAGGGTTTGAGATGAGATGGTGCTGGTGAAGATGTTGATGGAGATCGCCATTCCCAAGATGGGAGAGTTGTTGGTGATGATGATGATGATGATTTCCCCCTCCGGGAGGGAAGTTCCCCCTGTGGAATCGCTCCGCCGAAGGGCAAAAGTGCTCCTGCCCAAGTTCCGCCTCGAGGCGGCGGCGCTTCGTCCTGAAAGTCCTCCTCTTATTTTTTTCTAGGTCAAAATGACTTATATACCAGAAGATGGGCACCGGAGGTGGGCCGAGGAGGCCACAACCCACCAGGGCGCGCCAGGGGGGCCTGGCGCGCCAGGTGGGTTGTTCCCACCTGGTGGCCCCCTCTGGTGTTTATTGGCTCCAATATTCCTCAAATAATTCATAAAAATTCTCCGTAAAGTTTCAGCTCATTTGGAGTTGTGCAGAATAGGTGGCGTGACGTAACTTTTCTAGGTCCAGATTTCCAGTTGCCAGAATTCTCCCTCTTGGTGTGTTCCTTGTAAATTATGAGAGAAAAGGCATTAGAATTACTACAAAAAGCATTATTTTGGATAAAAACATTATAAATAACAACAAGGAAACATGATGCAAAATGGACGTATCAACCATCTCAGGTACGAGCGCAACACGTGTATCCCACATCCGCCCGATGCACACTGCCCCACGTCGTACACTAGCCCACACACATGATGGGGCCTCACCGACCATGACCGGGAGCCGCCCCGCACCCGATCTGGACAAAGGAACCTCCTCTGCACGGCAAGGAGCACTTGCGTGCCCGTCGTTGTACCGATGCTTCGTTGACCCGTTCACCCATGCTACCGCCACGACGCCTCGCGCGAGCGTCGCATCCTGGGCACACACTTTGCATCCCCATGTTGCGTCAATGGGTCGGGGAAGAAAAGACCCCCCTCCCCACGGCCACCATGACGGGCTTTGCCCAGACGGCTCCAACCACCGGTGGCGGGTGAGAGGAGGAGCATAGGGAAGGGGTCGAAGGTTGGCGGTGTCGCCACTCGAGTCACTCGCGGCGGACGACGCAGGGACAAGACCCTCTTTACCATCTACTATCCTTCCCACAGTCGCAACCGCTATTTCTCCATCCTACCTTTCCCTGGCTAAGTGTGACTTCAACGGGCTAGCCCAAATGGGCTAAAAATTATCCCTTTTTTGCCCAATTGGATGGCCAGACGAATAGGCGTCCAGTGTTATAGTGCTGGATATACTAGCACTTTTCTGATTGATTTAATCTAAGTAATCATGAACATGGCATTAACAGTATAAAGCTCATATAGATATCTAAACATGTGAGCCCGAACCGAAACATCCATGAACATGCTATATACGGCTAGCACATGAACGAGCAAAAAGGGGATGAACATAGCATACCCTCCCGTAAGCCAGGCTAAGACCATGGTGGCGTCACCGGCTTCCTCTATAGCCTTCTTCTTGGAATCATCGTCGTCAGCCATGGCAAGCCACCTTGGGAAGACAGAATTTCATCACTCAAGGCTTAAAGAAGGGCACGAGGAGAATGTTTCAAATGTGGAGATAAATACCAGTCTGGGCAAAAATGTGCAAAATATGTGCCTCTACACAGGGTGGAAGAACTGCTGGACATCTTGATGTCGCAATCAAGATAAGAGGCAGAGGAGACCAACCTGAATATGGAAGTGATGGAGAAGCATTAGTAATGCAAATATCTCATCGTGCAACTATTGGGGGAACTGGCAAGAAAACAATCCGACTGCAGGGCTGGTTAAATGGCAAACAAGTGCTCATACTAGTGGACTCTAGTAGCTCTAGAAGTTTCATTAACACCAGTGTTGTGGAGGAACTGGGACTAAAAGCTATAGAAGTGGCCCCAATAATTGTAATTGTAGCTGATGGGGGCAAATCTACATGCAACCAAATGGTGGAAAATTCAGCATGGAAATGCCAAAGGCACATATTCCAGACAAATCTCAGGGTTTTTAATTTGAGTGGCTATGATATTACTTTGGGTATGGACTGGTTGTCTAAATTCAGTCCCATATGGATAGACTGGAGAAAGAAAATCATTAGGCTCACACATGGAATGAAAAGAATCACCTTAAAAGGAATTAAATACAACATGAGGCAGTGTGATCAGATTTCTAGATTTGAACTGGAGCAACAAATAAAGCAAAGAGCAATGGCTCAGCTAGTGCAACTCTGCCCTGTGGAATGTATAGAACTCCCCCCCCCCAAGAAATAGAGAAAGTAGTAGAGAAACACAAGGCATGCTTCCAAGATCCAAAAGGGCTACCTCCTCAAAGGGTGTTTGACCACAAGACAGTTTTCATCCTAAGGGCCCAGCCAGTTAATGTAGATATACACCACAACAAAAATATGAGATAGAGAGACAAGTCAAAGAAATGCTAGCACAAGGAATAATCAAAGTGAGCCACAACCCTTTTAATTTCCCTCTTCTCTTAGTAAAGAAAAGAGATGGGACATGGAAAATGTGTGGATTACAAACATCATAATGCAATAACATGAGAGGACAGATTTCCCATGCATGTTGTAGAAAATATATTGCATGAATTAGCTGGAGCTACTCACTTTACAAAATTTGATACCAGGTCTGGATATCACCAAATTAGAATGGCCCCAAATGATGAATACAAAACAACATTCGTAACACACCATGGGCATTTTGAGTTCAAGTGGTCCCTTTTGGGCTTTGTATGCACCTGCCACTTTTCAATTTGCAGTGAACACCATCCATTCACCTACTATCAGGAAGTATGTCCTTGTGTTTGTAGATGACATACTAGTATTTAGCACCATCATCGAGGAACATGTGCAACATCTTGAACAAGTATTCCAGGTATTGGAACAAAATCAACTCTATGTCAAAAGAAGTAAATGCTTCTTTTCCTAGCCTGCTCTAGAATATCTAGGTCACATCATCAGTGCCCATGGGGTGGCTACTGACCCCAACAACATTACTGTCGTCACTACTTGCCACAACCAACATGTTGGGAAACAAAGTAGAAAACAAAAAGAAATTCTCCCTACGAACACCCAGGAAAAATATGAAGATGCATATAAGGTTTGGACCAACAATCATTATCGACTCCGGAGTGCAGCGGAAGTAGACAAGTTGATGTAGATCATACTTGAAGTCCCTCGAACAGTTGTTGGCGATCCAGCGAACCTCCCTCGAACAAAAGACCAAAAGAACAACCTCTCTACTTCGTTGCAAGCGTATGGTATTCATGATCCGGCAGCGCTTCACCGTCCAGAGCTAATTGTCGATGGATAATTAGAGGGAGGAGATTAGAACCACACCGGGCTTCTAATTATGAGAATTAGAGAAACTAGACCTAGCTCCAATTAGTCAGCTAGGACTAACTAGAAGTAGAACTAGAAGAACTAGAAGAGGCTCCAAAACTTTTGTGTCCCAAAGGACAAAATTCCTCTAGTATATATAGGTTCCAACGGGAGAGAGGGGCAACCACTGAGGGGGAGGAGTTGGACTCCTCCCCTAGTCCAATTCGACCTCCTCCTTAGCAAAGGAGGGGCTCCGGAGTGGGAAATTCATCGTCGTCGTCATCATCAATCCTTCTTCATCAACCATTCCATGATGCTCACCACCGGACGTGAGTAATTTCTTCGTAGGCTTGCTGGATGGTGATAGAGTTGGATGAGATTTATCATATAATCGAGTCAATTTGTTCGGGCTTGATCCCTAATATCCACTATGTTTTGAGTTGATGTTGCTATGACTTTGCTATGCTTAATCCTTGCCATTAGGGCTCGAGTTGTTGGGGAACGTAGTAATTTCAAACAAATTTCCTACGCACACGCAGGATCATGGTGATGCATAGCAACGAGAGGGGAGAGTGTCGTCCACGTACCCTCATAGACCATTAAGCGGAAGCGTTATGACAACGCGGTTGATGTAGTCGTACGTCTTCACGATCGACCGATCCTCAGTATCGAACATATGACACCTCCGCGTTCAGCACACGTTCAGCTCGGTGATGTCCCGCAAACTCACGATCCAGTAGAGCTCGGGGAAGAGTTTCGTCAGCACGACGGCATGGTGACGATGTTGATGAAGCTACCGCAGCAGGGCTTCGCCTACACACCGCTATAGTATGACCGAGGTGGATTATGGTGGAGGGGGCACCGCACACGGTTGGAGAGATCTCTATGATCAACTTGTGTGTCTAGAGGTGCCCCCTGCCCCCGTATATAAAGGAGCAAGGGGGGAGAGGCGGCCGGCTAGGAGGAGGCGCGCCAGGAGGAGTCCTACTCCCACCGGGAGTAGGACTCCCTCCTTTCCTAGTTGGAGTAGGAGAAGGGGGAAGGAGGAGGGAGAGAGGAAGGAAAGGGGGGCGCCCCCCCCCCCTCCTTGTCCAATTCGGACTAGAGGGAGAGGGGGCGCGGCCTGCCCTGGCAGCCCTCCTCTTCTCCACTAAGGCCCATCTTGGCCCATTAAACCCCCGGGGGGTTCCGGTAACCCCCGGTACTCTGGTAAAATCCCGATTTCACCCGAAACACTTCCGATATCCAAATATAGGCTTCCAATATATAAATCTTTATGTCTCGACCATTTCGAGACTCCTCGTCATGTCTGTGATCACATCCGAGACTCCAAACAACCTTCGGTACATCAAAACATATAAACTCATAAAACCGATCATCACAGAACTTTAAGCGTGCGGACCCTACGGGTTCGAGAACTATATAGACATGACCGAGACACGTCTCCAGTCAATAGACAATAGACGAACCTGGATGCTCGTATTGGTTCCTACATATTCTACAAAGATCTTTATCGGTCAAACCACACAACACTAAACGTTGTTCTCTTTGTCATCGGTATGTTACTTGCCTGAGATTTGATCGTCGGTATCCCAATACCTAGTTCAATCTCGTTACCGGCGAGTCTCTTTACTCGTTGCGTAATACATCAGCCCGTAACTAACTCATTAGTTATCATGCTTGCAAGGCTTATAGTGATGTGTATTACCGAGAGGGCCCAGAGATACCTCTCCGACAATCGGAGTGACAAATCCTAATCTTGATCTATGCTAACTCAACAAGTACCATCGGAGACACCTGTAGAGCACCTTTATAATCACCCAGTTATGTTGTGACGTTTGGTAGCACACAAAGTGTTCCTCCGGTATTCGGGAGTTGCATAATCTCATAGTCATAAGAACATGTATAAGTCATGAAGAAAGCAATAGCAGTAAACAAATGATCAAGTGCTAAGCTAACAGAATGGGTCAAGTCAATCACATCATTCTCCTAATGATGTGATCTCATTGATCAAATAACAACTCATGTCTATGGTTAGGAAACTTAACCATCTTTGAACAATGAGCTAGTCAAGTAGAGGCATACTAGTGACACTATGTTTGTCTATGTATTCACACATGTATTATCTTTCCGGTTAAT
This sequence comes from Triticum dicoccoides, assembly GCF_002162155.2. Lineage (NCBI taxonomy): Eukaryota > Viridiplantae > Streptophyta > Magnoliopsida > Poales > Poaceae > Triticum > Triticum dicoccoides. The sequence continues at coordinate 364,672,255 of NC_041380.1, read as the reverse complement.
ACAATTGTAGCATGAATAATAAACATTTATCATGAAATAAGGAAATAAATAATAACTTTATTATTGCCTCTAGGGCATATTTCCTTCAGTCTCCCACTTGCACTAGAGTCAATAATCTAGATTACACAGTAATGATTTTAACACCCATGGAGCCTTGGTGCTGATCATGTTTTGCTCGTGGAAGAGGCTTAGTCAATGGGTCTACAACATTCAGATCCGTATGTATCTTGCAAATCTCTATGTCTCCCACCTGGACTTGAGCCCGGATGGAGTTGAAGCGTCTCTTGATGTGCTTGGTTCTCTTGTGAAATCTGGATTCCTTTGCCAAGGCAATTGCACCAGTATTGTCACAAAAGATTTTCATTGGACCCGATGCACTAGGTATGACACCTAGATCGGATATGAACTCCTTCATCCAGACTCCTTCATTCGCTGCTTCCGAAGCAGCAATGTACTCCGCTTCACATGTAGATCCCGCCATGATGCTCTGTTAAGAACTGCTCCAACTGAAAATTCCACCATTTAATATAAACACATATCCGATTTGCGATTTAGAATCGTCCGGATCAGTGTCAAAGCTTGCATCAACGTAACCATTTACGATGAGCTCTTTGTCACCTCCATAAACGAGAAACATATCCTTGGTCCTTTCTAGGTACTTCAGGATGTTCTTGACCGCTGTCCAGTGATCCACTCCTGGATTACTTTGGTACCTCCCTGCTAGGCTAATGGCAAGGCACACATCAGGTCTGGTACACAACATTGCATACATGATAGAGCCTATGGCTGAAGCATAGGGAACACTTTTCATTTTCTCTCTATCTTCTGAAGTGGTCGGACATTGAGTATTACTCAACTTCACACCTTGTAACACAGGCAAGAACCATTTCTTAGCTTGATCCATTTCGAACTTCTTCAAAACTTTATCAAGGTATGTGCTTTGTGAAAGTCCAATTAAGCGTCTTGATCTATCTCTATAGATCTTGATGCCTAATATATAAGCAGCTTCACCGAGGTCTTTCATTGAAAAACTCTTATTCAAGTATCCTTTTATGCTATCCAGAAATTCTATATCATTTCCAATCAACAATATGTCATCCACATATAATATTAGAAATGCTACAGAGCTCCCACTCACTTTCTTGTAAATAGGGGGTTCTCCAAAAGTCTGTATAAAACCATATGCTTTGATCACACTATCAAAACGTTTATTCCAACTCCAAGAGGCTTGCGCAGTCCATAAATGGATTGCTGGAGTTTGCACACTTTGTTAGTTCCCTTTGGATCGATAAAACCTTCAGGTTGCATCATATACAACTCTTCTTCCAGAAATCCATTCAGGAATGCAGTCTTTACATCCAATTGCCAAATTTCATAATCATAAAACGCGGCAATTGCTAACATGATTCGGACGGACTTAAGCATCGCTACGGGTGAGAAGGTCTCATCGTAGTCAACTCCTTGAACTTGTCGAAAACCTTTCACGACAAGTCGAGCTTCGTAGACAGTAACATTACCGTCAGCGTCTGTCTTCTTCTTGAAGATCCATTTATTCTCGATGGCTTGCCGATCATCAGGCAAGTCAACCAAAGTCCACACTTTGTTCTCATACATGGATCCCATCTCAGATTTCATGGCTTCAAGCCATTTTGCGGAATCTGGGCTCATCATCGCTTCCTCATAGTTCGTAGGTTCGTCATGGTCAAGTAACATGACCTCCAGAACTGGATTACCGTACTACTTTGGTGCGGATCTTACTCTGGTTCACCTACGAGGTTCGGTAGTAACTTGATCTAAAGTTTCATGGTCATCATCATTAGCTTCCTCACTAATTGGTGTAGATGTCACAGGAACCTGTTTCTGTGGTGAACTACTTTCCAATAAGGGAGTAGATATAGTTACCTCATCAAGTTCTACTTTCCTCCCACTCACTTCTTTCGAGAGAAACTCCTTCTCTAGAAAGGATCCATTCTTAGCAACGGATATCTTGCCTTCGGATCTGTGATAGAAGGTGTACCCAATAGTTTCCTTTGGGTATCCTATGAAGACACATTTCTCCGATTTGGGTTCGAGCTTATCAGGTTGAAGCTTTTTTACATAAGCATCGCAGCCCCAAACCTTAAGAAACGACAACTTTGGTTTCTTGCCAAACCATAGTTCATAAGGTGTCGTCTCAACGGATTTTGATGGTGCCCTATTTACCGTGAATGCAGCCGTCTCTAAAGCATAACCCCAAAACGATAGCGGTAAATCAGTAAGAGACATCATAGATCGCACCATATCTAGTAAAGTACAATTACGACGTTCGGACACACCATTACGCTGTGGTGTTCCGGGTGGCGTGAGTTGCGAAACTATTCCGCATTGTTCAAATGTAGGCCAAACTCGTAACTCAAATATTCTCCTCCATGATCAGATCGTAGAAACTTTATTTTCTTGTTACGATGATTTTCCACTTCACTCTGAAATTCTTTGAACTTCTCAAATGTTTCAGACTTATGTTTCATTAAGTAGATATACCCATATCTGCTCAAATCATATGTGAAGGTGAGAAAATAACGATACCCGCCGCGAGCCTCAATATTCATCGGACCACATACATAAGTATGTATGATTTCCAACAAATCTGTTGCTCGCTCCATAGTTTCGGAGAACGGCGTTTTAGTCATCTTGCCCATAAAGGCATGGTTCGCAAGTACCAAGTGATTCATAATCAAATGATTCCAAAAGTCCATTAGTATGGAGTTTCTTCATGCATTTTATACCAATATGACCCAAACGGCAGTGCCACAAATAAGTTGCACTATCATTATCAACTCTGCATCTTTTGGCTTCAACATTATGAATATGTGTATCACTACTATCAAGATTCAACAAGAATAGACCACTCTTTAAGGGTGCATGACCATAAAAGATATTACTCATATAAATAGAACAACCATTATTCTCTGATTTAAATGAATAACCGTCTCGCATCAAACAAGATCCAGATATAATGTTCATGCTTAACGCTGGCACCAAATAACAATTATTTAGGTCTAAAACTAATCCCGAAGGTAGATGTAGAGGTAGCGTGTCGACGGCGATCACATCGACTCTGGAACCATTTCCTACGCGCATCGTCACCTCGTCCTTAGCCAGTCTTCGCTTAATCCATAGTCCCTGTTTCGAGTTGCAAATATAAGCGACAGAACCAGTATCAAATACCCAGGTGCTACTGCGAGCTCTGGGAGGTAGACATCAATAACATGTATATCACATATACCTTTGTTCACCTTGCCATCCTTCTTATCCGCCAAATACTTGGGGCAGTTCCGCTTCCAGTGACCAGTCTGTTTGTAGTAGAAGCACTCAGTTTCAGGCTTAGGTCTAGACTTGGGTTTCTTCTCCTGAGCAGCAACTTGTTTGCCGTTCTTCTTGAAATTCCCCTTCTTCTTCCCTTTGCCTTTTTTCTTGAAACTGGTGGTCTTATTGACCATCAACACTTGATGCTCCTTCTTGATTTCTACCTCCGCAGCCTTTAGCATCGTGAAGAGCTCAGGAATAGTCTTATTCATCCCTTGCATATTATAGTTCATCATGAAGATTTTGTAGCTTGGTGGCTGTGATTGAAGAACTCTGTCAATGACACTATCAACAGGAAGATTAACTCCCAGTTGAGTCAAATGATTATGATACCCAGACATTTTGAGTATATGCTCACTGACAGAACTATTCTCCTCCATCTTGCAGCTATAGAACTTATTGGAGACTTCATATCTCTCAATCTGGGCATTTGCTTGAAATATTAACTTCAACTCCTGGAACATCTCATATGCTCCATGACGTTCAAAACGTCGTTAAAGTCCCGGTTCTAAGCCGTAAAGCATGGCACACTAAACTATCGAGTAGTCATCAGCTTTACTCTGCCAAACGTTCTTAACGTTGTCAGCAGCATCTGCAGCAGGCCTGGCACCCAGCGGTGCTTCTAGGACATAATTCTTCTGTGCAGCAATGAGGGTAATCCTCAAGTTACAGACCCAGTCCGTGTAATTGCTACCATCATCTTTCAACTTTGCTTTCTCAAGGAACGCATTGAAATTCAACGGAACAACAGCACGGGCCGTCTATCTACAACAACATAGATAAGCAAAAATACTATCAGGTACTAAGTTCATGATAAATTTAAGTTCAATTAATCATATTACTTAAGAACTCCCACTTAGATAGACATCCCTCTAATCATCTAAGTGATCACGCGATCCATGTCAACTAAACCATAACCGATCATCATGTGAAATGGAGTGGTTTCAATGGTGAACATCACTACGTTGATCATATCTACTATATGATTCACGCTCGACCTTTCGGTCTTAGTGTTCCGAGGCCATATCTGCATATGCTAGGCTCGTCAAGTTTAACCCGAGTATTCTGCGTGTGCAAAACTGGCTTACACCCGTTCTAGATGGACGTAGAGCTTATCACACCCGATCATCACATGGTGTCTCGGCATGCCGAACTTTGGCAACGGTGCATACTCAGGGAGAACACCTTTATCTTGAAATTTAGTGAGAGATCATCTTATAATGCTACCGTCAAACAAAGCAGAATAAGGTGCACGAGGGATAAACATCACATGCAATCAATATAAGTGATATGATATGGCCACCATCATCTTGTGCTTGTGATCTCCATCTCCGAAGCACCGTCAAGATCACCATCATCATCGGCGTGACACCTTGATATCCATCGTAGCATTGTTGTCGTCTCGCCAACTATTGCTTCTACGACTATCGCTACCGCTTAGTGATAAAGTAAAGCAATTACAAGGCGATTGCATTGCATACAATAAAGCGACAACCATATGGCTCCTGCTAGTTGCCGATAACTCCGTTACAAAACATGATCATCTCATACAAAAAATATAGCATCATGTCTTGACCATATCACATCACAACATGCCCTGCAAAAACAAGTTAGACGTCCTCTACTTTGTTGTTGCAAGTTTTACGTGGCTGCTACGGGCTGAGCAAGAACCGTTCTTACCTACGTATCAAAACCACAACGATAGTTCATCAAGTTGGTGTTGTTTTAACCTTCTCAAGGACCGGGTGTAGCCACACTCGGTTCAACTAAAGTTGGAGAAACTGACACCCGCCAGCCACCTGTGTGCAAAGCACGTCGGTTGAACCAGTCTCGCGTAAGCGTACACGTAATGTTGGTCCGGGCCGCTTCATCCAACAATACCGCCGAACCAAAATATGACATGCTGGTAAGTGATACATCTCCGTCGTATCTATAATTTTTGATTGTTCCATGCCAATATTCTACAACTTTCATATACTTTTGGCAACTTTTTATATTATTTTGGGGACTAACATATTGATCCAGTGCCTAGTGCCAATTCCTGTTTGTTGCATGTTTTATGTTTCGCAGAATATCCATATCAACCGGAATCCAAACGGGATAAAAACGGACGGAGAATATTTTTGGAATATTTGGAGAATTCCGGAAGAAAAATCCACACGAGACGGTGCCTGAGGTGGCCACGAGGCAGGGGGCGCGCCCCTGACCCTCGTGGGCCACCTGTAAGGTGGTTGATGCCCTTCTTCGGCCGCAAGAAAGCTAATTTTTGGTAAAAAAATCACGGCGAAGGTTTCGGTCCAATCGGAGTTACGGATCTGCATATATATACGAAATGGTGACAGGGCAGCAGACGAGAACGTAGAAACAGAGAGAGACAGAGAGACAGATCCAATCTCGGAGGGGCTCTCGCCCCTCCCACACCATGGAGGCCAAGGACTAGAGGGGAAACCCTTCTCCCATCTAGGGAGGAGGTCAAGGAAGAAGAAGACAAAGGGGCCCCCTCTCCCCTTCTCTTCCGGTGGTGCCGGAACGCTGCTGTGGCCATCATCATCATCACCGCGATCTACACCAACACCTCCGCCATCTTCACCAACATCTCCATCACCTTCCCCCTCTATCTACAGCGGTCCACTCTCCCGCAACCCGATGTACCCTCTACTTGAACATAGTGCTTTATGCTTCATATTATTATCCAAATGATGTGTTGCCATCCTATGATGTCTGAGTAGATTTTCGTTGTCCAATCGGTGGTTGATGAATTGCTATGATTTATTTAATTTGCTTGTGGTTATGTTGCTGTCCTTTGGTGCCCATTATATGAGTGCGCGCGTGGATCACCCCCTTGGGTTAGTTGTATGTTGATAGGACTATGTATTGGAGGGCAAGAGTGACAGAAGCTTCAACCTAGCATAGAAATTGATGCATACAGAATTGAAGGGGGACCAATATATCTTAATGCTATGGTTGGGTTTTACCTTAATGAACGTTAGTAGTTGCGGATGCTTGCTAATAGTTCCAATCATAAGTGTATAGAATTCCAAGTCAGGGATGACATGCTAGCAGTGGCCTCTCCCACATAATACTTGCTATCGGTCTAGTAAAGTAGTCAATTGCTTAGGGGCAATTTCGCAACTCCTACCACCACTTTTCCACACCCGCTATATTTAATTTATTGCTTCTTTACCTAAACAGCCCCTACTTTTTATTTACGTAATATTTATTATCTTGCAAACCTATCCAACAACACCTACAAAGTACTTTACGTTTCACACTTGCTCTAGGTAAAGCGAACGTCAAGCGTGCGTAGAGTTGTATCGGTGGTCGATAGGACTTGAGGGAATATTTGTTCTGCCTTTAGCTCCTCATTGGGTTCGACACTCTTACTTATCAAAAACTATTGCGATCCCCTATACTTGTGGGTTATCAGTAAGCAGTATGACTTGTATCGCCCATAACTCACTTGTGTTCTACTCGTGCATATAACATCAACGCATAAAACCAGGCTCAGATGCCACTATTAGGGAACGTAGTAATTTCAAAAAAATTCCTACGCACACACAGGATCATGGTGATGCATAGCAACGAGACGGGAGAGTGTCATCCACGTACCCTCGTAGACCGTTAAGCGGAAGCGTTATGACAACGCGGTTGATGTAGTCGTACGTCTTCATGATCGACCGATCCTCAGTACCGAATGTACGGCACCTCCGCGTTCAGCACACGTTCAGCTCGGTGACGTCCCGTGAACTCACGATCCAGTAGAGATCGACGAAGAGTTTTGTCAGCACGACGGCGTGGTGACGATGTTGATGAAGCTACCGCAGCAGGGCTTCACCTAAACAGCGCTACAGTATGACCGAGGTGGATTATGGTGGAGGGGGGCACCGCACACGGCTGGAGAGATATCTATGATCAACTTGTGTGTCTAGAGGTGCCCCTGCCCCCGTATATAAAGGAGCAAGGGGGGAGGCGGCCGGCCAGGAGGAGGCGCGCCAGGAGGAGTCCTACTCCCACCGGGAGTAGGACTCCCTCCTTTCCTAGTTGGAGTAGGAGAAGGGGGAAGGAGGAGGGAGAGAGGAAGGAAAGGGGGCCGCCCCCCTCCTTGTCCAATTCGGACTAGAGGGAGAGGGGGGCGGCCTGCCCTGGCCGCCCCTCCTCTTCTCCACCAAGGCCCATCTTGGCCCATTAAACCCCCGAGGGGGTTCCGGTAACCCCCGGTACTCCGATAAAATCTCAATTTCACCCGGAACACTTCCGATATCCAAATATAGGCTTCCAATATATAAATCTTTATGTCTCGACCATTTCGAGACTCTTCGTCATGTCCGTGATCACATCCGGGACTCCGAACTACCTTCGGTACATCAAAACATATAAACTCATAAAACCGATCATCATAGAACTTTAAGCGTGCGGACCCTATGGGTTCGAGAACTATGTAGACATGACCAAGACACGTCTCCGGTCAATAAACAATAGCAGAACCTGGATGCTCATATTGGTTCCTACATATTCTACGAAGATCTTTATCGGTCAAACCGCACAACACTATACGTTGTTCTCTTTGTCATCGGTATGTTACTTGCCCGAGATTTGATCGTCGATATCCCAATACCTAGTTCAATCTCATTACCGGCGAGTCTCTTTACTCATTCCGTAATACATCATCCCGTAACTAACTCATTAGTTATCATGCTTGCAAGGCTTATAGTGATGTGTATTACCGAGAGGGCCCAGAGATACCTCTACGACAATTGGAGTGACAAATCCTAATCTTGATCTATGCTAACTCAACAAGTACCATCGGAGACACCTGTAGAGCACCTTTATAATCACCCAGTTACGTTGTGACGTTTGGTAGCACACAAAGTGTTCCTCCGGTATTCGGGAGTTGCATAATCTCATAGTCATAAGAACATGTATAAGTCATGAAGAAAGAAATAGCAGTAAACAAATGATCAAGTGCTAAGCTAACGGAATGGGTCAAGTCAATCACATAATTCTCCTAATGATGTGATCTCATTGATCAAATAACAACTCATGTCTATGGTTAGGAAACTTAACCATCTTTGATCAATGAGCTAGTCAAGTAGAGGCATACTAGTGACACTATGTTTGTCTATGTATTCACACATGTATTATGTTTCCGGTTAATACAACTGTGGCATGAATAATAAACATTTATCATGAAATAAGGAAATAAATAATAACTTTATTATTGCCTCTAGGGCATATTTCCTTCACGAGTGCCATGATTTCAGATCTGAACCCTCTATGTGTTTCATGAATATATTTGAGTTCTTGTGTGACGCCCCCGATTCAATCGTCCACTAATCATACATGCAAACATGTACAATCAAGATCAGGGACTCACGAGAAGATATCACAACACAACTCTAAAAATGAATAAGTCATACAAGCATCATAATACAAGACGGGGGCCTAGAGGGCTCGAATACAAGTTTACAAGTTATCGATCATAGACGAGTCAGCGGAAGCAACAATATCTGAGTACAGACATAAGTTAAACAAGTTGCCATAAGATGGCTAGCACAAACTGGGATACAGATCGAAATAGGTGCATGCCTGGGATCCTCCTAAACTACTCCTGGTCGTTGGCGGCGGCCTGCACGTAGTAGTAGTAGGTAGCTCCGGTGTAGTAGGAGTCATTGTCGGTGGCGTCTGGCTCCTGGGCTCCAACATCTAGTCGCAACAACCGGGTATAGAAATGGGAAAAGGGGGGAGAAAAGCAACCGTGGGTACTCATCCAAATCACTCGCAAGCAAGGATCTACACTACATATGCATTGGTATCAATGAAATGGGTAGTATCCGTGGATTGAACTTCAGAATGCTAGAATAAGAGGGGGATAGCTAGTCCTATCGAAGACTACGCTTCTGGCAGCCTCCATCTCGAAGCATATAGAAGAGAGTAGATGGTAAGTTCACCAAGTATCATAGTATAGCATAATCCTACCCGAAGATCCTCTCCTCGTCGCCCTATGAGAGAGCGATCACCGGGTTGTATCTGGTACTTGAAAGGGTGTTTTTATTAAGTATCCAGTTCTAGTTGTCATAAGGTCGAAGTACAACTCTGGGTCATCCTTTTACCGAGGGACACGGCTATTTGAATAGATAAACTTCCCTACAGGGGTGCACCACATTACCCAACACGCTCGATCCCTTTGGTCGGGCACACTTTCTTGGGTCATACCCGGCCTTGGAAGATAAACACGTCGCAACCCTATCTAGGCACAACAAAGAGGTCAACATGCCGGTCTAAATCCTAAGCGCATAGGGGTCTGGGCCCATCGCCCGTTGCACACCTGCACGTTGCGTATGCGGCCGATGAGCAAACCTAGCCACCTACATTATAAAGGAAGTTGTGTTACGCGGTTTAACCTGGCGCGCGCCGTTCAGTCTCTGATGTCAAGAAGGCTTCGGCTGATACCATCACGTTGAGTGCCCATAACTGTTCCCGTGTAGTTGGTTAGTGCGTATAGGCTCGTAGCCAGACTCAGATCAAATACCAAGGCCTCGTTAAGCGTGTTAATTGATGTAATCGTGGACTCCGACCAGGGGCCAGGACCACCTCTCACCTAGGTGGTCTCAACCTGCCCTATCGCTCCACCACAAAGATCCACTCAGAGGGTCGTCGGGACAAATGTCCTTTCAACCCCCAATCCGTGAATCACTCACGGGTACTCTACGAGCCGACCCGACTTTAGTCACCACATGTATCATATATTATGTATATAAGTATATACCCGTGATCACCTCCTGAGTGATCACGGCCCGATAGTATAGCATGGCAGACGGACAAGAATGTATGGCCACTGATAATAAACTAGCATCCTATACTAAGCATTTAGGATTGCATGTAAAGGTAACAACAATAGTAGCAAAGATAGGCTATGTAGCAGAATAGGATTAACCGAAAGCAGTAGCATGCTACACTACTCTAATACAAGCAGTAGAGAGAAGGAAATAGGCGATATCAGGTTGATCAAGGGGGGGCTTGCCTAGAAGCTCAATCGAGAAGGAGGGTGAGGGAGTCCTGGATTAAGGGTTCCTCGGATGGTCGGGCTATGTGACATGGACCGGACTAATGGGTCGTGAAGATACGAGATAGGAGGCCTTCCCCCGTGTCCGGATGGGACTCTCCTTTGCGGCGATCGGATGTGTAGTTTCCTTTCTTTGTAAACCGACTTTGTACAATCCTAGGCCCCTCCAGTGTCTATATAACCAGAGGGTTTAGTCCGTAGAGGCAATCATAATCATATAGGCTAGACATCTAGGGTTTAGCCATTATGATCTCGAGGTAGATCAACTCTTGTAACCCCTATACTCATCAAAGTTAATCAAGCAGGAAGTAGGGTATTACCTCCATTAAGAGGGCCTGAACCTGGGTAAAACATCGTGTCCCTTGTCTCCTATTACCTTTGATCCTCAGACGCACAGTTCGGGACCCCCTACCGGAGATCGGCCAATTTTGAAACCGACATTGGTGCTTTCATTGAGACTTCCTCTGTGCCGTCAACAGAAGGATTGATGGTTCGCCTTGTCGTCAATGACAAAATCACCACTGGAAGGGCCCTAGCTCATGGGCAGATCCTCCAGCTCGGCAGTTTTTATGTGGGCGCCTGCTCGACCGTTAAACCAAAGCCCATCCCCCGAAACCACCAAAAAATCATCCCCGCATTGGCCTCGAACACTCCGATAAGATGGATCCGACAGATGTTTTGTCTTTGAACGAAGTGCTGGATCACATTGCTGCCCTAGGGGTCGCGACAGACTACGATCGGATCGGGCTTAAACCCGAACAGAGGGAAATCAAGTCCCCACCAATCACCCATCTGGTTGCGGTTGTGGAGGAGGAAGCCAAGGATAACTCTACCCCTATGCTGAGAACAAGCTATGTTCGGATTTCCGAGCCCTGCGAGCCAAATACCCATCTTTTGGAAGAGACTCACTGTCCTCCGAACATAGAACCAGACGTCGAGCCTAAAAACCCCCAGGATACTTCGAATCCTGGGCTAGTGACCTTGGAAATCCTTAAAACTCCGGATCCCACAGTGGGTCGGGGTTTGGATTTAAACCCACCCACCACAAGAAATATTCCCCAAGCAATTCCGGTCCTCCGGACATATGCGACCTAATGTATGTGCGGCAGCAACCTCAGGAAATTGTCCATCACTTTTGCGCCAGATTCCTCCTTGTTAAAAATAAGATCGAAGATTGTTATGATGATGACGTCGTTTCAGTATTTTACCGCAACTGTACGAACGAGGGTATCCTTAATGCCCTCAACCGATGCCGCATACTGCACTTTGCAGATTTAGCACACATAGTACAAAAATATTGCGCCATGGAAAGCGCCTGGAAAGCCCAAACAACTCGGTGGGAACTGCCTGCCTTTAAGCCACCCACCGGACGGGCAAAAAGGATGCACCCTCACGGGGCACCTGCTCATCACTTTACGGACAAGAAAATTAAGCCCTCAACGGGACACAAAACTGTCCTTGATGAATGGCTCGACAAACCCTGTCGGATACGCATGTTGTCGAATTCTGAACCAACTCACAACCTTCGGGCATGTTGGCTGCTCCGGCAGGTAGCCAAGAGCGGCGAGGCTATTCTCACCAATATGACCTCCGAGAAGTACCCTCCGGAGGACGACGACCACAATGTCTTTACGGTCTTCGAGACCTTCTCTTCAAATAATCGGTGTAAAAGGGCACTCAGTGACCTCGCTGAAGTCAACCAAGTAGCCGCAGTAAACCCTTGGAACGATACGGTGATAACTGATGACCCACAAGTATAGGGGATCTATCGTAGTCCTTTCGATAAGTAAGAGTATCGAACCCAATGAGGAGCAGAAGGAAATGATAAGCGGTTTCCAGTAAGGTATTCTCTGCAAGCACTGAAATTGTAGGTGATAGATAGTTTTATGATAAGATAATTTGTAACGAGCAACAAGTAACAAAAGTAAATAAGGTGCAGCAAGGTGGCCCAATCCTTTTTGTAGCAAAGGACAAGCCTGGACAAATTCTTATATAGAGAAAAGCGCTCCCGAGGACACATTGGAATTATCTTCAAGCTAGTTTTCATCACGTTCATATGATTCGCATTCGGTACTTTGATAATTTGGTATGTGGGTGACCGGTGCTTGGGTGCTGCCCTTACTTGGACAAGCATCCCACTTATGATTAACCTCTATTGCAAGCATCCGCAACTACAACAAAAGTATTAAGGTAAACCTAACCATAGCATGAAACATATGGATCCAAATCAGCCCCTTACAAAGCAACACATAAACTAGGGTTTAAGATTTTGTCACTCTAGCAACCCATCATCTACTTATTACTTCCCAATGCCTTCCTCTAGGCCCAAATAATGGTGAAGTGTCATGTAGTCGACATTCACATAACACCACTAGAGGAGAGACACCATACATCTCATCAAAATATTGAACGAATACCAAATTCACATGACTACTAATAGCAAGACTTCTCCCATGTCCTCAGGAACAAACGTAACTACTCACAAAGCATATTCATGTTCATAATCAGAGGGGTATTAATATGCATATAGGATCTGAACATATGATCTTCTACCAAATAAACCAACTAGCATCAACTACAAGGAGTAATCAACACTACTAGCAACCCACAGGTACCAATCCCAGACTTAGAGACAAGATTGGATACAAGAGATGAACTAGGGTTTGAGAGGAGATGGTGCTGGTGAAGATGTTGATGGAGATTGACCCCCTACTGATGAGAGGATCATTGGTGATGACGATGGCGATGATTTCCCCCTCCCGGAGGGAAGTTTCCCTGGCAGAACAGCTCCGCCAGAGCCCTAGATTAGTTCCGTCAAGGTTCCGCCTCGTGGCGGCAGAGTCTCGTCCCGAAAGCTGGCTTATGATTTTTTTCCTCGTCGAAAGACTCCATATAGCAGAAGATGGGCATCGGAGGGCCATCAGGGGGCCCACGAGGTAGGGGGCGCGCCTAGGGGGGTAGGGCGCGCCCCCACCCTCGTGGGCAGGGTGTGGCCCCCCTCCGAAAATCTTGCGCTCAGTATTTTTTATATATTCTAAAAATGACTTCCGTGAAGTTTCAGGACTTTTGGAGCTGTGCAGAATAGGTCTCTAATATTTGCTCCTTTTCCAGCCCAGAATCCCAGCTGCCGGCATTCTCCCTCTTTATATAAACCTTCTAAAATAAGAGAGAATAGGCATAATTATTGTGACATAATGTAATAACAGCTCATAATGCAATAAATATAGATATAAAAGCATGATGCAAAATGGACGTATCAACTCCCCCAAGCTTAGACCTCGCTTGTCCTCAAGCGAAAGCCGAAATTGAAAAATATGTCTGCATGTTTAGAAATAGAGGTGTCGATAAAAATAAAATACGAACATGAGGGCATCATGATCATTCTTAGGACAACAACTTATATAATTCTTGTCATATGATCTCTTATGCTAGAGTAACAATTCAATCACACTTTCAAGTATGAATCATAAACTTCATTGAAAACTAACAAACTATAATCTCAGTCATTGAAGCAATTGCAATTTATCATAACATAGGAAAGAGTCAATGTAATAGCTTTTCAGCAAGTCCACATACTCAACTATCATATAGTCTTTCACAATTGCTAACACTCACGCAATACTTATGGGTATGGAGTTTTAATCGGACACAGAGAAAGATAGGGGCTTATAGTTTTGCCTCCCAATGTTTTACCTCAAGGGTAATGTCAACAATAATAGTTCATGAAAACTCACATCCAATTAACCATATATACCAGGATCTTTCCAACATGTTGTGCTTGCCAAAAGATAAAATTAAAAAAAAAAGGGTGAAGATCACCATGACTCTTATGCAAGGTAGGAGATAAAAGTAAAATATAGGCCCTTCGCAGAGGGAAGCAGAGGTTGTCATGCGCTTTTATGGTTGGATGCACGAAATCTTAATGCGAAAGACATCACTTTATATTGCCACTTGTGATATGGACCTTTATTATGTAGTCCGTTGCTTTTATTTCTTCCATATCACACGATCGTATAAAGCTTATTTTCTCCCACACTAATAAGTCATACATATTTAGAGAGCAATTTTTATTGCTTGCACCGATGACAACTTACTTGAGGGATCTTACTCAATCCATAGGTAGATATGGTGGACTCTCATGGCAAAACTGGTTTAAGGGTGTTTGGAAGCACAAGTAGTATCTCTACTTGGTGCAAAGAATTTGGTAGAATGAGGGGGAAAGGCAAGCTCAATCATGTTGGGTGATCCATGACAATATAATTTATCTCAGATGTAAGAAAACATAACCCATTATGTTGTCTTCCTTCTCCAACGTCAACTCTTTAGCATGCCATATTTTAATGAGTGCTCACAATCATAAAAGATGTCCAAGATAGTGTATTTATATGTGAAGACCTCTCTTTCTTTATTACTTCTTATTAATTGCAACGATGACCAAAACTATGTTTGTCAACTCTCAGCAACTTTTATTCATCATACTTTTTATATGTGAGCTCATTACTCTCCATAAGATCCATATGATCTCTTTGTTTCTTTTTATTTCTTCTCTTTTCTTTTATTCACTCAAGATTATGGCAAAATAATCAAGCCCTTGACTCAACACTAATCTTTATTATATATAGCTCACGGACCCGATTACATAGAAGGATCATAAAGCAAGACTCACAACTAGATCATACTAAGAACTTTTATTCTAATAGATCAAAATATTATCAAAAGGATCGAACTAAGAAAAGCGGTAAAAATAAAAGTGATGGTGATACGATACCGGGGGCACTCCCCCAAGCTTGGCAGTTGCCAAGGGGAGTGCCCATACCAGATACTCAATTCTTCTTTGTTGGTGGAGAGGGTGCAGTTGTTGATGATGTAGGCTTGTCGTCCTTCTTCCAAGGCATAGGCTCGCCATCATAGAAGGATGACCGAGTCTCCTGGATCCTCAAATCTGCAGCCAAACTCATCCTTTTGAATCTATATTCATACTCACAGTTTTGGTTTGCGGGTCATATATTTGGGCTTGGAGGTGCTTGATCTTCTCGTAAAGCTTGAAGATGGTCTCCCCAATGTTCTTGGCATCCAGCTTGTGGTTGTTGGTGAACTCCGCGATCATCATATGGTTGGTGTCGAGTCCGCGTTCCACCATCTCTTGGCACTTGAAAACTTGTTGCTCCATTGCCTCGAGCCTTGTCTCCACGCTTCCGGTCCTCCTTGGCCCATCAGCATCACGGATGTGCAGCACCCCCTCACACATCTCAATGGTTTGAGGGTGTTGGAGCACTTCCGCGAGGTAGGGGTTTATGACCTTCTCGAAAATCTTGTCCTTGGGGGCACTTGAAGATGACATGACGACCCAGATCTGTCAGAAAAACAGCTCGAAACAAAGATGAGATATATTTGCGTGATACGGGAGTCAAAACCTCTGAGAGATTATATGATGAATTTTTACCAACCAAAATACGTATCGTACAAGAAAACGGAGTCCGGAGAGCACACGAGGTGCCCACGAGGTAGGGGGCGTGCCCAGGGGGTAGGGCGCGCCCTCAGCCCTCGTGGAGCCCTCGTGTCCTTCCCGGACTGCTTCTTATATTTCTATTTTTCTAAATATTCCAAAACGGAAGAAAATTGCCATTAGAACTGTTTTGGAGTCGGTTTACTTACCGTACCACATACCTATTACTTTTCGGAGTCTGAAATGTTCCGGAAAGTGTCCCTTATGTATTCCTCCGGGGTTACGGTTTTGATAACATTGGTTTCAACATTTATAGGATTACCTGAGATATAATGTTTCATTCTTTGACTGTTCACCACCTTCGGATTTGTGCCTTCGAAGTTGTTGATTTTTATGGCACCGGAACGATAGACCTCCTCGATAACGTAAGGACCTTCCCATTTAGAGAGAAGTTTTCCTGCAAAAAATCTTAAACGAGAGTTGTATAGCAATACATAATCACCTACATTAAACTCACGCTTTTGTATTCTTTTGTCATGCCATCTTTTAACTTTTTCTTTAAATAATTTGGCATTCTCGTAGGCTTGGGTTCTCCATTCATCGAGTGAGCTAATGTCAAATAACCTCTTCTCACCGGCAAGTTTGAAATCATAATTGAGCTCTTTAATAGCCCAATAAGCCTTGTGTTCTAGTTCGAGAGGTAAGTGACATGCTTTTCCATAAACCGTTTTATACAGAGACATACCCATAGGATTTTTATATGCAGTTCTATAGGCCCATAATGCATCATCAAGTTTCTTGGACCAATTCTTTCTAGATCTATTAACAGTCTTTTGCAAAATTAATTTGAGTTCTCTATTACTCAATTCTACTTGACCACTAGACCGTGGGAGATAAGGAGATGCAATTCTATGATTAACATCATACTTAGCAAGCATCTTACGGAAAGCACCATGAATAAAATGTGAACCACCATCAGTCATTAAGTATCTAGGGACTCCAAACCTCAGAAAAATAACTTCTTTAAGCATCTTAATAGAGGTGTTATGATCATCACTACTAGTTGGAATAGCTTCTACCCACTTAGTAACATAATCAACAACAACTAAAATATGTGTATATCCATTAGAGGCAGGAAAAGGTCCCATATAATCAAAGCCCCAAACATCAAATGGTTCAATAACAAGTGAATAGTTCATAGGCATTTCTTGACGTCTACTAATATTACCAATTCTTTGACATTCATCACAAGATACAACAAACTTATGGGCATCCTTGAAGAGAGTAGGCCAATAAAAACCGGATTGCAATACCTTATGTGCAGTTCTATCTCCAGCGTGGTGTCCTCCATAAGCTTCAGAGTGACACTTGCGTAGGATCTGTTCCTGTTCATGCTCAGGTACACAACGTCTAATAGCACCATATACTCCTTCTTTATAAAGATGTGGGTCATCCCAAAAGTAATGTCTCAAATCATAGAAGAACTTTTTCTTTTGCTGGTATGTGAAACTAGGTGGTATAAATTTAGCAGCAATGTAATTAGTATAATCAGCATACCATGGAGCGGTATGAGAAGCATTTATGACATTTAATTGTTCATCAAGAAAGCTATCATCAATAGGTAGTGGGTCATCAAGAACATTCTCTAGCCTAGACAAGTTGTCTGCAACGGGGTTCTCAGCTCCCTTTCTATCAATAATATGCAAATCAAATTCTTGTAGCAAGAGAACCCATCTAATGAGTCTAGGTTTAGCATCTTTCTTTTCCATAAGATATTTAATAGCAACATGATTCATGTGAATAGTTACTTTAGAACCAACAATATAAGGTCTGAACTTATCACAAGCAAATACAACTGCTAAGAACTCTTTTTCAGTAGTAGCATAATTTCTCTGCGCATTGTCTAGAGTTTTACTAGCGTATTGAATAACATTTAATTTCTTGTCAACTCTTTGCCCTAGAACAGCACCTACAGCATAATCACTAGCATCACACATAATTTCAAAGGGTAAATTCCAATCAGGTGGCTGAACAATGGGTGCAGAGATCAATGCTTTCTTAAGTATTTCAAATGCTTCTACACAATCATCATAAAAAACAAATGGTATATCTTTTTGTAATAAATTAGTCAGAGGCCGAGAAATTTTTGAGAAGTCCCTAATGAACCTCCTATAAAAACCGATGTGACCAAAGAAACTTCTTATACCTTTGATGTCATTGGGACATGTCATCTTTTCAATAGCATCAACATTAGCTTTATCAACTTCAATACCTCTTTCAGAAACTTTATGCCCCAAGACAATACCTTCATTAACCATAAAGTGGCACTTCTCCCAATTCAAGACAAGGTTAGTTTCTTCACATCTCTGCAAAACTCGATCAAGGTTGCTTAAGCAATCATCAAAATAGGATCCATAAACGGAGAAATCGTCCATGAAAACCTCACAAATCTTTTCACAAAAGTCAGAGAATATAGCCATCGTGCATCTTGGAAGGTAGCAGGTGCATTACATAAACCAAAAGGCATACGTCTATAAGCAGAAGTACCGAACGGGCAAGTAAAAGTGGTCTTAGATTGATCATCAGCTGACACAGGTATTTGAGAGAAACCAGAATAACCATCTAGAAAGCAAAAATGTGTATGTTTGGATAATCTTTCTAGCATTTGATCAATAAAAGGCAAGGGGTAATGATCTTTTTTAGTAGCTTTATTTAATTTGCGGAAATCAATTACCATCCTATAACCTGTAATAATTCTTTGCGGAATCAATTCATCTTTATCATTAGGAACAACAGTAATACCTCCATTTTTAGGAACACAATGGATAGGACTTACCCACTGACTATCAGCAACGGGATAAATTATACCTGCCTCAAGGAGCTTTAGTATTTCCTTTCTTACCACTTCTTTCATCTTAGGATTCAGCCGTCGTTGGTGATCACGAACTGGTTTGGCATCTTTCTCCAAATTTATTTTGTGTTGACATAGTGTGGGACTAATGCCTTTAAGATCATCAAGAGTATATTCAATAGTAGCACGGTGCTTCTTCAGAGTTTTCAATAATCTCTCTTCTTCATGCTCTGAAAGGTTAGCACTAATAATAACAGGATATATCTTTTTCTCATCAAGATAAGCATATTTAAGAGTATCAGGTAACGGTCTGAGCTCAAACATGGGATCACCCTTGGGTGGAGGAGGATCCCCTAGGATTTCAATAGGCAAATTCTGTTTCAGGATGGGTTCCTGTTTAAAGAATACTTCATCTATTTCCCTTCTTTCATTCATAAACATATCATTTTCATGGTCTAGCAAATACTGTTCTAAAGGATCACTAGGAGGCACGGCAATAGAAGCAAGACCAATAATATCATCTTTACTAGGCAATTCCTCTTCACGGTGTTGTCTATGAAATTTAGAGAAATTAAATTCATGAGACATATAAGAAGTAGGAACAATAGGATCATTATAAGTGATAGCCTTTTCTTCAACTTTAATAGGTGCAGCTACTTTTACTTCTATGGGAGGATGATATTTAAACCACTTCTCCTTAGGGAGATCGATATGAGCAGCAAAAGATTCACAGAAAGAGGCTACTATCTTAGAGTCAAGTCCATATTTAGTGCTAAATTTACGGAAAACATCGGTATCCATAAAAGATTTAACACAATCAAACTTAGGTGTCATACCTGACTCCTTACCTTCGTCGAGGTCCCAATCTTCAGAGTTGCATTTAATTCTTTCCAATAAATCCCATTTAAATTCAATAGTCTTCATCATAAAAGAGCCAGCACAAGAAGTATCGAGCATGGTGCGATTTTTATCATAAAGCCGAGCATGTAAATTTTGAATAATTATTTCTCTTGAGAGCTCATGATTGGGGCATGAATATAACATTGATTTAAGCCTCCCCCAAGCTTGAGCGATGTTTTCTCCTTCGCGAGGCCAAAAATTATATATATAATTGCGGTCATGATGAACAAGATGCATAGGATAAAACTTCTGATGAAATTCCAATTTCAATCGTTTGTAGTTCCATGATCCCATATCATCACATAGCCTATACCATGTCAATGCATATCCCTTCAAAGATAAAGGGAAGACCTTCTTCTTAATAACATCATCGGGCACACCCGCAAGCTTAAATAATCCACAAACTTCATCCACATATATTAGGTGCTCAACAGGATGCATTGTTCCGTCTCCTGCAAAAGGATTAGCTAGCAGTTTTTCTATCATACCCGAAGGAATCTCAAAGTAAACATTTTCATTTTCATTTTCAGTAGGTTCAGTAGGTTGAAGGAGCAACTCTTTGCTCTACCGGTCGAGGTGAAGATACTCGGAACAAGCCCCTCAGAGGATTAGTTTCCATAGTAACAAGTGACAATAAATTTCAGCACACTATATAAATTTTTCCTTACCAAATTCCACCTACCAAAGGCGCTTCACTCCCCAGCAACGGCGCCAGAAAAGAGTCTTGATGACTGAGGGAGTCCTGGATTAGGGGGTGTTCGGGTAGCCGGACTATACCTTCAGCCGGACTCCTGGACTATGAAGATACAAGATTGAAGACTTCGTCCCGTGTCCGGATGGGACTTTCCTTGGCGTGGAAGGCAAGCTTGGCGATGCGGATATTCAAGATCTCCTACCATTGTAACCGACTCTATGTAACCCTAACCCTATCCCGTGTCTATATAAACCGGAGGGTTGTAGTCCGTAGGGAATCAACTCCATACACAACAATCATACCATAGGCTAGCTTCTAGGGTTTAGCCTACTTGATCTCGTGGTAGATCTACTCTTGTACTACCCATATCATCAATATTAATCAAGCAGGAGTAGGGTATTACCTCCATCGAGAGGGCCCGAACCTGGGTAAAACAAAGTGTTTCCTTCCTCCTGTTACCATCCGGCCTAGACGCACAGTTCGGGACCCCCTACCCGAGATCCGCCGGTTTTGACACCGACATTGGTGCTTTCATTGAGAGTCCTCTGTGCCGTCACAATCAGGAAGGATGCCTCCTCCCGTCTTTAAAGACGACGCCGTTGCTAAGGGAGCCTTGGCTGTCGGCCAAACCCTCTGGCTAGGTGGTTTCCTCATGACCGCCTGTTCGGCTATTGCACCGACGGTGACCTCTCGGGTCATCAAAAGCAACCTACACGTCAGCTCGGAGCTCGTCGAACAGCTAGATCCAATGGAGCTCTCTTCCGTAAACGAGCTCTTGGATCGCATCGCCGCCCTGGGGGTCACTACGGATTACGACCAGGTTGGGCTTAAACCCGACCTAAGAGAAATTAACTCTCCCCAAGTCACCCACCACATTGCCGTGGTAGAGGCGCAGTGCGGCGACCCTTCATCTATTTTAAGGACTAGCTATGTCTGAATTCCCGACTCCTCCAAGCCGGATACCCGCAGAGAGGAGGATGTAACTCAAGACCTGAGCTTAGGATTAGGCAACGGGCTAGATTCGTTGGACAACATCCAAGAATCCGAACTTTAGAGTTCGGAAACTCTTCGGCCTCCGAATGTTGGATTGGGTGAGGTTTCAGATTCAACGACACCCGCCCACCCGAACATAAGCGATCTCTCCCAAATCAGGCAGAGGCCCGAGGAAACAGTACATCATTACTGGGCCAGATTCCTCCTGGTTATGAACAGGATAAAGGATTGCTGCGAGGGAGACGCAATCTCTATTTTTTGCAGTAATTGCACGGACGATGGAATCCTTAACGCTGTAAGTCATCGTGATATTACACGCTTCGCTGACTTGGCGTCCATAGTACAAAAATACTGTGCGATGGAAAGCGCCTGGAAAACCGAAATAAAATTTTGGGACAATCCGGCCTTAAATAGTAATCCCGTCCGAACTAAGAGGGTGCATCATCATAGGAAACCCGGGATAAACACCAAAAAGCCAAAACCCTCTACAGGGCATGGAACCGTACTGGAAAGGTGGCTTGATGGACCCTGTAGAATTCACAGTACAGAGGATGCCACACCAACTCACAGCCTTAGAGTATGTTGGATACTTCGGCAGGTGGCCAAAATCAGCGAGGACCTCTTAATCCTGGAGGCCGCAGAAAGCCAGCCCGAGGACACCAGTACCGTTCTCACAGTCTTCGAGACTTTCGCATCAAACAACATGCGAAAAAGAACACTCCGCAGCCTCGCAGAAGTCTATCAAGTTGCAACAATAAATCCATGGAGCGACACTGCCATTACCTTCAACGCAAGTGATGAACCTAGATTCCGAACAGCCCGAGCACCAGACGCATTAGCCCTTGAGGCACTATCCGAAGCCTTAGCGGCCGAGGAACTGACTGCGCTGCGCTCCATGGTTAACAGGGATGATGTTATACTCGACAAGAGATCCAAATCCACATCCTTCAAGCCAGCTGACGAAATAGTCAAATTTCAGGTCCATCCAACGGACCCCAATAAAACAGCTTCCATCGGGGCACGACTGAACCCTGATGTAGACGCCGCACTGCGAGAGTTCCTACGAGAGAACTGGGACATTTTCGCCTGGCACCCCTCAGACATGCCAGGGATCCCACGCAGGCTGGCCGAACACAGCTTAAATATCCTAAAAGGATTCAAACCTATCAAACAAGCCCTTCGGCGTTTTTCCGAACCCAAGAGACAGGCTATGGGAGAGGAGCTAGCCAAGCTATTGGAGGCCGGATTCATTAGAGAAATAAAACATCCGGACTGGCTAGCAAACCATGTGATGGTACCAAAGAAGGACAAATCCTGGCGCCTGTGTGTCGATTTTAAAGACCTTAACAAGGCTTGCCCAAAGGATCCCTTCCCCCTCCCCCGTATCGATCAAATTATCGATGCCACCGCAAGACACGATTCGTTGTGTTTCCTTGACGCATACTCCGGTTACCATCAAATCAAGATGGTAGAATCAAGACCAAGCTGCAACAGCATTCATCACACCATACGGCCCATTCTGCTTCAACACAATGCCCTTCGGGCTAAAAAACGCCGGCGCAACATATCAGCGCATGATCCAAACATGTCTGGCAAACCAGATCGGCAAAATAGTGGAGGCGTATGTGGATGATGTGGTCGTCAAATCAAGGCATGTCGAATCCCTAGTAAATGACTTGAGGCTTACATTTGATAACCTCTGACAATATGGCATCAAGCTCAATCCAGAAAAATGCGTCTTCGGCGTTCCAGCCGGAAAGCTCTTGGGCTTCATTGTATCCGGTAGAGGAATTGAAGCAAACCCAGCCAAGATCCGAGCTTTGTCACAATTGGATGTCCCAAAGGACCTCAAACAAATACAAAAATTAACCGGATGCGTGGCGGCTTTAAGCCGCTTCATCTCCCGCTTGGGAGAAAAGGCACTACCCCTCTATCGCCTCCTTCGGCGCACCGAACACTTCGAGTGGACGGAGGCCGCCACGGCCGGACTTGAGTAAATAAAAGCCATATTGGCAACAAACCCAGTCCTGGCCGCGCCGAACACCGGCGAACCAATGTTATTATACATTGCAGCAACACATCAAGTTGTCAGCGCAGTGCTCGTTGTCGAGCGGGAAACGGATGGACACAAATTCCCCCTTTAAAGGCCGGTCTACTACATATCCACTGTCCTCACTCCATGCAAATCATGGTACCCGCATTATCAAAAGATTGCATACGCGGTATTCATGGCATCCCGGAAGCTACGACACTACTTTCAAGAGTGTTCCATAATAGTAGCCTCGGAAGTACCACTCAACGATATTATCAACAACCGCGACGCAACGGGCCGGATTGCAAAATGGGCCATCGAGCTTCTCCCGTTCGATATAACCTATAAGCCATGGCGAGCTATTAAATCGCAAGTTTCGTCCGACTTCGTCGCAGAATGGATGGAGGCCGAGCTCCCTAAAGAGTACGGCACATATTCAAACTGGATTATGCATTTCGACGGCTCCAAAATGTTGGCCGGACTGGGGGCTGGCGTCGTCCTGACGTCCCCCACAGGAGACACGATCCAATATGTGCTCCAGATCATGTACATGGATTCCAACAATGCAGCCGAATATGAGGCCCTCCTACATGGCCTCCGGATAGCAGTATCCATGGGTATCCAGCGCCTAGAGGTACGCGGGGATTCAAACCTCGCGATATCCCAAATAAATGGAGACTTCGACGCCAAGGACCCAAAAATGGCAGCTTACCGCAACGCCGTCCTAAGAATGTCAGCTCGGTTCGAAGGGCTGGAGTTTCACCATATAGCCCGAGAAAACAATCAAGCAGCGGACGTCCTGGCACGCATCGGAGCAAGACGCAATGCAGCCCCCCCCCAACATCTTTTTGGAAAGATTGTTCAAGCCATCCGTAGCATGGGAGGGGGAACCCGCAAATAACAGCCCGGACCCAGCCGCACCACTCGACGCTGAACAATCTGACACAATTGGAGGCTCTGCCAACGAAATTACACCTTCAGCCCATGTAATAATGGCGGTCATCGCCCCGTGGACAGAACCATTCCTAGCCTACCTTACTAGGCAGGAACTCCCGGAGGACCAAAACGAGGCCCGCTGCATAGTGCGGCGATCTAAAGCCTATAGAGTCCATGAGGGAGAGCTTTATAAGAAAAGCACTGCCGGAGTCCTTGAAAGGTGCATCTCCGAAGAGGAAGGGCGGAACCTTCTGGCCGAAATTCATGCCGGACTCGGTGGTCACCACGCTGCTGCTCGGTCCCTTGTTAGCAAGGCTTTCCGTACAGGCTTTTATTGGCCGACGGCCCGGGCAGACGCTTAGGACCTAGTCCAACGATGCGCTGGTTGCCAACTTTTTGCCAACCAAAGCCACATGCCACCCACCGCACTCCAAACTATACCCATCACCTGGCCTTTTGCGGTCTGGGGGCTTGACATGGTCGGACCCCTTAAAGGTGGGACCGATAGGAAGAAATACTTACTGGTCATGGTGGACAAATTCACCAAATGGATAGAAGCCAAGCCTGTTAAAACGGCCGAATCCGGACCTGTGATAGACTTCATATCCGGGGTTGTACACCGTTATGGCGTCCCCCACAGCATCATAACCGATAACGGTACAAACTTTACCGCCGACGAGGTAAAACTCTGGTGCAAAAACATGGGCATCAAGCTCGATTATGCTTCCGTCTATCACCCACAAACCAACGGCCAGGTCGAACGTGCAAATGGTCTTATCATGAGCGGCATTAAACCCAGACTGTTGCGGTCCCTCAAGGAATCTAACATGCACTGGGTAGAGGAGCTCGACTCCGTGCTATGGGGGCTGCGGACCTCGCCAAATCGCACCATCAGATACACACCATTTTTATGGTGTACGGCGCAGGGGCAGTTCTGCCCTGCGACATAATTCATGACTCACCTAGAGTGCGCATGTACGAAGAAATAGAAGCCGAGCTCGATCGGTAGGACAACTTGGACGCCCTGGAGGAGGAGCGTGACGTGGCAAAAGCCCGTTCCGCATTTTGTCAACAGCAGGCCCAAAGATATCAAAGCAGAGAAGTACGGGCCAAAAATTACAATGTTGGCGAACTAGTTCTACGCCTGCCGGATAAGAAAAAGGACAAACTCAAGCCCAAGTGGGAAGGTCCATTCGTAATCGACCAAGTCCTGACTGGCGGGGCGTACCGCCTGCGAGATGCTTCGGATAACCGACTCGAGCCGAACCCGTGGAACGCCACCCGTCTCCGAAGATTCTATGCCTAGCGCCGGACTCTGTGTTCGTCTCCTTCCTCTGTCCATTTTTTGCATTTTTTTCTCTTATATTTCTCTCCATCCCCTCTTTTCTTTTATAGCCCTTAAAGGCTCATCTAGTGACGCGCCACTCGCGCTCATTAAACTCGAGGGCTTCTTTAACAGAAGCTTATTTATACGGGCTTCACGCCTAACACATGCGTCAAACTTCCGCATGTACCTTTTTCTTCACCATTATATGCATCGATATGACTTAAGTTTTGGCCAAGCTGGGTTGCCTGGCTCCTGTGCTTACCCCTACATTCCCGATTGTTCGGCTAGGCGGTAAAGGGAGCACCTCTGCGATTGTTACTGCCGGGTCAGCCGGATGTGTACCTCAGACTGGGTGAAGCCGAAAGCTAGCGTTCTTAAGGGAATATTCGGTCGGTGAGATAAAAGATGATCTTTTTATTCATTCTATGCGCCCCCAGATGCTTTTTTCTGCGTCTTTTTACGCAGTCCGAACATGCACTTTAGGGCATGCCTCCTAGCGAAAGGAACCCCTAACGGAACTATTCTCTCTGGAAGATGTTTCTTACTAACCATGTAATATAACATAACTAGTTGGGCACTTGTCTGATAAAGCACTAATGACCCCTACGCCTGGTCTCTACGCATACCACGGTTCTTATATAACCGCTATGGTATTCGGACACACTCCGTACCGCGAGGTCCCGAGGTTGAAGCGAAAGGGTCGGCAACGACAAACGATCTACAATCCGGCTAGAAGGCATTACACATGTCAATTCAAAATTACATAGTCATTCTGACTGATTGTATTCCTCTTCTATACCATCTAACAGGCTATCTAATTTATAGTCCTGCTGGGAATACTTTGCGGCTAACTCTACTTGGATGTATACTAAGCTTACAGGGATCTCCTTCCCGTCAGGCCCCACTGGTCCGACCTCGGCCATGTGGTTTGGGTCAGACTTCATAAAACGGGTCTTCACCATGGCCCAGGCCTCCCTAGCGCCTTGTCGGCAGGCCGATATCTTCCACAACCGGAAGCGCCGCCGAGCTCCCTTCAGCTTCTCCGCAAGCTCTCCAAGGCCCTCGGGCATGGAGTGGGCAGGACATAAGGCTTGGGCAACGCCTCGCATTGCCTGCCGAATTCGCTCGTGCAGTTGCATGAGTTCGGGAAGAAGGTCACCCGTAGAACCGGGCATCTCCTCTGAAGGACGACATGTGAGCATACCTACAGACATTACTCTGTTAGTCGACTTCCTCGCCGAACTCTTTTTTCAAAGTTCGTTCAAGCACTTACTAAAAATGCCGCGTCGAAGCCGCTGATTCTCCTTCGTGGAGTCCGACAGCTGGCCACGAACATCTTTAAGTTCGATGTCCAGCCTGGTGTTGGCATCCTGAAGATCATTCTTTTCTCGCCTCACCTTTGTCAACATACTCTCACCGGCCTTTAACGGGCGTAAGAGTTGTTGCTTTTCCGGATCGAGTCCGGCGCCATCTGCAACATGATTTGTCAGATTTGCACCCACACCGCACAATACTAATCTTTCGAAGTGTATCTTACCTGAGGGGGTCTCTTTGGGCTCCCCTGCTGCGGCTAGTGCAGCCTCTAGTTGGGCCTTGCACTTTTCCAACTCCTGGGACAGTACGGTATTCTTCTCTGTAAGAAGATGCATATTAAATGATCCTTAAATCAGTTGCTCTAACTGTTTCAAGTCTCGGGGGCTACTGGTATATATATATTTGACCAAAATTTTCTTACCCGTATGTCTTTTACATACTGCTCTGTGGCTCTGGCTAAACCATTTTGAGCGGCACGGAGGTACGCATCTCCCGAATTAAAGGCATCTAAAGCCTCTTGGGAGAAACAAACATCACGTAGAACTGTCCGGCGACGCCTGTGGTTCATGGCACTCTCCACTTCAGAATTTGTGGCAAACAGCCTGTCCGCATCCTCCGTCGGAGGAGCGTCCGGTGCGCGCCTTGTGCTCGCCTCCGCTTCCTGGACAGATGTTGGAGCCTGACTGGTCGAGGCACGATTGGCAACCTCTCCGGATGTAGTCCGGCGAGGTCTCTTCGTTCTGAAGATAGCACGAACGTTAATATGCCCTGACAGAATAACACCAGGGAAACAGAGGGTGCGCTATACCTTTGCGCCGGCATCTCAGTTCGGACTACATTCCTTTTTGCCCCATGGGGCCCTGCGGCCCCTTGTTGGCTAGCCGCCGCAGGTTCGGCCTCCTTCCTCGGAAATCTCCCCTGCAAAACACGGTTGTCAGAAACACCGGAATACGTGAGAATGGAATCTCTCTCAAGGGAATGAGACTCTGGTTTCTGTCACCTGGGAGTCCAGGATTAACCCTGGGTAATCAGCTGTGATGGCTACCAAGGTATTGTCCTTGCTTAGCTGATGGAACACCCCGTCGATAAACTCTACCGATATGTCCGGATCCTCTTCGGAGTCCGGATCGAGGGACCATTCTGGGTCCTCGGGCTGTGGGGGCGGCTGTTTATATCCTTTACCTCCTATCGCAGTTCCTGCAATAAAGTCGTTAGACTACATATCTAACCGTGGGAATATCAAACAAACGGGCAGGCGCAATTATTCACTTACCCAACTTGGAGGATCGTACATAGTATATCCGGCATGTGGATTGACATGGAGGAATTCCTCCCTTTATCCCTTGTACAAAGAGGATAGGATCTTTACTAGGGCGGCAGCTGAGGCTGGCCCCTTACGACCGTAACGGGTGGCGTCATCCTCCCCGTTGAAATCCCACATGGGGTGGCCTCTATATTGAAGTGGCTGCACCCCCCGCATAATGCATGCGGCCATGACTCCAATCATGGTTAGTCCGGAATGAGCCAACAGTCTTATCCGGCCCATCAGGTAAAGGACGTCTCTGTCGCTTTCTCTCTGAGAGCTCCGCGGACGCCAGCTCAAGCGTTTCTTCAATGGAGCATCGTTGAACTCAGGGAGACCGACCCGGATAGGGTCCGGTAGCGGGACGTCATCTATATAAAACCATTCTGAAGGCCAGTCCTTGGACGCCTTCTTCGGGGTTCCGGATAGGTATCCGGTCCCGGCGATGCGCCATACTTCGGCTCCGCCCACTTGGTATATAGACCCCTCTTTAGAACGGGGCACTAGGCAGAATAACCTCTTCCACAGCGCGAAATGAGCCTCAACGCCTAAAAATAGCTCGCAAAGGGCGACGAAACCCGCAATATGCAATACGGAGGCGGGCGTGAGGTTGTGCAGCTGGAGGCCGTAGAACTCCAGAAGCCCGCGGAGAAATGGGTGAATTGGAAATCCCAGTCCCCTTATTAGATAGGGGACGAGGCACACCCGCTCTCCTTTAGAAGGATTGGGGGTGCTCTCCGCTTGTTTTCCGCCATTATAGGTGGCGAGACCGGCTCGGGCCGGGACCATGTATGCCTGAGGGAGAAATCCCTTGGCCTGAAGTGACGCTAACTCGCTATGCGGGATGGTGCAACTCTCCCAGTCCCCGGGTTTGGGACCGGAGGGGCGAGGGGAGGAGCTGCGATGGCTGGTCATGTTGGAATGGACCTTTGCTGGAAGCGCTCTGATGATAACTCGCGGAAAGAAGAAGATGTGGTTTGGACCTAAGTCCCCATCCCGTTAAATAGGCGGCTCGTTTATACGGCTAGGGGTGTGGATGTAAAAACACCCCGGCTTTTCGCATTCGTTTGAACACGTGGAAGACGGCCATTATTGGGCGTGGAAGCCGAGGAGCACTACATTACAAAAATCGGACATTATTCCTACAGGTACACAAGATTTGGAGAGGAACCCGCCTTGCAATGCCGAACAATCTGCGCGCCGGACTCATCGTCATTGAAGCCTAGTTCGGGGGCTACTGAGGGAGTCCTGGATTAGGGGGTGTTCGGGTAGCCGGACTATACCTTCAGCCGGACTCCTGGACTATGAAGATACAAGATTGAAGACTTCATCCCGTGTCCGGATGGGACTTTCCTTGGCGTGGAAGGCAAGCTTGGCGATGCGGATATTCAAGATCTCCTACCATTGTAATCGACTCTATGTAACCCTAACCCTATCCGGTGTCTATATAAACCGGAGGGTTGTAGTCCGTAGGGAATCAACTCCACACACAATAATGATACCATAGGCTAGCTTCTAGGGTTTAGCCTCCTTGATCTCGTGGTAGATCTACTCTTGTACTACCCATATCATCAATATTAATCAAGCAGGAGTAGGGTATTACCTCCATCGAGAGGGCCCGAACCTGGGTAAAACAAAGTGTTCCCTGCCTCCTGTTACCATCCGGCCTAGACGCACAGTTCGGGACCCCCTACCCGAGATCCAACGGTTTTGACACCGACAATGACCCACAAGTATAGGGGATCTATCGTAGTACTTTTGATAAGTAAGAGTGTCGAACCCAACGAGCAGCAGAAGGAAATGGTAAGCGGTTTCCAGTAAGGTATTTTCTGCAAGCACTGAAATTGTAGGTGATAGATAGTTTTATGATAAGATAATTTGTAAGGAGCAACAAGTAACAAAAGTAAATAAGGTGAAGCAAGGTGGCCCAATCCTTTTTGTAGAAAAGGACAAGCCTGGACAAATTCTTATATAGAGAAAAGCGCTCCCGAGGACACATGGGAATTATTGTCAAGCTAGTTTTCATCACGTTCATATGATTCGCGTTCGGTACTTTGATAATTTGGTATGTGGGTGGACCGGTGCTTGGGTGCTGCCCTTACTTGGACAAGAATCCCACTTATGATTAACCTCTATTGCAAGCATCCGCAACTACAACAAAAGTATTAAGGTAAACCTAACCATAGCATCAAACATATGGATCCAAATCAGCCCCTTACGAAGCAACGCATAAACTAGGGTTTAATCTTCTGTCACTCTAGCAACCCATCATCTACTTATTGCTTCCCAATGCCTTCCTCTAGGCCCAAATAATGGTGAAGTGTCATGTCGTCAACATTCACATAACACCACTAGAGGAGAGACAACATACATCTCATCAAAATATCGAACGAATACCAAATTCACATGACTACTAATAGCAAGACTTCTCCCATGTCCTCAGGAACAAACGTAACTACTCACAAAGCATATTCATGTTCATAATCATAGGGGTATTAATATGCATATAGGATCTAAACATATGATCTTCCACCAAATAAACCAACTAGCATCAACTACAAGGAGTAACCAACACTACTGGCAACCCACAGGTACCAATCCCAGACTTAGAGGTAAGAATTGGATACAAGAGATGAACTAGGGTTTGAGAGGAGATGGTGCTAGTGAAGATGTTGATGGAGATTGACCCCCTCCCGATGAGAGGATCGTTGGTGATGACGATGGCGATGATTTCCCCCTCCCGGAGGGAAGTTTCCCCGGCAGAACTGCTCCGCCAGAGCCCTAGATTGGTTCCGCCAAGGTTCTGCCTCGTGGCGGCGGAGTCTCGTCCTGAAAGCTGGCTTATAATTTTTTTCCTCGTCGAAAGACTCCATATAGCATAAGATGAACATCGGAGGGCCATCAGGGGGCCCACGAGGTAGGGGGCGCGCCCAGGGGGGTAGGGCGCGCCCCCCACCCTCGTGGGCTGGGTGTGGCCCCCCTCCGGAACTTCTTGCGCTCAGTATTTTTTATATATTCTGAAAATGACTTCTGTGAAGTTTCAGGACTTTTGGAGCTGTGCAGAATAGGTCTCTAATATTTGCTCCTTTTCCAGCCCAGAATCCCAGCTGCCGGCATTCTCCCACTTTATGTAAACCTTGTAAAACAAGAGAGAATAGGCATAAGTATTGTGACATGATGTGTAATAACAGCCCATAATGCAATAAATATCGATATAAAAGCATGATGCAAAATGGACGTATCAATAATTTTCACCACCTACGACGAGCCAAGGGCTCGATCAGTCCACGCGCCAGCCGCTTTGGTCTTAAATCCAATCGTCGATGGCTTTCGGCTCGCTAAAGTACTCATGGACGATGGCAACGGACTAAACCTCATCTACAAGGACACGCTCGATAAAATGCAAATAGACAAGAGTCGCATCGAGCAGAGCAGCACAACCTTTCGAGGCATTATCCCCAGCCGAGAAGCACGATGCTCGGGGAAAATTAAACTTGATGTGGTATTCGGCACGCCAGAGAACTATAGGTTTGAAGAGTTAATCTTCCACATGGCACCTTTCAATAGTGGATATCATGCCCTGCTGGGGCAAGACGCATTCACACGCTTTCAAGCCATACCCCATTACGGGTACATGAAGCTCAAATTTTCCGGGCTCAATGGAGTTATCACAATCACCAGTGGTCTGGACATAGCACTCCGCGCCAAAAACAAAACTGCATCCCTGGCCCTCGGGCATTATCCGAGGCCCTTGCGGCCGAGGAGCTCACAACTCTGTGTTCCAAAGTGGATAGAGACGATGTAATCCTCGATAAAAGGCCTAAGTCCACTTCTTTCAAGCCAGCAGACGAAATAGTCAAATTCCAAGTTCACTTGACGGATCCTAATAAAACAACAGTCATTGGAGCACAGCTGGACCTGATGGTCGATGCCGCTCTAAGAGCATTCCTGCGCGAGAATTGGGACATATTTGCCCGGCATCCCTCGGACATACCAGGAATCCCACGCAGACTGGCCGAACACAGCGTCAACATAATAAAGGTGTTCATGCCAGTTAAGAAAACACTGCGGCAATTTTTCGAACCCAAGCGACAAGCTATGGGGGAGGAGCTAGCCAAACTACTCGAAGCCGGGTTCATCATAGAGATCAAACACCCGGATTGGCTAGCTAACCTGGTCATGGTGCCAAAGAAGGACAAATCTTGGCGCCTTTGTGTCGATTTCAAAGACCTCAACAAGGCTTGCCCTAAGGACCCCTTCCCACTGCCCCGCATTGACCAAATCATTGATGCAAATGCAGGACACGATTCATTGTGTTTCCTCGATGCATACTCCGGATACCATCAGATTAAGATGAAGGAATCCGATCAGGCCGTAACGGCATTCATTACTCCACACGGGCCTTTTTGCTTCAACACTATGCCTTTCGGACTCAAAAACGCCGGCGCCACTTACTAGCGCATGATTCAAACATGCCTGGCAAACCAAATTGGCAAGACGGTGGAGGCATATGTAGATGATGTAGTCATCAAAACTAAACATGTTGAATCATTGGTGGACGACTTAAGCCTTACATTTGACTACCTCCTAACATATGACATACGGCTCAATCCGGAAAAATGCGTTTTCGGCGTTCCGGCCGGAAAGCTCCTCGGATTCATTGTTTCCAATAGAGGAATTGAATCAAATCCGTCCAAAATCCGAGCCCTGTCACAGTTGGCAACACCAACAGTCCTAAAACAGGTCCAAAAACTAGCTGGGTGTGTGGCAGCCTTGAGCCGCTCTATTTCTAGATTGGGAGAGAAGGCGCTGCCGCTATATCGCCTGCTCCGACATAGCGACCACTTCAAGTGGATGGACACGACAACAACCGGGTTGGAAGAAATAAAAACTTTGCTAGCAAACAACCCAATCCTCGCCGCACCTAACGTCGGCGAACCTATGCTGCTGTATATATCTGCAATTCACCAGGTGGTGAGCATTGTACTCGTCATTGAACGAGAGGAAGAGGGACACAAGTTCCCACTCCAAAAACCAGTATACTATGTATCGGAGGTCCTCACACCATGCAAATCCCGATACATGCACTATCAAAAGATAGCATATGCGGTTTTCATGGCATCTCGGAAGCTGCGGTACTACTTTCAAGAGTGCTCGATCATGGTGGCCTTCGTGGTACCACTCAATGACATCATAAACAATCAAGACACCACCGGCCGCATTGCAAAATGGGCTATCGAGCTCTTACCATTTGAAATAACATACAAGCCACACCGAGCCATTAAATATCAGGTGTTGGCCGACTTTGTCACCGAATGGACAGAAGTCGAACTCCCTAAAGAGTACGGCACATACTCCAACTGGGTGATGTACTTCGACGGCTCTAAAATGTCGGCCGGGCTGGGGGCTGGTGTCATCCTAACATCCCCCATAGGGGACACAGTCCGTTGCGTATTACAAATCATGTATACGGACTCCAATAACGCAGACGGATATGAGGCACTACTGCATGGTCTCCGGATGGCTATTTCTATGGGCATACAATGCCTGGAGGTGCGCGGGGACTCGAACCTCGCAATATCCCAAATAAACAGACAATTCGATGCAAAAGATCCAAAGATGGCGGCCTACCGCAACGCCGTACTCAACATATCAGCTCGGTTTGAGGGGCTTGAGTTCCATCATGTGGCCCAAGACAGTAATCAAGCAGCGGACATCCTTGCTCAAATGGGCGCTAAACGCGACCCCGTCCCGCCTAACACCTTCGTGGAAAGGCTTTTCAAGCCATCCGTGGTATGCCAGGACGAGAGCGGAAATTCCAGTCTGGTGCCGACCACACCCTCGGATGCTGAACACGATTCGGATATCATCGGGGGCTCGGGAATCGAACCAACACCTTCCGCCCACAAAATCATGGCGGTGATCGCCCCATGGAACGAACCCTTCTTAGCCTACTTCAATAGGCAGGAGCTCCTTGCTGACCAAAACGAGGCCCATCGCATAGTTCGAGGCTCTAAAGCCTACAAAACCCATGAAGGCGAACTCTACAAGAAAAGTACTACTGGACTCCTTCAAAGATGTATCTCCGAAGAGGAGGGACGACAGCTCTTGGCTGAAATACATGCTGGTCTTGGCGGCCATCATGTCGCAGCTCAGGCCCTTGTAAGTAAGGCCTTACGTACATGTTTCTTTTGTCCCACAGCCCGAGCAGATGCACAGGACCTCGTACAACGTTGTGTCAGATGTCAGCTTTTTGCCAATCAAAGCCATATGCCGCCCATTGCCCTACAAACATTCCCCATTACTTGGCCTTTCGCGGTCTGGGGCCTGGACATGGTAGGACCCCTTAAAGGGGGAAGCCATAAGAAAAAATACTTGCTGGTTATGGTAGCTAAATTCACTAAGTGGATAGAGGCCAAACCAGTTAAAACAGCTGAAGCCGGACCAGTGATAGATTTTATATCCGGTGTCGTACATCGTTATGGTGTCCCACGCATCATTATTACTAAGAATGGCTCTAACTTTATAGCCAATGAGGTGAAAACTTGGTGCACTAATCTGGGCATTAAGCTCGATTACGCCTCCGTATATCACCCCCAAACAAACAGTCAAGTTGAACGGGCCAATGACGTGATAATGAGCAGCATCAAACCCAGACTAGTGTGATCCCTAAAGGAGTCAGACAAACACTTGGTCGAGGAGCTTGACTCCGTACTCTGGGGGCTGCGGACCACGCCCAATCGCACGACCGGATACACACCGTTATTCATGGTGTATGGCGCAGAGGCTGTCTTGCCCTGCGATATTATTCCCGACTCACCTCGAGTGCGCATGTATGAGGAGAGAGAGGTTGAGCTTGATCGGCAGGACGACCTAGATGGCCTGGAGGAGGAGTGTGACGTCGCAAAAGCCCGTTCCGCATTCTACCAACAACAAGCTCAAAGATACCAAAAGCAGAGAAGTGCAGGCAAAGACTTATAATCTCGGTGAACTCGTTTTGCGCCTACCAGAGAAGAAAAAGGACAAGCTCAAGCCCAAATGGGAGGGTCCCTTCATTATAGATGAAGTTCTCACTGGAGGAGCCTATCGCCTTCGCAATGCATCGCACAATCGCTTAGAGCCGAACCCATGGAATGCTGCTTGACTCCGAAGATTCTACGCCCGAGTCCGGACACATACCTTTGTTCGTCCCCCTTTTCTCCTTTTTCCTCCTTTTCCATTTTTTCTTATGATTTCTAGCGTGTGTTCGGGTAAGCCGCACACTTGAGGGGTATGCATCCTTAAATGTACATACCCCATCATAACTGGGGGCTTCTTTTAATAGAAGCTTATTATTTTGAGCATAAAGCTCACCATATATATGTTGTTTTCTCACATATGTCCTGTCTTCGCCATTATATGCACCTCTATGACTTAAGTTTTTGCCAAGCTGGGTTGCCTGGCTCTTGTGCTTATGCCCTACATCCCTGCTTGTTCGGCTAGGGCATAAAGGGAGCACCTCTGTGATTGTTACAACCGGGTCATTCGGACATGTACCTCAGACGGGTGAAGCCAAAAGCTAGCGTTCTTAAGGGAATAATTGGTCGGCGAACAAATGACGAACTGCCTTCATGGCAAGAAAAACTATAAAAATACAAAGACTCCGGCGATTCTTTCGCACCATGGCTTAGGCATGTATACATAAGGCATGCTGACCCAGGGAGAGGAACCCTTGACGGAACTATTCTCTCTGGAAGATGTTTCTTATGTTAAAAAGTAATATAACATAGCTCCCCGAATACAGTTTGTCTGTTCATGCACTATGACCGGATCGCCTGGTTTCCGAACATACTTGGTGCTTCCCACAGGTATAGTGTTCGGAAACACTCCAACCTTTGGGTTTCGGAGGTCGAAGTGGAAGGTCTGCCATGACAATCTTTTACAATTCGGTCGGAGATAGGCTTGATGATAAAGTGTTTTGTTACATGAAATCACATGCCTACTCTTTATCTATGCCATCTATCAGGCTATCTAGTTTACAATCCTGCTGTGAGAATTTGACGGCTATATTTACTTGATCGTACACCAAGCTAACCAGAATTTCCTATTCGTCTGGTTCCCGAGGTCCGACCTGGGCCATATGGTTTGGATCAAGTCCGGTATGCCGTGTTTTCACCATGGCCCAGGCCTCTCTTGCGCCTTCTCGACATGTTGATGCCTTCCACAGCTCAAAACAAAGACGAGCTCCTTTGAATAACTCCGCGAGCTCCCCCATCATCCCCGGAGGAGAATCTAATGGCCATAAAGCCTTAGCCATGTTCCTCATTGCTTTCCGAGCTTGCTCGTGCACTTTGGATAGCTCTTGCAGCAAGTCGCCTTGAAATCCGGACACTTCTCCTTCGGGCCGCCCAGTTAACAAACCTACAAGAACAAATCTCATAAAACTTTCCATCAGGGGATCTTACGAAAGTTAGGTTAATGGACATATTAAATATGCCGCTTTCAGCTTTCTATTCTCCTCCAAGGAATCCGACAGTTG
Organism: Triticum dicoccoides; assembly: GCF_002162155.2. Classification (NCBI taxonomy): domain Eukaryota; kingdom Viridiplantae; phylum Streptophyta; class Magnoliopsida; order Poales; family Poaceae; genus Triticum; species Triticum dicoccoides. Next base: position 364,635,533 of record NC_041380.1, on the reverse strand, counting down.
GGCTGGTACGTCCTTTAGCTCTTCAGCTTGCTTGATGTTGGCATCCTGTAGCTTATTCCTTTCATTAATGGTCTGTGTTAATACATGTTGACCAGCGGCTTCTTGCCCTTCGGCGTGTTGTTTGTCCGCCTGAGCAGCCTTCAACATCTCCTCCAATTGATGGGCCGATCCTGCAGTTGTAAACAAACCAATGCATATTTAACAATCATTGTTGGCACAGAATCATATTTTCCGGATAGTGTTGTGCTTACCATCCGGTGCTTTCTTGGATTTCTTCAAATCTTCCAGTTCGGCGGTGACAATAGTTAGCTTGGTCCGGCATTCTTCAAGCTCCTTGGATAGCATGCTATTTTTCTCCGTGAGTACCTGATGATATAACGACCCTTAAATTAGTTGGGCCAACTGCTTCAAGTCTCGGGGGCTACTGGCACATGATTATTGAATCTACACAAAGTTCTTACCCGCATATCCTTTGAAAGCTGGTGAGTGGCTCCGACAAGTCCATCCCGAGCAGCTCGGATATATGCATCCACAGAGCTGAGGGCATTGAACGCCTCTTTAATGAAACTTGGGTCACGCATGGCCTCTTTCCACCGCTGATGATTCATCGCGCTCTCCACTTCGGAATTGGTGACGGATACATTATCTGAATCCTCTTGGATATCACAATCCGGCATTTTGCCCATATCAACCCTAGTCCTTATGGTAGGGTCCGGGGCTGGATTGGTTGATGCATGACCCGTGAGGTCCCCGGATATAGTCCGGCGTATGCTCTCCCTAAAAAATGGCCCAGCAGAAAACGTCACAATTTGGTCTATCCACTTAGTGCATGTTAAAAAATATACCTCTTTGGTGAAGGTGGGGGCTCGGTAGTATCACCGTTTGCCCTTTTTTTCAAAGACTCGCCTTGCGTGGGCGCCACCTTCTTAGGGGACACCTTTGATACAGCTTGGCGAGACGAGTGCCGCCCCTTCGGAGCATGAGACAGTGCGGTGGGTGAGGCGCAACGGAAAAACTCTTTTGGGCGAGACGTCTCCTGGGTACTTACATGAGAGGAGGGGAGAAGGCCGGGGTAATCGCCTATAATGGCCACTTCCGTGCCATCGTAGCTCGCCTGATAGAAGACCCCCTCCTTAAGTTCTATGAATATATCCGGATCTTCTTCATATCTGGGATCCAGGTCCTGAACATGGTCCTTTGGCTAGGGAGCGGGGCTGTGACCCCCTCGACGACCTTTCTCCATTCCTGTTAAAAGTAGCCGATTAAATTCAACTAGCATGACTCTAAAAAAGGTTGAGTAAGACAATAATTAAAAAACTCACCCAGTCGATGGGGTTATACATGAAAAAAAAACTTCCAGACATTTCAAGCGAGTGAAGTCTTCCTTCTCCCCTTTGTAAAGGTCAGCTAGGATGGTAGCCAGGGTGGCAAAATTGTTTGGACCCTTACGTAGACAACGGGACGCATCGTCCTCCCCGTTGTAATTCCACCTGGGAAACCCTCTAGATTGGAGCGGCTGAACGCATTGCATTATTAAAATCGCCATTACGTACCTCGATTATAGACAGACCGGAGTTGGTAAGAACTCTGATCTTGCTTGCCAACCTCTTGACCTCCGCACTGTCTCCTTCCTCGAGGCTTCCGGGACGCCAGTGGGCGCGCTTCTTTAAAGGAGCGCTCGAGAATTCGGGAAGACCGCGCTGGATTGGGTCCGGAAGAATGACGTCTTCGATATAAAACCATTTCGAGGGGCACTCTTCGGATGCCTTCTTCAGAGTGCTAGACAGGTATCCTGTCCCGGCTATGCGCCATACTTCGGCGCCGCCCACCTCAAATATAGATCCCTTTTGGCAAAGGGGGGCGAGGCAGAAGAATTTCCGCCATAGCTCGAAATGGGGCTCACAACCTAGGAACAGCTCGCAGAGAGCAGCAAAGCCCACGATATGCAGGATGGAGCCTGGCATCAGATTGTGCAGTTGGAGGCCATAATACTCTAGGAGACCTCTGAGGAAAGGGCGGTAGGGAATCCTACGCCTCTCAGAAGGAAGGAAATGAAGCACACCCGCTCCTCTTTAGAAGGATTGGGGAAATTCTCCGCCAGGGCTTCGCCAATGAGGGAAGTTAACCCAGCCCGAACGGAGACTAGATCCGCGGGAGGAAGATATCCCTGCGTCCGAAGTTCATTCAGACGGGTGTGCGACACCGAGCAGCTTTCCCAGTTGCCTTTTTGAGGGCCGTGGGGACGCGAGGAGGAGCTAGGAGCGCCGACCATGTTTGGATGGTTTCCTGTGGCGAGTTCTAAGGATTTCCTCGTGGTGTGGAATGGCATCTGAGATCTAAATCTCCTTAAATAGACTCCATCCCTGCGTGGTCAAGGGGTTACTTGTAAAACATACCTGGACCGTTCGTATTAGTTTGACACGTGGAAGCCAGGGCGACGTCGGCAAAAAATATGATATTTAAATATGCAGCCTAACTATCGTTAATCTGAAGTATAATGGAGAACCCGCCTTACAAAGACAAAGACATAAAGCCGGATACTACATCGTCATTGAAGGCAAGTTCGGGGGCTACTGAGGGAGTCCTGGATTAAGGGGTCCTCTGATGGTCGGGCTATGTGACATGGGCCATACTAATGGGTTGTGAAGATACGAGATAGGAGGCCTTCCCTCATGTCCGTACGGGACTCTCATTTTCGTAGAAGGCAAGTTTGGCAATCGGATGTGTAGTTTCCTTTATTTGTAAACCGACTATGTACAATCCTAGGCCCCTCCGGTGTCTATATAAACCGGAGGGTTTAGTCCGTAGAGGCAATATATTCATATAGGCTAGACATCTAGGGTTTAGCCATTACGATCTCCAGGTAGATCAACTCTTGTAACCCCTATACTCATCAAAGTCAATCAAGCGGGAAGAAGGATATTACCTCCATTAAGAGGGCCCGAACCTGGGTAAAACATTGTGTCCCTTGTCTCATGTTACCTTCGATCCTCAGACGCACAGCTCGGGACCCCCTACCCGAGATCGACCGGTTTTGACAGCGACAGAGTGGTCGTCAACACCGTAGTTGTACTGGGCAGAGGCGGCGTCAGTCTCGGTGTCTAACGAGAGAAGAGGTGGAAGAAACAATAAATATAATGCAAACATATGCATGACGATGCATGCCATCACAATAAGCGGTGCTAGGTGTGCACTAACGCGGCTGTAGGTGATACCGGCAAACGGGGGAAACATCCGGGAAAGTATCCCCGGTGTTTCACTTTTTTGGACGGACGGACCAGAGGGGGAAAGTTGCATGTTCACTATACTAGGGACGTGTAGCTGAGAAACGGAATGCGTATTCGGATTTGTCTCGTTGTTTTGAGCAACTTTCATGTACAAAGTATTTTCATCTGACTTACGGATTATTTTATATTAATTTTTAAAGATTTAATTCATTTTTAGAATTAATTTAATTAGAAAATGTAATTATGACATCAGCGTGATGTCAACAGTCAACCGTTTGTTGACTGGGTTAACAAACGTGTGGGTCTCGTTCGTCATTGACTAAGACTAACTAATCACGATTAATTAGTTAATGTTTTAATTAATTAATTATTACTATTATTTTAATTCTTTTTTAAATGATCTAGGTGTGGGGCCCCACTTGTCATTTCCCTAGGGGCCCTAACAGGCGCTGGGCAGTGGTTTCGGGCGCGGGCGGGGCGTGCGTTCGCTTGCAGGCCTGAGGCCACCAAGGGGGCCGCCGGCCACGGCGGCAGCCGAAGCAGCACGGCAAGGGGGCGACAGAGCGGGGCACACAGGCGAGACACGGCGGCCGGACGCGCAGGCGGTGGCGGGCGCAGCAGGACAGCGAGGCCAGGGGCTTCGACGGACGCGCAGAAGGCGCCGACGGCCATGGCCTGGGAGTACGAGGAGGCGGCGGGGCGGGGGTAGGCGCGGCCTACGGACGGCATGGGTCAGTGTGGCCGGGCGGGCGTGGACGGTGAGCGGGGCCGTGGGCGCAGCGACGAGGCGAGCGGGCACGGTTGTGGCCGCACGGGCACGCGCATGCAGGACGGCGCGAGGAGCAGAGGCGGGTAGAGTGGCGACATGTGGTGAGTAGAGGAGGTAGTTGCAGCAGGGGAGGAGGCGCGCGATGGATGTGTGCGCCAGGCACGCAGCACGGGGGGCAGGCGGAGCGCATGGTGGCAGGCTTAGCCGGTGCGAGCGGCAGAGCACTGAGCGCTAGAGGCTTGGGTGCGGCCCCACACGAGCGAGCGTGCGTGGGTGCGCGGGCGGCAGGAGGAGGAGCAGCACGACATGGGTGTTGGGGAACGTAGCATGCAAGTTCAAAAAAAATCTACACTCACGCAATATCTATCTAGGAGAAGCATAGCAACGAGAGGGGGAGAGTGTGTCCATGTACCCTCGAAGAACGAAAGCGGAAGCGTTTGACAACGCGGTTGATGTAGTCAAACTTCTTCTCGTTCCGACTGATCAAGCACCGAATGTATGGCACCTCCGAGTTCTGCACACGTTCAGCTCAATGATGTCCCTCGAACTCCTCGTAGACCGAAAGCGGAAGCATTTGACAACGCGGTTGATGTAGTCGAACTTCTTCTCGTTCTGACCGATCAGGCATCGAATGTACGACACCTCCGAGTTCTGCACACATTCAGATCGATGACATCCCTCAAACTCTTGATCCAGCAAAGTGTTAAGGGAGAGTTCCGTCAGCACGATGGCGTGGTGGCGATGATGGTGAAGTGATCCGCGTAGGGCTTTGCCTAAATACTACATGAATATGACCGGAGGCGTAAACTGTGGAGGGGGGCGCCGCACACGGCTAACAATGTTTGTTGTGTGTTCTAGCGGTGCCCCCCTCATATATATAGGTTGGAGGGGAGGAGAGGCAGCCAAGGGGGCGCCCCAAGTAGGAGGAATCCTGCTTGGGGTCCTCCCAATTGGGCCTCCCGCCTTTCCTATTCCTATTCAGAGTAGGAAGGGAAGAGGGGGGAGGGGGAATCCTATTCCCTTTTTCCTTTCCTTCTTCCCCTTTCCTTCTCCAATTTGGACAGCCCACAATGGGGGGCGCACCAGCCCCTTTGTGCCTGGTGTGTTTCCCCTCTTGGCCCATAAGGCCCATATCTTTTGCCGGGGGTGCTCGGAACACCTTCCGGTGACCCGATAAGCGCCCGGTGCATACCGAAACACTTCTGGTGTCCGAATACCATCGTCCTATATATCAATCCTTACCTATCGACCATTTCGAGACCCTTCATCATGTCTGTGATCTCATCCAGGACTCCGAACAACATTCGGTCACCAAATCACATAACTCATATAATACAAAATTGTCATCGAACGTTAAGCGTGCAGACCCTACGGGTTCGAGAACTATGTAGAGATGACAGAGATACCTCTCCATTCAATAACCAATAGTGGAACCTAGATTCTCATATTGGCTCCTACATATTCTACGTAGATCTTTATTGGTCAAACCGTTATGACAACATATGTTATTCCCTTTGTCATCGGTATGTTACTTGCCCAAGATTCGATCGTCAGTATCTTCATACCTATTTCAATCTCGTTACCGGCAAGTCTCTTTACTCGTTCCATAATGCATCATCCCGCAACTAACCCATTAGTTACATTGCTTGCAAGGCTTATTATGATGTGCATTACTGAGAGGGCCCAGAGATACCTCTCCGATACTCAGAGTGACATATCCTAATCTCGATCTATGCCAACCCAACAAACACCTTCGGATACACATGTAGAGCATCTTTATAATCACCCAGTTACGTTGTGACGTTTGATAGCACACAAGGTATTCTTCCGGTATTCGGGAGTTGCATAATCTCGTAGTCGAAGGAATATGTATTTGACATGAAGAAAGCAATAGCAATAAAACTGAACGATCAACATGCTAAGCTAACGGATGGGTCTTGTCCATCACATCATTCTCCTAATGATGTGACCCCGTTCATCAAATGACAACACATGTCTATGGTTAGGAAACTTAACCATCTTTGATTAACGAGCTAGTCTAGTAGAGGCTTACTAGGGACACGGTGTTTTGTCTATGTATCCACACATGTATCAATTTTTCGATTAATACAATTCTAGCATGGATAATAAACATTTATCATGATATAAGGAAATATAAAATAACAGCTTTATTATTGCCTCTAGGGAAAATTTTGTTCAGTCTCCCACTTGCACTAGAGTCAATAATCTAGTTCATATCGCCATGTGATTTAACACCAATAGTTCACATGACCATGTGATTAACACCCATAGTTCACATCTCCATGTGACCAAACCCCAAAGGGTTTACTAGAGTCTGCAATCTAGTTCACATTGCCATGTGATTAACACCCAGAGAGTACTAAGGTGTGATCATGGTTTGCTTGGGAGAGAGGTTTAGTCAACGAGTCCGCCACATTCAGATCCGTATGTATTTTGCAAATTTCTATGTCTACAATGCTCTGCACGGAGTTACTCTTGCTAAATGTTCCTACTTTCAATATGTATCCAGATCGAGAGTCAGAGTCATCCAGATTGGTGTCAAAGCTTGCATCGATGTAACTCTTTACGACGAATTCTTTATCACCTCCATAACCGAGAAATATTTCTTTAGTCTTCTAAGGATAATTTTCACTATTGTCCAGTGATCTACTCCTAGATCACTATTGTACTCCCTTTCCAAACTCATGCTAAGGTATACAATAGGTCTGGTACACAGCATGACATACTTTATAGAACCTATGGCTGAGGCATAGGGAATGACTTTCATTCTCTCTCTATCATCTGCCGTGGTCGGGCTTTGAGTCTTAATCAACTTCACACTTCGCAACACAGGCAAGAACCCTTTCTTTGACTGATCCATTTTGAACTTCTTCAAAATCTTGTCAAGGTATGTGCTTTGTGAAAGTCTTATTAAGCATCTCGATCTATCCCTATAGATCTTGATGCCCAATATATAAGTAGCTTCACCGATGTATTTCATTGAAAAATTCTTATTCAAGTATCCTTTTATGCTAACCAGAAACTCTATATCATTTCCAATCAACAATATTTCATCCACATATAATATCAGAAATGCTACAGAGCTCCCACTCACTTTCTTGTAAATACAGGCTTCACCATAAGTCCGTATAAAACCATATGCTTTGATCACCTTATCAAAGCGTATATTCCAACTCCGAGATGCTTGCACCAGTCCATAGATGGATCGCTGGAGTTCGCATACTTAGGATCGACAAAACCTTCTGGTTGCATCATATACAAGAAATCCATTAAGGAATGCAGTTTTGACATCCATTTGCCAGATTTCATAAAATATGGCAATTGCTAACATGATTCGGACAGACTTAAGCATCGCTACGAGTGAGAAAATCTCATCGTAGTCAACACCTTGAACTTGTCAAAAACCTTTTGCGACAAGTCGAGCTTTGTAGATAGTAACACTACCATCAGCGTACGGCTTCCTCTTAAAGATCCATTTATTATCAATGGCTTGCTGATCATCGGGTAAGTCCGCCAAAGTCCACACTTAGTTCTCATACATGGATCCTATCTCAGATTTCATGGCCTCGAGCCATTTTGCGTAATCTGGGCTCACCATCGCTTCCTCATTGTTCGTAGGTTCGTCATGGTCTAGTAACATGACTTCTAGAACAGGATTACCATATTTCTCTAGTTGACCTACGAGGTTCGGTAGTAACTTGATCTAAAGTTTCATGATCATTATCATTAGCTTCCTCTCTACTTGGTGTAGGCATCACGGGAATGATTTTTTGTGATGAGCTACTTTCCAATTCGGGAGAAGGTACAATTACCTCATCAAGTTCCACTTTCCTCCCACTCACTTCTTTCGAGAGAAACTCCTTATCTAGAAAGGATCCATTCTTAGCAACAAAGATCTTGCCTTCGGATCTGTGATAGAAGGTGTCCCCAATAGTTTCTTTTGGGTATCCTATGAAGACGCACTTCTCTGATTTGGGTTCGAGCTTATCAGGATGAAGCTTTATCACATAAGCATTGCAAACCCAAACTTTAAGAAACGACAGTTTAGGTTTCTTGCCAAACCATAGTTCAAACGGTGTCATCTCAACGGATTTAGACGGTGCCCTATTTAACGTGAATGTAGTTGTCTCTAATGCATAACCCAAAATGATAGTGGTAAACCTGTAAGAGACATCATAGATCGCACCATATCTAATAAAGTGCGGGTACGATGTTCGGACACAGCATTACGCTGTCGTGTTTCAGGTGGCGTGGGTTGTGAAACTATTCCATAGTGTTTTAAATGAAGGCCAAACTCGTAACTCAAATATTCGCCTTCGCAATCAGATTGTAGAAACTTTATTTTCTTGTTACAATGATTCTCCACTTCACTCTGAAATTCTTTGAACTTTTCAAATATTTCAGACTTGTGTTTCATCAAGTAGATATATACCCATATCTGCTCAAATCATCTGTGAAGGTCAGAAAATAGCAATACCCATCGCGAGCCTCTACATTCATCGGCCGCATACATCGGTATGTATTATTTCCAATAAGTCAGTGGCTCGCTCCATTGTCCCGGAGAACGGAGTTTTAGTCATCTTGCCCATGAGGCATGGTTTGCAAGCATCAAATGGTTCATAATCAATTGATTCCAAAAGCCCATCTACATGGAGTTTCTTCATGCGTTTTACACTGATATGACCTAAACGGCAGTGCCACAAGTATGTTGCACTATCATTATCAACTTTGCATCTTTTGGCATCAATATTATGAATATGTGTATCACCACGATCGAGATTTATTAAACCATCTCCATTGGGTGTATGACCATAGAAGGTTGTATTCAAGTAAACGGAACAACAATTATTCTCTGACTTAAATGAATACCCATATTGCAATAAACATGATCCAATCATATCCATGCTCAACACAAACACCAAATAACAGTTATTTATTTAGGTTCAACACTAATCCCGAAGGTAAAGGGAGTGTGCGATGGTGATCTTATCAATCTTGAAATCACTTCCAACACACATCGTCACCTCGCCCTTAACTAGTCTCTGTTCATTTTGCAACTCCTGTTTCAAGTTACTAAACTTAGCAACTGAACTGGCATCAAATACCCAGGGGCTACTATGAACACTAGTAAAGTACACATCAATAACATGTATATCAAATATATCTTTGTTCACTTTGCCGTCCTTCTTATCCGCCAAGTTTTTGGGGCAGTTCTGCTTCAAGTGACCATTTCCTTTGCAGTAGTAGCACTCGGTTTCAGGTTTGGGTATAGCTTTGGGCTTCTTGACGGGAGTGGCAACTTGCTTGCCATTATTCTTGAAGTTCCCTTTCTTTCCCTTGCCCTTTTTCTTGAAACTAGTGGTCTTGTTAACCATCAACACTTGATGTTATTTCTTGATTTCTACTTTCGCTGATTTCAGCATCGTGAAGAGCTTGGGAATCATTTTCGTCATCCCTTGCATATTATAGTTCATCACGAAGTTCAATCACTATCTTATCTGGAAGATTAACTCCCACTTGATTCAAGCGATTGTAGTACACAGACATTCTGAGAACATGCTCACTAGCTGAGGTATTCACCTCCATCTTGTAGGCAAAGTACTTGTCAGAGGTCTCATACCTCTAGACATGGGCATGAGTCTGAAATACCAATTTCAACTCTTGGAACATCTCATATGCTCCGTGGCATTCAAAACGTTTTTGAAGTTCCGGGTCTAAGCCGTAAAGCATGGTGCATTAAACTATCAAGTAGTCATCATACCGAGCTTTGTCAAATGTTCATAATGTCTGCATCTGCCCCTGCAATAGGTCTATCACCTAGCGGTGCATCAAGGACATAATTCTTCTGTGCGGCAATGAGGATAATTCTCAAATCATGGACCCAATCCGCGTCATTGCTACTATCATCTTTCAACTTTTCTGAAGGAACATATCAAAAAAATAGGAGCTATATCGCGAGCTATTGATCTACAACATAGGTATGCAAATACTATTAGGACTAAGTTCATGATAAATTAAGTTCAATTGACCATATTACTTAAGAACTCCCACTTAGATAGACATCCCTCGAGTCATCTAAATGATTACGTGATCCAAATCAACTAAATCATGCCCGATCATCACGTGAGATGGATTAGTCTTCAATGGTGAACATCTCTATGTTGATCATATCTACTATATAATTCACGTTTGACCTTTTGGTCTCCAGTGTTCCGAGGCCATGTCTGTACATGCTAGGCTGGTCAAGTTTAACCCGAGTATTCCGCATGTGCAAAAATGTCTTGCACCCGTTGTATGTGAATGTAGAGCCTATCACACCCGATCATCATGTGGTGTCTCAGCACGACGAACTGTCGCAACGGTTCATACACGGGTAGAACACTTATACCTTGAAATTTTAGTAAGGGGTCATCTTATAATGCTACCATCGTACTAAGCAAAATAAGATGCATAAAAGATAAACATCACATGCAATCAAAATATGTGACATGATATGGCCATCATCATCTTGTGCCTTTGATCTCCATTTCCAAAGCACCGTCATGATCTCCATTGCCACCGGCTTGACACCTTGATCTCCATCATAGCGTCGTGGTCGTCTCGCCAACTATTGCTTCTACAACTATCGCTAACGCGTAGTGATAAAGTAAAGCAATTACATGGCGTTTGCATTTCATACAATAAAGCGACGATCATAAGGCTCGTGCCAGTTGCCGATAACTTTTACAAAACATGATCATCTCATACAATAACGTATATCACATCATGTCTTGACCATATCATATCACAACATGCCCTGCAAAAACAAGTTAGATGTCCTCTACTTTGTTGTTGCAAGTTTTACATAGCTGCTACGGGCTTCTAGTAAGAACCGTTCTTACCTACACATCAAAACCACAACGGTGAAATATCAAGTTTGCTGTTTTAACCTTCAACAAGGACCAGCCACAGTCAAATTCGATTCAACTAAAGTTGGAGAAATAGACACCCGCCAGCCACCTTTATGCAAAACTAGTTGCATGTCTACCGGTGGAACCGGTCTCATGAACATGGTCATGTAAGGTTGGTCCAGGCCGCTTCATCCAACAATATTGCCGAATCAAAATAATACATTGGTGGTAAGCAGTATGACGATCACCGCCCACAACACTTTGTGTTCTACTCGTGCATATCATCTACGCATAGACCTGGCTCTAATGCCACTGTTGGGGAACATAGCATGCAATTTCAAAAAAAAATCCATATGCTCACACAAGATCTATCTAGGAGATGCATAGCAAGGAGAGGGGGAGAGTGTGTCCATGTACCCTCGTATACCGAAAGCGGAAGCGTTTGACAACGCGGTTGATGTAGTCGAACTTCTCGTTTCAACCGATCAAGGACCGAACGTACGAAACCTCCGAGTTCTGCACATGTTTAGCTCGATAACGTCCCTCGAACTCCTCGTAGACCGAAAGCGGAAGCGTTTGGCAACACGGTCGATGTAGTCGAACTTCTTCTCGTTCCGACCGATCAAGCACCGAACGTACGACACCTCCGAGTTCTGCACACGTTCAGCTCGATGACGTCCCTCGAACTCTTGATCCAACAAAGTGTCAAGGGAGAGTTCTGTCAGCACGACGGCATGGTGACGGTGACGGTGAAGTGAACCATGCAGGGCTTCGCCTAAGCACTACGTGAATATGACCGGAGGAGTAAACTGTGGAGGGGGGCGCCGCACACGGCTAACAATGTTTGTTGTGTGTTCTAGCGGTGCCCCCCCCCCTCATATATATAGGTTGGAGGGGAGGGGAGGCAGCCAAGGGGGGCCCAAGTAGGAGGAATCCTACATGGGGTCCTCCCAATTCGGTCTCCCCCCTTTCCTATTCCTATTCGGAGTAGGAAGGGAAGAGGGGGAAGGGAGAATCCTATTCCCTTTTTCCTTTCCTTCTTCACCTTTCCTTCTCCAATTTGGCATGCCCATATGGGGGGGTGCACCAGCCCCTTTGTGGCTGGTGTGTTTCCCCTCTTGGCCCATAAGGCCCATATCTTTTGCCGGGGGTGCCCGAGACCCCTTCCGGTGACCCGATAAGCACCCGGTGCATCCCGAAACACTTTCGGTGTCCGAATACCATCGTCCTATATATCAATCTTTACCTCTCGAACATTTCGAGACTCCTCGTCATGTCCGTGATCTCATCCAGGACTCTGAACAACATTCGGTCACCAAATCACATAACTCATACAATACAAAATCGTCATCGAACATTAAGCGTGCGGACCTTATGGGTTGGAGAACTATGTAGACATGACCGAGACACCTCTCCGGTCAATAACCAATAGCGGAACCTGGATGCTCATATTGGATCCTACATATTCTACAAAGATCTTTATCGGTCAAACCGTTATAACAACATACATTATTCCCTTTGTCATCGGTATGTTACTTGCCCAAGATTCGATCGTCGGTATCTTCATACCTAGTTCAATCTCATTACCGACAAGTCTCTTTACTCATTTCGTAATGCATCATCCCGCAACTAACTCATTAGTCACATTGCTTGCAAGGCTTATTATGATGTGCATTACCGAGAGGGCCCAAAGATACCTCTCCAATACTCGGAGTGACAAATCCTAATCTCGAATCTATGCCAACCCAACAAACATCTTCGGATATACCTGTAGATCATCTTTATAATCACCCAGTTACGTTGTGACGTTTAATAGCACACAAGGTATTCCTCCGGTATCCGGGAGTTACATAATCTCACAGTCGAACGAATATATATTTGACATGAAGAAAGCAATAGCAATAAAACTGAAAGATCAACATGCTAAGCTAACGGATGGGTATTGTCCATCACATCATTCTCCTAATGATGTGATCCCGTTCATCAAATGACAACACATGTCTATGGTTAGGAAACTTAACCATCTTTGATTAACGAGCTAGTCTAGTAAAGGCTTACTAAGGACACGGTGTTTTGTCTATGTATCCACACATGTATCAAGTTTTCGGTTAATAAAATTCTAGCATGGATAATAATGTTGGAAATATGCCCTAGAGGCAATAATAAATTAGTTATTATTATATATTTCATTGTTCATGATAATCGTTTATTATCCATGCTAGAATTGTATTGATAGGAAACTCAGATACATGTGTGAATACATAGACAACACCATGTCCCTAGTAAGCCTCTAGTTGACTAGCTCGTTGATCAATAGATGGTTACGGTTTCCTGACCATGGACATTGGATGTCGTTGATAACGGGATCACATCATTAGGAGAATGATGTGATGGACAAGACCCAATCCTAAGCCTAGCACAAAGATCGTGTAGTTCGTATGCTAAAGCTTTTCTAATGTCAAGTATCATTTCCTTAGACCATGAGATTGTGCAACTCTCGGATACCGTAGGAGTGCTTTGGGTGTGCCAAACGTCACAACGTAACTGGGTGGCTATAAAGGTACACTACAGGTATCTCCGAAAGTATCTGTTGGGTTGGCACGAATCGAGACTGGGATTTGTCACTCCGTGTAATGGAGAGGTATCTCTGGGCCCACTCGGTAGGACATCATCATAATGTGCACAATGTGACCAAGGAGTTGATCACGGGATGATGTGTTACGAAACGAGTAAAGAGACTTGCCGGTAACGAGATTGAACAAGGTATCGGGATACCGACGATCGAATCTCGGGCAAGTATCGTACCGCTAGACAAAGGGAATTGAATACGGGATTGATTGAATCCTTGACATCGTGGTTCATCCAATGAGATCATCGTGGAACATGTGGGAGCCAACATGGGTATCCAGATCCCGCTGTTGGTTATTGGCCGGAGAGTTGTCTCGGTCATGTCTGCATGGTTCCCGAACCCGTAGGGTCTACACACTTAAGGTTCAATGACGCTAGGGTTATAGGGAATAGATATACGTGGTTACTGAATGTTGTTCGGTGTCCCAGATAAGATCTCGGACGTCACGAGGAGTTCCGGAATGGTCCGAAGGTAAAGATTTATATATGGGAAGTCCTGTTTTGGTCGCCGGAAAAGTTTCAGGTTTTATCGGTAATGTACCGGGACCACCGGGAGGGTCCCGGTGGTCCACCAAGTGGGGCCACCAGCCCCGGAGGGCTGCATGGGCCAAGTGTGGGAGGGGACCAGCCCCAGGTGGGCTGGTGCGCCCCCCACAAGGGCCCAAGGCGCCTAGGGTTTGGGGAGGGGGCGCCTCCACCTATCTTGGGGGGCAAGTTTCCCCTCTCCCCCCTTGGCCGCCACCCTAGATGGGTTTGGGGCTGCCACACCCCTTGGGGTGGAAACCCTAAAGGGGGCGCACCCCCCTCCCTCTCCCCTATATGTACTTGAGGACTTTGGGGCTGCCAACACATGAGTTTTGACCTCTCCATGGCGCAGCCCTACCCCTCTTCCTCCTCGTCTCTCGTAGTGCTTGGTGAAGCCCTGCTGGAGTCCTGCGCTCATCCACCACCACCACGCCGTCGTGCTGCTGATGGATGGAGTCTTCCCCAACCTCTCCTTCTCCCCTTGCTTGATCAAGGCGTAGGAGACGTCACCGGGCTGTACGTGTGTTGAACACGGAGGTGCCGTCCGTTCGGCACTAGGATCATCGGTGATTTGGATCACGGCGAGTACGACTCCATCAACCCCGTTCACTTGAACGCTTCCGCTTAGCGATCTACAAGGGTATGTAGATGCACTCTCCTTCCCCTCGTTGCTAGATTACTCCATAGATTGATCTTGGTGATGCGTAGAAAATTTTGAATTTCTGCTACGATCCCCAACAGTGGCATCATGAGCTAGGTCTATGTGTAGTTTCTATGCACGAGTAGAACACAAGTTGTTGTGGGCGTCAATTTTGTCAATTTGCTTGTCGTTACTAGTCTTATCTTGATTCGGCGGCATCGTGGGATGAAGCGGCCCGGACCGACCTTACACGTACTCTTACGTGAGACTGGTTCCACCGACTGACATGCACTAGTTGCATAAGGTGGCTAGTGGGTGTCTGTCTCTCCCACTTTAGTCGGATCAGATTCGATGAAAAGGGTCCTTATGAAGGGTAAGTAGAAATTGGCATATCACGTTGTGGTTTTCGCGTAGGTAAGAAACGTTCTTGCTAGAAACCTATAGCAGACACGTAAAAACTTGCAACAACAATTAGAGGATCTCTAACTTGTTTTTGCAGCATATGCCTTGTGATGTGATATGGCCAAAAGGATGTGATGAATGATATATGTGATGTATGAGATTGATCATGTTCTTGTAATAGGAATCACGACTTGCATGTCGATGAGTATGACAACCGGCAGGAGCCATAAGAGTTGTCTTTATTTATTTATGACCTGCGTGTCAACATAAACATCGTGTAATTACTTTACTTTATTGCTAAAGCGTTAGCCATAGTAGTAGAAGTAATAGATGACGAGACAACTTCAAGAAGACACGATGATGGAGATCATGGTGTCATGCCGGTGACAACGATGATCATGGAGCCCCAAAGATGGAGATCGAGAGGAGCAAAATGATATTGGCCATATCATGTCACTATTTGATTGCATGTGATGTTTATCATGTTTTACATCTTATTTGCTTGGAACGACGGTAGCTTAAATAAGATGATCCCTCACTAAAATTTCAAGAAAGGTGTTCCCCCTAACTGTGCACCGTTGCGAAGGTTCGTTGTTTCGAAGCACCACGTGATGATCGGGTGTGATAGATTCTAACGTTCGAATACAACGGGTGTAAGCCAGATTTACACAGCAAAAACACTTAGGTTGACTTGACGAGCCTAGCATGTACAGACATGGCCTCGGAACACGGAAGACCGAAAGGTCGAGCATGAGTCGTATAGAAGATACGATCAACATGAAGATGTTCACCGATGTTGACTAGTCCATCTCACATGATGATCGGACACGGCCTAGTTGACTCGGATCATGTTTCACTTAGATGACGAGAGGGATGTCTATCTGAGTGGGAGTTCATTAGATGAACTCAATTATCATGAACATAGTCTAAATTGTCTTTGCAAATATGTTGTAGATAAATAGCTCACGTTGTAGCTCCCTGTTTCAATACGTTCCTAGAGAAAGATTAAGTTGAAAGATATTGTAAGCAATGATGCGGACTGGGTCCGTAGTCCGAGGAGTGTCCTCACTGCTACACAGAAGGCTTACGTCTTTGATGCACCGCTCGATGTGCAAACCCCTACAACATCGTCTGTGGATGTTGTGAACACCTGACAGACACGTCCTGATGACTACTTGATAGTTTAGTGCACCATACTTTACAGCTTAGAATCGGGATTCCAATGACGTTTTAAACGCCATAGAACATATGAGATGTTCCAAGAGCTGAAATTGGGATTTTAGGCTCATGCCCGTGTTGAGAGGTGTGAGACCTCTGACAAGTTCTTTAGCCAACAAGATGGAGGAGAATAGCTCGGCTAGTGAGCATGTGCTCAGAATGTCTGGGTGCTACAATCACTTAAATCAAGTGGGAGTTAAACTTCCAGATAAGATAGTGATTGATAGAGTTCTCTAGCCACTATCACTAAGCTACTAGATCTTCGTGATGAACTATGACATGCAAGGGATGGAGTTGATCCCGGAGCTGTTCACGGTGCTTAAGACTGTAAAGGGTAGAAATCAAGAAGGAGCATCAAGTGTTGATGGTTTAACAAGACCACTGGTTTCAAGAAGGGCAAGGGCTAGAAGGGAAACTTCATGGATGGCAAACCAGTTGCCGCTCCAGTGAAGGAACCCAAGGTTGAACCCAAACCCGAGACTAAGTGCTTCTATTGTAAGGGGAACGGTCACTGGTAGCGGAATTACCCCAAATGCATGGTAGATAAGAAGGCTGGAAACTTCAACAAAGTATATACGTGTTATTAATGTGTACCTCGCTAGTACTCTTGGTAGCACCTGGGTATTGGATACCGGTTCAGTTGCTATTACTAGTGACTTGAAGCAAAAGCTACGGACTAAACGGAGACTGGCTAAGGGCGAGGTGACGATGTGTGTTGGAAGTGTTACCAAAGTTGATGAGATCACCATCGCACGCTCCATCTGCCTTCGGGATTAGTATTGAACCTAGATACATGTTATCAGGTGTCTACGTTGAGCATGAATATGATTAGATCATGTTCATTGCAATACGGTCATTCATTTAAGTTAGAGAATAATGGTTATTCTGTTTTACATGAATGATACCTTTCATGGTCATGCACCCTATGTGAATGGTTCATTGAATCTCGGTCGTGGTAATACACATGTTCATGCCAAAAGATGTAGAGTTAATAATGATAGTACCACTTTCTTGTGGCACTGCCGCTTAAGTCATATTGGCGTAAGATGCATGAAGAAACTCCATGTCGATGGATGTTTTGGAGTCACTTGATTTTGAATCGCTTGACACATGCGAGCCATGCCTCATGGGCAGGATGACTAAGACCCCGTTTTCAGGTACAATGAAACGGGCAAGTGACTTGTTGGAGATCGTGCATGCTGATGAGTGTGATCCAATGAGAATTGAAGCGTGTAGTGGATATCGCTATTTTCTCATCTTCACTGATGATTTGAGTAGATATAGGTATATCTACTTAATGAAGCACAAGTCTGAAACGTTTGAAGAGTTCAAGCGATTTCAGAGTGAAGTTAAGAATCATCATAACAAAGAAGATCATGTTCCTACGATCTGATCAAAAGGGGATTTTCTGAGTTATGAGTTTGGCAATCACTTAAGACATTGTGGAATTGTTTCGTAGTTGAAGCCACCTGAACACCACAAGGTAATGGTGTGTCCGGACGTCGTAATCGAACCTTATGAGATATGGTGCGATCTATGATGTCTCTTACCAATCTACCGTTTTCATTTTGAGGTTATGCATTAGAGACAGTTGCATTCACTTTAGATAGGACACCATCTAAGTCCGTTGAGACGATGTCGTATGAACATTGGTTTGGCAAGAAACCAAAGTTGTTGTTTCTTAATGTTTGGGGCTGCGATGCTTAAGGCTTCAGCCGGAGAAGCTCGAACCCAAGGCAGACAAACACATCTTCATAGGATACCCAAAGGTGACAGTAGGGTATACCTTCTATCTCAGATCCGAGGGCAAATTGTTTGTCGCTAAGAACGGGTCCTTTCTCGAGAAGGAGTTTCTCTCGAAAGAATTGAGTGGGAGGAAGATAGAACTTGATGAGGTTGTCGAACCTTTATTTCAACTAGAGAGTGATGCAACACAGAAAGATGTTTTCTGTGGAGCCTACGTCTGTTGAATAGGAAGTTAATGATAGTGATCATGAAGCTTCGGATCAAGTTGCTATCGAACCTCGTAGGTCGACAAGGATATGTACTACTCCTAAGTGGTACGGTAATCTTGTCTTAGATACCATGTTTTTAGACAACAATGAACCTACGAGCTATGGAGAAGCGATGGTGGGCCCGTATTCCGACAAATGGTTAGAAGCCATGAAATCCGAGATAGGATCCATGTATGGACTTTGGTGGACTTGCTCGTTGATCGGCAAGCCATCGAGATAAATGGATCTTTAAGAAGAAGACGGACGTGGGCGGTAATGTTGCCGTCTATGAAGCTTGACTTGTGGGAAAGAGTCTTTTTACAAGTTCAAGGAGTTGATTGCATGAGAATTTCTCACTCGTAGCGATGCTTAAGTCTGTCGGAATCATGTTAGCATTAGCTGTATTTTTCGATTATGAAATCTTACAGATGGATGTCAAAACAAGTTTTCTTACCAGTTTTCGTAAGAAAAGTTGTATGTGATACAATAAAAGGTTTTGACGATCCTAAGGATGCTAAAAGGTATGCTGGCTCCAGCAATCCTTCTATGGACTAGATCAAGCATCTCGGAATCAGAATATATGTTTTGATGGAGTGATCAAAGCTTTTAGGTTTATACAATGTTTGGTAGAAACTTGTATTTACAAGAAAGTGAGTGGGAGCACTACAACATTTCTGATAAGTATATGTGGATGACATATTGCTGATTCGAAATAATGTAGAACTTCTGGAAAGCATAAACGGTTTGAAGAGTGTTTTTCAAAGGAAGACCTGGATAAAGCTGCTTACATATTGGGCATCAAGATCTATAGATAGATCAAGACGCCTGATGATACTTTCAAAGAACGCACACCTTGACATGTTTTTGAAGGAGTTCAAAATAGATCAGTCAAAGAAGGGGTTCTTGCCTGAGTAGTAAGGTCTGAAGTTGAGTAAGACTCAAAGATTGACCACGACAGAAGAAAGAGGAAGGACGAAGGTCGTCCCCTATGCTCTTGTCATAGGCTCTATACGGTATGCCATGCTGAGTACCGCACCTGATGTGTGCCTTGCCACATGTCTGGCAAGAGGGTACAAAGGTGATCTAGGAGTATATCACCAGATAGCGGTCAAAATTATCCATAGAGGAATAAGGAAATGTTTCTCGGTTATGGAGGTGATAAAGAGTTCGACGTAAAGAGTTACGTCGATGCAAGCTTAACACCTATCTGGATAGCTCTGAGTAGAGATACCAGATACGTATAATGGAGCAACAATTTGGAATAGCTCCAAGTGGAACGTGGTAGCAGCATCTATGATATGACATAAAGTTTTGCAAAGTACATAGGGATCTGAATATGGCAAGACCCGTTGACTACAACCTCTCTCAAAAGCATAACATGATCAAACCCAGAACTCATTGAGTATTAATCACATAGTGATGTGAACTAGATTAGTGACTCTAGTAAACTCTTTGGATGTTGGTCACATGGCGATGTGACCTGTGAGTGTTAATCACATGGCGATGTGAGCTAGATTATTGACTCTAGTGCAAGCGGGAGACTGTTGGAAATATGCCCTAGAGGCAATAATAAATTAGTTATTATTATATATTTCATTGTTCATGATAATCGTTTATTATCCATGCTAGAATTGTATTGATAGGAAACTCAGATACATGTGTGGATACATAGACAACACCATGTCCCTAGTAAGCCTCTAGTTGACTAGCTCGTTGATCAATAGATGGTTACGGTTTCCTGACCATGGACATTGGATGTCGTTGATAACGGGATCACATCACTAGGAGAATGATGTGATGGACAAGACCCAATCCTAAGCCTAGCACAAAGATCGTGTAGTTCGTATGCTAAAGCTTTTCTAATGTCAAGTATCATTTCCTTAGACCATGAGATTGTGCAACTCCTGGATACCGTAGGAGTGCTTTGGGTGTGCCAAACATCACAACGTAACTGGGTGGCTATAAAGGTACACTACAGGTATCTCCGAAAGTATCTGTTGGGTTGGCACGAATCGAGACTGGGATTTGTCACTCCGTGTAACGGAGAGGTATCTCTGGGCCCACTCGGTAGGACATCATCATAATGTGCACAATGTGACCAAGGATTTGATCACGGGATGATGTGTTACGGAACGAGTAAAGAGACTTGCCGGTAACGAGGTTGAACAAGGTATCGGGATACCGACGATCGAATCTCGGGCAAGTATCGTACCGCTAGACAAAGGGAATTGAATACAGGATTGATTAAATCCTTGACATCATGGTTCATCCGATGAGATCATCGTGGAACATGTGGGAGCCAACATGGGTATCCAGATCCCGCTGTTGGTTATTGGCCGGAGAGTTGTCTCGGTCATGTCTGCATGGTTCCCGAACCCGTAGGGTCTACACACTTAAGGTTCGATGACGCTAGGGTTATAGGGAATAGATATACGTGGTTACCGAATCTTGTTCGGAGCCCCAGATAAGATCCCGGACGTCACGAGGAGTTCCGGAATGGTCTGGAGGTAAAGATTTATATATGGGAAGTCCTATTTTGGTCGCCGGAAAAGTTTCAGGTTTTATCGGTTATGTACCGGGACCACCAGGAGGGTCCCGGTGGTCCACCAAGTGGGGCCACCAGCCTCGGAGGGCTGCATGGGCCAAGTGTGGGAGGGGACCAGCCCCAGGTGGGCTGGTGCGCCCCCCACAAGGGCCCAAGGCGCCTAGGGTTTGGGGAGGGGGCGCCTCCACCTATCTTGGGGGGCAAGTTTCCCCTCTCTCCCCCCCTTGGCCGCCACCCTAGATGGGTTTGGGGCTGACGCACCCCTTGGGGTGGAAACCCTAAAGGGGGTGCACCCCCCTCCCTCTCCCCTATATATACTTGAGGACTTTGGGGCTGCCAACACATGAGTTTTGACCTCTCCATGGCGCAGCCCTACCCCTCTTCCTCCTCGTCTCTCGTAGTGCTTGGCGAAGCCCTGCTGGAGTCCCGCGCTCCTCCACCACCACCACACCATCGTGCTGCTACTGGATGGAGTCTTCCCTAACCTCTCCTTCTCCCCTTGCTGGATCAAGGCGTAGGAGACGTCACCGGGCTGTACGTGTGTTGAACACGAAGGTGCCGTCCGTTCGGCACTAGGATCATCGGTAATTTGGATCACGACGAGTACGACTCCATCAACCCCGTTCACTTGAACACTCCCGCTTAGCGATCTACAAGGGTATGTAGATGCACTCTCCTTCCCCTCGTTGCTAGATTACTCCATAGATTGATCTTGGTGATGCGTAGAAAATTTTGAATTTCTGCTATGATCCCCAACAAATAAACATTTATAATGATATAAGGAAATATAAAATAGCAACTTTATTATTGCCTCTAATGCAAATTTCCTTCAAGGGGCGCACAACGCGTGGTACCGGGGGAGGGGGGGTCGAGC